>NC_061116.1:50004695-50337997 GCF_002878395.1 Capsicum annuum
CAGTCATGCATCAGATATGCATGACTGATAAGCTGAACTCATGAATGCATGATAAGCTATGCACTGATACTTGATACCAATTTTATACTGGAATTTTAAACATGTAACTGAATAAGCTTAAGAAAAATGGTTACCTCGAGCTAATTCTAAATTAGCGGAGTAAATATAAGGGTACTTGGTTTGCATGTCTGCTTCTGCTTCCCAAGTAGCTCCCTCCATGGACTGATTCTTCCAAAGAACCTTGACTAGAGGGACTTCTTTGTTCCTCAGCCTATGAGTCTGATAGTTAAGGATTTCGATCGAAATATCTTCATAAGAGAGGATATTCTAAATTTCAATGCTCTGAATAGGGACTACAACTGCTGGGTCACCTATGCACTTCTTGAGCAAAGAGACATGGAAGACTAGATAGACTTAGGCTAGATCTGAAGGCAATTCGAGCTCATAGGCTACCTTGCCAAAGCGACTGAGAATCCTGAGGGGACCGACATATCGGGGGCTGAGCTTTCCCTTTTTGCCGAATCTCTTTACTCTCTTCATGGGAGAGATCTTGAGATAGACATAGTCATAAACCTCAAATTTGAGATCCTTTCTATGAAGATCCACATAAGACTTCTGTCAGCTCTGAGCAGTCCGAAGTCTTTCTTTGATCAACTAAACTTTCTCTAACACATCGAATACTAATTTAGGCCCTATAACTACGGTCTCACTAACTTCGAACCAACCAAACGAATACCTATATCTCCTACCATAGAGAGCTTTGAATGGAGCCATCTAAATACTGGAGTGATAACTGTTGTTGTATGCGAACTCAATCACAGGCAAGTGGTCATCCCAGCTTCCCTTGAAATCAATTGCACACACCCTTAGCATATCTTCTAGAGTCTGAATGGTCCTTTCTGCTTGACCATCTGTCTGAGAATGAAACGTTGTATAAGATGAACTTAGGTACCAAGACCTTTTTGGAATTCTTTCCAGAAGTGAGAGGTGAATTGGGTACCTCTGTCTGAGATGATAGATAGTGGAACACCATGTAATATGACCAACTCCTTGATATAGAGTTTGGCATAATCCTTGGTTGAATAGGAGGTACGAACTGGAAGGAAATAGGCTGACTTGGTCATTTTATCTATAATGACCCAAACTGAATCATGCTGATGACGTGTTCTAGGCAAACCCATCACGAAGTCCATGTTCACTTCTTACCACTTCCAAGTAGGAATAGTGAACTGCATGGAACCACTAGTTTTTTGATGCTCTATCTTAACCTGATGATATGTTGAGCACTTAGCCACAAACTTTGCAACATCCTTCTTCATTCTACTCCACCAATAGATCTCCTATAAGTTGTGGTACATATTAGTAGCCCTTGGATGAATAGAGTATCGCACACCATGCACTTCTGGTCATAAGGTCATAAGTAGGATAATTCTTTTCATAGGGCTTTAACTATCTGGAGGCGTAGGCTATGACTCTACCATGCTGCATGAGGACACAACCTAAACCTACTATGGATGTATCACAATATACTACGAATCCATCGAAACTGTCGAGAAGTGCTAAAACTGGAGCTGAGGTAAGTCGAGTCTTCAACTCCTGAAAACTCTTCTCACAAGGTTCTGACCACTGAAACTTGACCTTCTTCTGAGTCAATCTGGACATAGGAGATGCAATAGAAGAAAATCCCTCGACAAACCATCGATAATAGCCAGCCAAACCCAAGAAACTCCTGATATCTAATGGAGAAACAAGGGGAGGCCAGTTTCTTACCGCTTCAGTTTTTTGAGGATCTACTCTAATGCCATCACTGGAAATAATGTGGACAAGGAATGTTACTGATCTTAGCTAAAATTCGCACTTACTGAACTTGGCAAAAAACTGGTGATCCATGAGAGTCTGAAGAACAATTATGAGATGGTCTGAATGACCACGCTCTGTGCGAGAATAGACCAGAATATCATCTATGAAGGCTATGATGAATATGTCCAAGTACTGTTTGAACACCCGGTTTATCAAGTCCATAAAAGCTGCAGGGGCACTGGTAAGACCAAAGGACATAACTAGAAATTCAAAGTGACCATATTGAGTACGAAAAACTGTCTTCGGAATGTCATATTCTCTAACTCTGAGCTGATGATAGCCTGATTTGAGGTCTATGTTGGAGAAATAACTGGCACCCTGAAGTTGGTCAAAAAAGTCATCTATCCTAGGTAGCGGATACCTGTCCTTGACCGTGACTTTGTTAAGCTGATGGTAATCAATACACATTCTAAGAGAATCGTCTTTCTTGCGCATGAATAAGACTGACGCACTCCATAGGGATACACTGGGCCTGATGAATCCCTTGTTTAAGAGATCCTTCAACTGATCTTTCAGTTCCTTGAGTTCTGCTGGTGCCATTCTATATGGAGGAATAGAAATAGGCTGAATATCTGAGAGAAGGTCTATGCCGAAGTCTATTTCCCTTTTGGAAGGAATGCCTGGAAGATCTTCGGGAAAGACATCTGAATATTCATTAACCACTGGGACTGATTCGAGACTGGGAGATTCAGAACTGGAATCCTTAACATGCACGAGATGATACACACACCCCTTAGAAATTATTTTCCTTGCCCGAAGGTAGGAAAAAAGCTGAACCCTGAAAGATGAAGTGCTACCCTTCCACTCTAGGACGGGCTCATTCAGGAACTAAAACTGAACTATCCTATTTCTGCAGTTTACTATGGTATAGCAGGAATGAAGCCAATCCATGCCAAGAATGACATCAAAATCAGTCATCTCTAACTCGACTAAATCTACTGATGTGGATTTCTGAAATATCATAACCGGGTAATTCCTATATACCCATCGAGATATGATGGTTTTATCCACTGGGGTAAAGACTGAAAAGGGCCCTACTAAAATTTTGGGATTGATTCTGAAATCGCCTAGTATGTATGGAATGACGAAAGACAAGGATAAAACTGGGTCTAGCAAAGCATACACATGAATATGGAAAATCTGTAACGTACCAATAGCGACATCAGGAGAATTTTCCTGATCCTGTTTGGTCTGAAGATCATAGAGTCTATTTGGGCGTTGCCCACTAGTAGCACTGGAAGTGGTACCCTACTGGTTCGGGCGACCAGACTGAGCTGTGGAACAATTTTGCTGACCCTAAGGACTTGGATTAGGATAGTCCCTAACTCTGTGGCTTGGCTTGCCACAACCAAAACAAATGCCTTGACCCGCTCTACACACACCCTGATGGTGCTTACCACAGGTCTGACACTGAGGATAAGTGCGAGCACTGCTAACACCGCTCTGAGATTTAGAGCCTGGTGCTCTTTTTTTATTGCCATCCCTGAACTTTGGCACTGGGGCACTAGCGGAGGAAAGGGCTGTAACTGCCGACTTAGGATGAAACTGCAAACGATTTTCTCCCTCTGATTTGGGCTGAGCAAAACTGAAACTGCCTGATTTTGCTCTCTTGTTCTACCTCTCTCTAGTCCTAACCTTCTGCTCCTCTATCTACTGAGCATGGGTCATGAGTCTAGCTAAGGTCATATCACTATTCATCATCGTAGATCTACACTTATTCACCACACTATCGTTCACCCCTGACATGTACTTGCTCAATTTATTCCTGTTGTCTGCAACCACATGAGAAACATATCTGGCTAGATGAGTAAATCTAAGATAATACTCTCTAACTGTCATATTTATATACCTGATATTGATGAACTCAAGAACTTTTCCCTCTCTCATCTCTTGGGACAGAATCTGTCTAAGAAAGCCGTGATAAGTTCTTCCCACTCAATAGGACCTGCATCTCCTAACCTTTCTGCTAACCACTGCTTGTACTAAGTGTGAGCAAAATCCTGTATTTGGTATGAGGCTAACTCGACACTCTGAGAAGAAGTGACTCCCATGATATCAATGAACTTCTGGACTTGGTCAATGAATTCCTGAGAATCCTCATCTGGCTTATACCCAAAGAAGGATGGAAGGTTCATTCGGGTGAAGTCTCGAATCCTAGCTGTTGCTGAATTGGCAACTGGGTTGGTCAGAATAACTGCTCATCGTTCATTCTGGGCAGCTACAGACTGAGCAAGAGTGGTAAATGCAGTCCTGAACTCCGCATGAGAAACATGTTCGCCCAAAGGATCTTCGGGCTGAGGAGCTAGCTGATTTCTTCTCTTTGGAGGCATGGTTCTAAAATAAGAGAAGAGCGGATTAGACTGAGAGACTGACGTGAAATTATGCTTACTAGCACGACATAAATACTAAAGAAAGGGAATTGTTCCTAAAATATCTCATAGCCTCCTATACATAAATATGGCATGCAACACAACCATATACAAGACTCTACTAGATGCGGCTTTCAGATTTCCTAGGACTCTATTGAACCTTAGGCTTTGATACCAAGTTTGTAATGCCCTAATTTTCTGAATCGGAATGCTACATGGTGCTCATGACCCTCAGGGACCACAAGCTAACCCAAGACTGATATCTATACATATATATTGTATATATAATGTAATAATGCAGAAAACATGAATATGTAGGCCATAAGGTTCAACTAAACAAAGATCTGTCAAGACACAATATCCATATGGGTGAAAGATACCCAAAACAACTGAAAATTGAATCAAATCTGAACTAAATCTGAATACTGAATTTGAAAGCCTCTAAGTACTATCTGAATAAGGAGTTGAAGAAACATGTCTCCAACTAACTTTGTCTAGCAAAACTAAGCTGAAATAAAGAAAAAAATAAAATAATATCACCCTCGAATGGATAAGGACTCACTACAACTCAGTGACTAGATGCTACTGCTGATCTGGAGCTCGTATCTCTGAACCTATGGTGTAACATGAAAGAAAGCACCATAGAGCAAATGCGTCAGTACAACTGGAGTACTGAGTATACGAGTGAAGTAGGCTAATGTAAAAGGGTTTACATGCATGAACAATGCTAACTGACTTACTGATATGAACATGAGAGTGTAAACATACATACATAGTAACTAAGATCGTGAGTACGTGATATGTAGATCTGTACGCTAATACATGGTTTACTAATAGCTGACTTGGCTAGAATTATAGTTCTGATAACATGGGCGACTGTATCTGACAGTCTTAAATCTAATGAAACTATCTGAGTTCCACACTATAACTGAATTTGACTGTATCTGACAGTTCTGGTATACTGATATCTGAAGAACTATCTGAGTTCTTTTACTGAGACTGATTCTGAAACTGTGGGAGATAGTTGTTTAACCGACATACCCCATTGTGCCATTATGGCTAAGGTGGGGTCCAATCTCTGCCCTGACTAGAAGGGTGTCAATACCGCACCACTGGTAAGGACAACATGTGAGCACCCCTCATATAATAAGTAACTCTAGTGAGAATGGTAGAAACCCTCATATAACAAATTAAGCCACCTCATCTACCCTTATATAACAGGCTGCTATGTCTCAACCTATGTTTCTGGGACGCAAGGATGACTGCTAAGAATCACACCCTCATATAAAGGTGAGTTCCCATCCTTGGGTTCACTCGGTGCTAACTCATACTCCTATCTGAAGAGACTGAACATGATTTAACTGACTGTACATAAGTAGAACTTACTAAATTCTGTTGACTGACAGAGTAGTACTATTTCTGAGAGTTAACTGAGATCATGAGATTTCTGAGGTTTCCTGAGTCACATAACTGACTGATTTCTATAGATTATAGCTTGACTGAGATTATTATGACAACATAACATGGATCTAGGCACACAACTATGTTTTTTGGGTACGAATACCCCCAGGACTCGATAGAAGGAAACTGACACACATGACATGACTTGATCACAAGATTTGAGTTCACAATTCATAATATTATAAGTAGGGGATATCATATTTCATATAGTTATTCAATATCTTAAACATTGTATGGAATGCATGGATACATTTCGTGTACATATTGTATATCTCCATTATATTGCATGCTTCATACCACCATAATAGGAACACATGAAAAGCATGGAATTCATATTAAAATATATAGCTAACATGAACTTGTCATTTAGACATCATAGAACCATACAAACATGAATTTCTAGCATCCTAAGAATTTTATCAAACACCTTGCATGCATTCTTTAAGGCATAGGTGGGTTTCATACTTGCACCATATTAAACCACCTAAAGTTCATGGTTTTCAATTAAAAAACATATATTCCATGAAAACACCTTTAGACATCACATTGAAACTTAAACAACAACCGTCAACATGTACATGCTCATATCACCACAAAAGTTTACAAAATAATATTTAAAACATGGTTCTTGAGCTCTATGAACGGATTGGATCCATAGATGAACACTACACATACCTTAGTGATTGAATCTTGAAAGAGATCTGATGTTTCTAAAGGTTCTTGAAGAATTCTTTAGGCTTGCTCTTGAGGAGATGATCTTGAGAGAAAACCCTAATCTTGTGGTTGAGAGTGTAAGAGAGGGTTTTTAAGATGTTTAACTTAAGAAAAATGGGAAAAAGTATGCCTCATTAGGGTTATAAGTCGTGCAAGGTGAAGGAAATGACCAAAATACCCTTATGAAATAAATTTTCAGTAGCTGAAAATCATAGCTGACGACATTTATGATAAGGAATCAAAAATGTGGTAAGCCATCAAAAATGTCATCACACAGAAGTTGGAATTGATGGTTTCTGCCTAAGTCTGATGACCTTCATGGTAGGGCATCACAAATGTAGTAAGCTACCACGGATGTCATCACACAGGAGCTGAATTCTGCCTAAGGCTGACGACCTCCGTGGTAGGGGGTCATAAATGTGGTAAGCTACCAAGAATGTCATCACACAGGAGCTGGATTCTGCCTAAGGCTGACGACGTTCTTGGTAGGGCATCTCAAATGTGGTAAGCTACCACGAATGTCGTCATACTGTTTCCAGCTTGACATGCTGGAGTAAAATAGGAATAACTCTTTGCTTCGATATCGTATTTAGGAAAAATTGGTATCTTTGGAAAGCTAATTCAATTATATATCTGTTTATAGGTCGTGAACTCAAAAATTCCAAGTATAATGATAGATATGCTTGTTTGAAGTTGACTATACCAATATCCTCCTCAAGAATTCAATCGGTAAGGAATGTTTTGATTCGTCTGATAGATGGGAGTTATTTGAAGCCTTAATATACATCTAACTTACTCATAAAACTATAAAAGAACCATGATGTACTATGCATGAGCTTGGTACATGGCTCTAATATTGGTTTGGATTTTTTGGGGTATTACACTCGTGGTGATGGACCCTTCCAAGTTCTTAAAAGGGTAAATGATAATGCATATAAGATTGATCATTTAATTTGTGTGATTGTTTTACTCTTTGATATGCCCGAGAATAATAATTCTAGGAATTTGAGGTCAAATTTTTTTCGATATAGGAAGGTTATACATTTCAAATTTTCTCTAGGCCCTTTACTAGAAGCCAAGAAAGGGAATTATATAGGTTTCAAGCTATGTTATTGAAGATAGAGGTATTAGTGATTATTTAGATGCCTTCCAAAAGATACCATATATTAAAGATTGGATAAAGAACTGAAGAAGAGGGAGATCACTCGCTGCCTCAAGGTGACGACCTACTTGACGAATAGTCAAGTGTTTGACCAACCATCCCACGAGCTATCAAGTAAGGGCCAAGAAGATCCCTCACTATCTAGGGGTGACAGGTATAGTGATAGGAAGTCACTCCCTTGAGGGTCCGTCAGGGGATTCGCCAAGGAGAACTAGTATACTACTTAGGGTTATTTTAATATTTTAATGATGGGTTACTTTCCTTAGTTGATTTTATATATTGAATGAGACAAACACTTGAGAATATGATTGGAGAGCTTTTGTTGAATGCTTGTTAGAAATGAGGGATTTGATGACAATTAATTCCTTCTTGGTCCACGTAGACAATAGGTGTTTGTAGATAAAAGATATAGGGATTTTGAATTTAATATAATCAGTAGTTCCTATTTATTTCTCTGCTTACATTAATCTATAATGACCTTATAGGTTGTTTCATCATTTGCATGCATTTCAGGCATTTTTAGATTTCCCACAGTGGCTACAATTGTAATACCCGGAGAACTCTAACCAATAGGGCCACCATTACTAAAGCTCATGAAAAATAAATTATAGTTATTTTGTTGTTTATGATCAAGGTGAAGTGTATTAAAGCCTTAAATATGTCCTAGCGATTAGATGAATCAAAATATCCCTTACCGATTAAATTCTTGAGAAGGATTTTGGCATAGTCAACTTCAAACAATATCTTTGGTCACACTAATAAATTTTGACCTCATGACCCACCAACAGATAGATAATTGAATTAGCTTTCCAACTGTACCAATTTCACCCAAATCTGGTATTGGAGCAAAAAGTTATGCCTATTTTACTCCAGCGTGTTAGCCTGGAAACTGTGTGACGACTTGCCACAAGTCTGACGGCTTGTCCCAAAATGTCGTGACCTTAAGCAAAAAGTCACAAATTCCACCCTTTTGTGACGACATTTCATGATGACTTGTCACATATGTCATTAGCTATTCTTGTCAGCAATTAAAAGACGTTTTTGCAAGGGTATTTTGGTATTTTCCCATCTTTTGGAGGCCCCTATATATGTGAGAATCCCCATCCAACCCCTAATTTCTTCATTTTCTCTTTCAATTCTCTGAAGAAAATATATCTAGGGTTTCATTCAAGAACATTAATCTTCCAAAAATCATCCATAAATCTTCAAGATTTCTTCAAGAACCAAGTTTCTCATAGTGTGGGCTTCAAGAATTATTTATTATAAGTGCGGATAGAGTCTCAAGCACTAGAATTCATCCAATTTCAAAGATTAAGGTATGTGGGGTTTTGAACAAGAGCAATCCTTTTGCTCTTATGCCCAAAGCTTTGATTTCTATTATGGATTTATATGATTTTGCAAGTGGGCTTATACCCAAATTACTTCATCATGAGACTATGAGAATAGAAATTGTTCAAGCTTTGTTATACATGATTATTTTACTATTCTCAAGTTATGACGATGTTTAATATTGTGAATTTCATATTTCTACCATGAGTTGATATTTCAAGTGCTTTCAAGATATGTGTCAAACTTTAAGCTTCCTTATGACAAATTGGATTATTGAGTATATTGGTTCATTAAATTGAGTTGTTACAATGAGTCTTGATATTTCCTCAAAGTTATTTATGTTGCCATGATTTAATGAATTGATACATTTTGATATTGAGAAAGATTAATTTGATTTGAGTCGAGTTAGGAATTCACAAATTGATTATGATTTGATAAATGAGAAAGAGATTTGATTTGATCTTCATGATAGACCCTTGTGATATTTGTGGTGGATTTTCTAATGCGTTCTAAGTTTGTGCCTGGGAGTAGTATTTAGCACCGAGCGGGAATATGGTATTTCCCCTAAAACTACGTGCCACCATAGGATTGGTAGTGATATTTGTGGGATAGAGGCCGAGTATGAGATTGTGATCACTAAATTGAGGTTGTACTTCCTAGAAAGAGTACGAATCTCCCTCCTATGTGGGGTTCTCACCTTAGGAGAGCAAAATATTGAACTCCATGTAGCTCACATGGTTTATGTCGGTTATAAGAATCTCCCATGTCCATAAAAGTTGAGTTTCTTGAATTACCGAGTCACTCTGAGTCTTGAGTTGAAGAGTTGAGTTGTTTATGATGATTTATAAGGTTTTTATTATATGATTTATTTACTATGAGATCATGAAAAGTATGTTTCAGTCTAACTCAGTCCAAGTGAGCCATCATTGTACATATGCATATTTTCATGAAATTGATGATCATATTTACATTATTGCATGTACCCCCACCTACTCAGTACATTCCAAAGTGCTAATCCACATATTTTTTATGGGCTACATTTTCTCGTAATGTAGGTTCAGGTACTCAGCCGCAGCCTTGTTAGCAATATTCGGGAGCCTCACTATGTTTTCTTAGTGGTGAGTCCTCATGGTTCGAGGACCGTATCTATATTTTTATGATATCATTTTGTTGTTATGGCTGTCAGTATTGTTGAGCCAGTTGGGGGTTTGTCCAAAAGGCTCCTTGATTTTGATGTATAGAGGCTTTGTCGGACTAGAGGGATGGTATGTACAGACATTTAATATATGTTTTAGTTGTACAGTTTAGTATTCTCTAGTATCTCTCTTGAACCTGATGTGATATATCTCTTTATTATGCATGACTATTGTTGAATTGAGTTTCTTGAGGTAGTGTCTATCTCCGAGGGTTAGCTTGGGGCTACGTGTATCCCTAAGCACCATCTGATGTCTCGAGATGGAAATTTTGAGGCGTTACAAAGCTTGGTATCAGAGCCTAAGGTTTAAGGAGTCCTAGGTCCTAGGGAATCTGACAAGCCACGTTACATAGAGTCTTAATCATCGGTGTGTAACACCCCGCATCTCTGAGCAAGAGGCTATGGGACGATTTAGGAAAAGTCATTTCTTTCTTTTGAAATTTTATCATTCCTACAACTATCTCTTTATCTATGATTAACTCGTGCTCTCTTATAACAAAAAATCCCTCTTCGTCAAGGTCATAGAATCTGTTATTGATAAGCGAGTGTATAAAAAGTGTCCTGTCACTGTCCTTCATCGGTTTAAATGTGCTAATTTTATTAAGATAGATATGGTTGATTTTAATGTTATTCTGGATATAGATTGGCTTCACTCGTGCTATGCGTCTATAGATTGTCGTACCCGAGTGGTCCGGGAGTTCTGTAACTACGAAGAGCCATTTTATATCCTACCTCAAAGCTAGGAATTTGATTTCTAAGGGTTGCATCTATCACCTAGTTTGAGTTAAAGACCTCAAGTCCGAGACTTCGACTATTCAGTTAGTTAGCATTCTCAATGAGTTTCATGATATTTTCCTAGAAGATCTCCCAGGGGTCCCACCTAATTGAGAAATAGAATTCGGGATTGATCTCCTTATCGGTACTCAGTATATTTCCATTCCTCCATATCGTATGGCTTCTGCGGAACTTAAACAACTAAAGGAGCAACTCAAAGATCTTTTAGACAAAGGCTTTATTAGACCCAGTATTTCCTCGTGGGGTGCACCTGTTCTATTTGTGCATAAGAAAGATGGTACATTGTGTATGTGCATTGACTACCATCAACTCAACAAGGTAACTATCAAGAACAGGTACCCTTTTCCTAGAATCGATGATTTATTTGATCAGTTATAGGGTGCAAGTTATTTCTCAAAGATAGACTTTAGATTAGCTATCATCAGGTTAAAGTGAGAGAGTGTGATATTCTAAAGACAGTCTTCTAAAATCGTTATGGTCACTTTGAGTTTCTTGTCATCTCCTTTGGGTTAACCAATGCTCCAGCAGACTTCATGGACCTCATGAATCGTTTCAAGCAATATCTTGATATGTTTGTCATTATAATCATAGACGATATTCTTGTGTATTCCCAAAGAGAGGATGATCATGCCGATCATCTTAGAATTGTCTTGTAAACTCTTAGAGATCATCAATTATTCACTAAATTTAGCAAGTGTGAACTTTGGCTAAAGTCAGTTGCTTTTCTGGGTCATATTGTTTCCACCGAAGGCATTAGAGTCGATCCCCAAAAGATAAAATCTATAAAGAATTGGCCTAAACCTACCTCCCCATCTGACATTAGGAGTTTCTTGGGTCTAGATGGTTACTACTGTCATTTTGTTGAGGGCTTCTCTTTCATTGCATCTCCCATGACCCGGTTGACCCAAAATAAAGTTAAGTTCTAGTGGACAGATGCTTATGAGAAGAGTTTTTAGGAGCTAAAAACTCTACTCACTTCAGCCCCAGTGTTAGCTTTACCCGATGGTACTGATGGTTTTGTGGTATATTGTGATGCTTCTAGAGTTGGTTTGGGTTGTGTGTTGATGTAGAGGGGTAAAGTTATAGCTTATGCCTCTAGACAGTTGAAGCCTCATTAGAAGAATTACCCAACCCATGATCTTGAATTAGTAGTTGTAGTTTTTTCATTAAAAATTTGGAGACATTATTTGTATGACGTTAATGTTGATGTGTTTAGTGATCATAAAAGCACTTATTATATGTTTACTCAGAGGGAGTTGAATCTTAGACAAAGAAAATGGTTAGAGTTTCTAAAAGACTATGATATAAGTGTGTTGTATCACCCGGGCAAGGCCAATGTTGTGGCAAATGCTCTTAGAAGGTTGTCTATGGGTAGTGTAGCTCACGTAGAGAATGATAAGAAAGAATTGGCTCGTTATGTGCATCGTTTGGCTAGGTTGGGTGTTAGATTGCTTGATTCTGCTGAAGGAAGTATGTTAGTTCAGAGTAGTTTCGAGTTCTCTTGGGTCTTGGAGGTAAAGGAGAAGCAAGACAGAGATCCTAGTTTGGTTAGACTGAAGGAGTCAGTTAAGGACCAAAAGGTAGATGTTTTCTTCTAAGGAAGAGATGGTGTGTTGAGATTATAGGGTAGATTGTATGCTCCCGATGTTGATGATCTAAGGCAGAGAATTATGGCTGACGCGCATGGCGCGCGATATTCTATTCATTCCGGTGCTAACAAGATGTACTGTAATTTGCGAGAAATCTATTGGTGGAACGGTATGAAGAAAGACATTGCAGGATTTATGGCAAAGTGTTCTACTTGTCAACAGGTTAAGGTAGAGAACTAAAGGCCCGGTGGTTTAATGTATGAGTTTAGCATTCCTACTTAGAAGTGGGAAGAAGTGAATATGGATTTTGTAATTGGTTTTCCTCCTTCTCATCGTCATCATGATTCAATTTGAGTTGTTGTAGACTGGTTGACTAAATCAGCTCATTTTTTGCCAGTGCATTTTTCTTATACATTTGAGGATTATGCTAGATTGTATATCCGTGAGTTAGTCAGATTGCATGGAGTTCCTTTGTCTATCATCTATGATAGGTTACTCAGTTTACTTCACAATTTTGGAGAGCCTTTCAGAAGGGTCTTGGTACCTAAGTTCATTTGATTTCCACTTTTCATCCGCAGACTGATGGTCAGGCTGAGAGGACTATTCAGACTTTGGAGGACATGTTGAGGGCATGTGTACTTGATTTCAAAGGTAGTTGGGATGAGCACTTGCCATTGATTGAATTTGTGTTTAACAATAGTTTCTATGCTAGTATTCAGATGGCCCCATTAAAATATTTGTATGGGAGAAGATGTAGATCGCCTATAGGTTGGTTTAAAGTAGGAGAAGCAGCTGTGATTGGGCCTAATGCTATGTTCGAGGCTATGGAAAAATTTAAGTTGATTTAAGAAAGGATAAAGACCGCTCAAAGTCGTCAGAAGTCATATGCGGATGTGAGAAGAAAATATCTTGAGTTTAATGTTAATGATTTGGAGTACTTGAAGGTTTCACCCATGAAAGGGGTGAAGAGATTTGGTAAGAAGGGAAAGCTTAGTCCCCATTATGTTGGTTCATACAGGATTCTGAGTCGTGTAACATGTGAGGTGGAGTTACCCGCGGAGTTGTCTAGCATTCATCCGGTATTCTATGTTTTTATGTTTAAGAAGTGTATTGGTGCTTCTATCGTGGTTAATTCTTCTGAAAGCTTAGATATTCAGGATAACCTTTTATTTGAGGAGATTTTGTTTTGGATTTTCAGATCCGTAGGCTAAGGCACAAAGAAATTTCTTTAGTTAAAGTGCTTTGGCGAAATCAATCTGTTGAGGGTGCTACTTGGGAAGCCAAAGCTGATATGTGAGCCAAGTACCCTTACCTTTTTTCTATGAGTTTGGAGTGAGCAGAAGGTACCATTCTTTCTTAATTCCGCCCCCTTCTTATTAAAGATTCAGCTGTGTGTCTACTTCTATCAAAAATTCATGCATTTTGTATAGTATCCAAAGGTATAGAGTGAAGTAATTCCTTTGAGTGAGTCATTCCAGCGATACGTCCTCATTTTTTTCTTGTTCTTGGCCTATCTGGCAATATTTGAGGACGAATATTTCCAAGGGGAGATATTATAATACCCTGAGAACTCTAACCAATAGTGCCATCACGACTCAAGCTCATGAGAAATAAATTATAGTGCTTTGGTTGTTTTCTAATCAAGGGTGATGTGCATTAAGGCCTCAAAGATGTCCTAGCAATTAGGTGAATCAAAACATCCCTTACCGATTCAATTCTTGAGAAGGATTTTAGCATAGTC
The DNA here is from genome assembly GCF_002878395.1 of Capsicum annuum. Lineage (NCBI taxonomy): Eukaryota > Viridiplantae > Streptophyta > Magnoliopsida > Solanales > Solanaceae > Capsicum > Capsicum annuum. Next base: position 50,018,911 of record NC_061116.1, read on the forward strand.
AACTTCAAACAAGAATATCTCTTGTTACAAAAATGTCGTCACCTTAAGTAGAAAGTCACAAATTCCACCCTTTTGTGACGACATTTTGTGACGACTTGTCACAAGTCTGACGACTTATCACAAATGTCGTCAGCTATTTTTTTCAGCAATTAAAGGACATTTTTGCAAGGGTATTTTGGCCTTTTCCCATCTTTTGGAGGCCCATATATATATGAGAATCCCCATCTAAACCTTAAGTTCTTCATTTTCTCTTCCAATTCTCTTAAGAAAATATATCTAGGGTTTTATTCATGAACATTAATCTTCCAAAAATCATAAATCTTCAAGATTTCTTCAAGAATCAAGTTCCTCATAGTGTGGGCTTCGAGAATCATTTATTACAAGTGTGGATACAGTCTCAAGCACTAGAATTCATCCAATTTTAAAGATTAAGGTATTTGGGGTTTTGAACAAGAGTAATCCTTTCGTTCTTGTGCCCAAAGCTTTGATTTCTATTATGGATTTATATGATTTTGCATGTGGGTTTATACCCAAATTACTTCATCATGAGACTATGAGAATATAAATTGTTCAAGCTTTGTTATACATGATTATTTTACTATTCTCAAGTTACGACTTGATATTTAATATTGTGAATTTCATATTTCTACCATGAGTTGATATTTCAAGTGCTTTCAAGATATGTGTCAAGCTTTAAGCTTCCTTATGACAAATTGGATTATTGAGTATATTGATTCATGAGATTAAGTTGTTACAATGTGTCTTAATATTTCCTCAAAGTTATTGATGTTGCCATTAATTAATGAATTGATACATTTTGATATTGAGAAAGATTGATTTGATTTGAGTCGAGTTAGGAATCCACAAATTGATTATGATTTGATAAATGAGAAAGATATTTGATTTGATCTTCATGATAGACCTCTGTGATGTTTGTGGTGGATTTCCTAATGCGTTCTGAGCTTGTATCAGGGAGTAGTATTTAGCACCGAGCGGGAAATGTCGTATTTCCCCCGAAACTACGTGCCACCATAGGATTGGTAGTGATATTTGTGGGATAGAGGCCGAGTATGAGATTGTGATCACTAAATTGAGGTTGTACTCCCTGGCAAGAGTACGACGCTCCCGCCAATGTAGGGTTCTCTCCTTAGAAGGGCAAAATGCTAGACTCCATGTAGCTCACATGGTTTATGTCGATTATAAGAACCTCCCATGTCCATAAGAGTTGAGTTTCTTGAATTACCGAGTTACTCCGAGTTTTGAGTTGAAGAGTTGATTTGTTTATGATGGTTTATGAGGTTTTTATCATATGATTTATTTACTATGAGTTCGTGAAAGTATGTTTCAATCTAACTCAAGCCAAGTGAGCCATTATTGTACATATGCATATTTTCATGAAATTGATGATGATATTTACATTGTTGCATGCACCCCCACATACTCAGTACATTCCAATGTGCTGACCCACATATTTTTCTATGGGCTATATTTTCTCATAATGTAGGTTCAGGTACTCAGCCGCAACCACGTTAGCGATATTCGGGTGCCTCACTATGTTTCCTCAGTGGTGAGTCCTCATAGTTCGAGGACCATGTCTATATTTTTGTGAAATCGTTTTGTTGTTATGGCTTTCAGTACTGTTGAGTCAGTTGGGGGTTTGTCCCAAAGGCTCCTTGCTTTTGATATATAGAGGCTTTGTCAGACTAGAGGGATGGTATGTACAGACATTCAATATATATTTTGGTTGTACAATTTAGTATTCTCTAGTATCTCTCTTAAACTTGATGTGATATATCTCTTTATTATGCATGACCATTGTTGAATTGAGTTCCTTGAGGTAGTGTCCAGCTTTGAGGGTTAGCTTGGGGCTACATGTAGCCCTAAGCACCGTCAAACATCTCGGGATGGAAATTTTAGGGCGTTTTAAAGCTTGGTATCAGAGCCTAAGGTTTAAGAAGTCCTAGGTCCTAGGGATTCTGATAAGCTGCGTTATGTAGAGTCTTGATCATCGATGTGTAGCGCGCTGCATCTATGAGCAAGAGGCTACGGGATGTTTTAGAAAAAGTCATTTCTTTCTTTATAAAGTTTATTGTGCCTACAACTGTCTCTTTATCTGCGATTAACTTGTGCTCTCTTATAACAAAAAATGCCTTCTCGTCGAGCTCATAGAAACAACGAGCAACCTCAACCCATTGATCCCCTAAACGAGCATGTGTCTCATGCAGAATTTTGGGTAGCTTTTTAAGTGCTAGCCCAGGTAGTTACCATCAATGCTCAAGCTAATGCCCAGGCTACTGTTCTACCTCTGTAAGAGAATAATTCTGTTGTAGCTCGAGTTCATGACTTTATGCTGATTAATCTGTCTGAGTTCTTTGGGTCAAAGATAGGTGAAGACCCACCGATGTACTTGGATAAAGTGAGAAAGATCACCCAGATTATGCACGTAACTGTGGAGGAGAGTGTTTAATTAGTTTCCTATCGAATAAAAGATGTTGCATATGATTGGGTGGAAATATAGAGAAAGAGTAAAGGGGGGATGCCGCTCCCATGACTTGGCAGTTATTCCAGGATGTGTTCTTGGATAGATTCTTTCCTCTTGAGATGAGAAAAGCAAAGATAAAGGGATTCATGAATTTGAGACAAGGCTCCATGACTGTTAAGGAGTATTATTTTAGATTCAATCAGTTATCAAAATATGCTCCTAGTATGATGGCTGACCCTAGGACCATCATGAGCAAGTTCGTGACCGGTATACTGAGTTACGTTGTGAAAGAGTGTAGATCTGCTATGCTTAATAGAGAGATGGACCTTTATCGGTTGATGATACATGCCCAATAGATTGAAGTTGATAAGGTGAAAGAGAGGGAGAGAGTAAGAGGTAATAAAAGAGCTATATCAGAGCAGCAGGGATTAGATCAGTCCAGATTCCATGGAGAGAACCGCCCCAATTCCAGAGACATCCGTTTATGCTCGCACCTTCCTCAGGTTGTGCTCTCGCACCTAGAAGCAGGCAGGAGCAGGGAAATAGGCCTATCCCATCTAGGTCTCAGGAAAGTGTAAATAACAGACCTCGTCCTCCTTTATGTGCAAAGTGTGATAAAGATCATTTTGGCGAGTGTTTTGTGATCAAAGGGGTTGCTTTGGTTGTGGAAATTTGGGCCACCGACTTAGAGATTATTTGTATGATAGACAGGGGAGTCGAGATGCTTGTCTGAAGAGTCAGGCTGCTATCAGTGCCCCCGCTCCCGTAGTTCGCCTAGTTCCTCCTTAGGGTACCTCTTTTAGTACTGCTGGCGGTTCATGCCAGAATCGCTTCTATACTATACCACCTCACCAGGAGCAGGAGGACTATCCAGATGTTTTCACTGGTATGTTCCGTGTCTTTCATTTTGATGTGTATGTATTGATGGACCCCGATTCAAGTTTCTCTTATGTGACACCTCTGGTTGCTGTAAATTTTGACATGGACCCTATACGGATTCCTGAGCCTATTCTGGTTTCTACCCCGATAGGAGAATCTGTTATTGCTAAGCGAGTGTATAAGAAGTGTCCTGTCACTATCATTCATCGAGTCGTATATGCTGATTTGATTAATCTAGATATGGTTGATTTTGACGTCATTCTAGGTATAGATTGGATTCACTCGTGCTATGCGTCTATAGATTATCGTACACGAGTGGTCAAGTTTCAGTTTCTTGATGAGCCCATTTTTTGAGTGGTCCGAGAGTTCTGTAACTTTGAAGATCCATTTTATATCCTACCTCAAAGCTAGAAAGTTGATTTCCAAGGGTTGCATCTATCACCTAGTTTGAGTTAAAGACCTTAAGTCTGAGACTCCGACTATTCAGTTAGTTAGCATTGTTATTGAGTTTCCTGATGTTTTCTCAGAAGATCTCCCAGGTGTCCCACCTAATAGAGAAATAGAATTCGGGATTGATCTCTTTCCCGACATTCAGCCTATCTTTATTCCTTCGTAACTTATGGCTCCCGCAGAAATTAAAGAGTTGAAGGAACAACTCAAAGATCTCTTAGACAAAGGCTTTATCAGACCCAGTGTTTCCCTATGGGGTACACATATTTTATTCGTGCGTAGGAAAGATAGTACATTGTATATGTGCATTGACTACCGTCTACTCCACAAGGTAACTATCAAGAACAAGTACCCTCTTCATAGAATCGATGATTTATTTGATCAATTATAGGGTGCAAGTTATTTCTCAAAGATAGACCTTAGATCTGGCTATCATCAGCTTAAAGTGAGAGAGTGTGATATTCCAAAGACAGCCTTCTGAACCCGTTATGGTTATTTTGAGATTTTTGTCATGTCTTTTGGGTTAACCAATACTTCAGTAGCCTTCATGGACCCATGAATCGAGTGTTCAAGCAATGTCTTGATATGTTTTTTAAAGTATTCATAGACGATATTCTTGCGTATTTCCAAAGAGAGGATGATCATGCTGACCATCTTAGAATTATCTTGCAAACCCTTAGAGATCATCAATTATTTGCTAAATTTAGAAAGTGTGAATTTTGGTTAAGGTCAGTTGCTTTTCTGGGTCACATTGTTTTCGCCGAAGGCATTAGAGCCGATCCCCAAAAGACAGAGGATATAATGAATTGGCCTAGACCTACCTCCCCATTCGACGTTAGGAGTTTCTTGGGTCTAGCTGGTTACTACCATTGTTTTGTTGAGGGCTTCTCTTTTATTATATCTCCCATCACCCAGTTAACCCAAAAGAAAGTTAAGTTCCAGTGGACAGATGCCTGTGAGAAGAGTTTTCAGGAGTTGAAGACTCGACTCACTTCAGCCCCAGTGTTACTTTACCCGATGGTACTGATGGTTTTATGGTGTATTATGATGCTTCAAGAGTTGCTTTGGGTTGTGTTTTGATGCGGGGGGGGGGGGGGGGGGGTAAAGTTATAGCTTATTTCTCTAGACAGTTAAAGCCTCGTTAGAAGAATTACCCAACCCATGATCTTGAATTAGCAGCTGTAGTTTTTGCTTTAAAAATTTGGAGACATTATTTGTATGGTATTCATGTTGATGTGTTTACTGATCATAAAAGCCTGCAGTACGTTTTTACTTAGAGGGAGTTGAATCTTAGACAAAGAAGATGGTTAGAGTTGCTAAAAGACTACGATATGAGTGTATTGTATCACTCGGGCAAGGCCAATATTGTGAAAGATGCTCTTAGCAGGTTGTCTATGGGTAGTGTTGCTCATGTAGAGAATGATACGAAAGAATTAGCTCATGATGTGCATCATTTGGCTAGGTTGGGTGTTAGATGGCTTGACTCCGCTAAAAGAAGTATGTTAGTTCAGAGTAGTTTCGAGTTCTCTTGGGTCTCGGAGGTAAAGGAGAAGCAAGAAAGAGATCCTAGTTTGGTCAGACTAAAGGAGTAATTTAAGGACCAAAAGGTAGAGGTTTTCTCATAAGGAAGAGATAATGTGTTGAGATTGTGGGGTAGATTGTGTGTTCCCGAGGTTGATGATCTAAGGCAGAGAATTATGGCTGAAGCGCATGGCGTGCGATATTCTATTCATCCCGGTGCTACCAACATGTATCACAATTTACAGAAAATCTAATGGTGGAATGGTATGAAGAAAGACATAGAAGAATTTGTGGCAAAGTGTTCTACTTGTCAACAGGTTAAGGTAGAGCACCAAAGGCCTGGTGGGGTAATGCAAGAATTTAGCATTCCTACTTGGAAGTGGGAAGAAGTGAATATGGATTTCGTAATTGGTTTGTCTCCTTCTCGTTGTCATCATGATTTGATTTGGGTTGTTGTAGACCGGTTGACTAAATCAGCTCATTTCTTGCCAGTGCATTTTTCTTATACATCTGAGGATTATGCTAGATTGTATATCCGTGAGTTAGTCAGATTGCATGGAGTTCTTTTGTCTATCATCTATGATAGGTTACTCAATTTACTTCACAATTTTGGAGAGCCTTTCAGAAGTTTCTTGATACCTAAGTTCATTTGAGTTCCGCTTTTTATCCACAGACTGATGGTCAGGCTGAGAGGACTATTCAGACTTTGGAGGACATGTTGAGTGCATGTGCGCTTGATTTCAAAGGTAATTGGGATGAACACTTGTCATTGATCGAATTTGTGTATAACAATAGTTTCCATGCTAGTATTCAGATGGTCCCATTCATAGCTTTGTATGGGAGAAGATGTAGATCGCTTATAGGTTGGTTTGAAGTATGAGAAGCAGCTGTGATTGGGCCTGATGCTGTGTTCGAGGCTATGGAAAAAGTTAAGTTGATTCGAGAAAGATTGGGCCCTAACTTTAGTCAAAATTATCTCACATAAAATTTTTGATGGTTTCATTGAGTCTGAAACATCAAATTTGGTATGGTAGCATAGTTCATTTATGCACACAGGGTTTCAAATAAATCTCGAACACCTAATCGGAGTCTATTTAGACTTAGCAAAATCTGATGTCTGACATCAGCTGGTGCTATCTCTTAAACGTCACCTGGATCTCTTAAGCGATGATCTCTTAGCGACCAACTTATTCCCCCCAGTATCTTAATCAAAGACCATGTCTCTTAAGCGACACTGGGCTGCCTAAGCAAAGTGCCACGTGTCCTCGTCGATTGCTTAATCAATCTTTTGGTCGCTTAAGCGATGACCATTTTAGCCATCATCAGATTGCTTAAGCAAATCTTACTGGTGTTATGTCACCCTTTTCACACAATATGCCCCTCTTATTCTCAATCCATTTTCACTATATTAGATAGCTTTGGAAGAGGGAAAGTGTGGCAATCATCCATTAAGCAAAGGTAAGTTAGTTCAATACTCCTTGGTTATTTCCTATTATTTTTCCCTGCTAAATTCCACAATTTTCTTGTAAATTCTTATATTTAGGCCTTAAAATTTCTAAACTTTAAGGGTTGAATTGAAATCAAATTTACACCACTTGTGCTCAACTTCTGAGCACACATTCTTTGTCCTTCGAGGGACCTCATGATGAATTTAATTTTGGATTCTGTTTACGGGCATGCTCTTGACCTGAATTTTGACCCAATCCTATATATAGAAATATGGGTCTTGTTTTACTCCTTATTATGTGTAGATTACAATTTTGACAGTGTAGGTGCATTTCAAAATCGTGGATCAAAGATAGATGATTTATGAATGATTCGGCGGTTTGTGATTCGACATCGGGGTAGGCTTTTGTCTAGTTTTCTTCACAAGATAATGTATTATATAGGTTGTATATTAGATAGGGATGTTGGGGTATAATTATTGGTCGATTACCTTGACTTAGCCTAAATTATGAGTTTGGGGGATAGAGGGGTGAATCGGCTCTTAAAATGAAATATCTATTATGATCTTAGGATCCTTTTACTTTAGGTTAAGAACATATTAGAAATAGCTGAGGTTAGACCCTTTATTCTAAGGTTTACTACTTGACTCAATGGATTATTATGGTTTCTTGAGTTACGGTATTATGGTTACGTTTGATATATATATTATTAGGTTCGAGGTCATGATTATGATCTTAGTTGTACTTTGCGTGTGTGAATTATCCTTATAAAGGATGTGGTCATAGCCTATGGATATTTGGATGCTTATAATTGTATTATTTGGATACTGATGATGTCATTACATAGATTCAATACATTCATGTTCACTAAATGGTACTATTCCAACTAAAAATATGGTTTTACTACTATATTCCTAAAAAGGTGTTTTTATGAGATTTTGAGATTAAAAATAGTGTTTTAGAGATTTGGTCGAGATATATTCCAATCCATAATTTTACTATCATTATTTACTTTGGTCGATAGATATTATGACCCTTCTATAATTTGATACTAATTTAATCCATGAGTTGATCTTGAACAATAGGTTTGCAGACTTACACTGTTTTGGCTATAATTCGAGTTCATGCATTTATTATATATATATATCAATTCAGTATTAAATGGAATAGAGTGATAATGATGATTATTCGAAATCCTAGAGCTTGACCAGGTCGGTGTATATAGGTACTCTTGACCCCCTTAGGGTCCCCTTCGTCTATGAACCATTGTGTTAGAGAAGAGAGGACGGCGTAGGTCCTATCTTTATGTGCCATCTAGTTGGATAAGGTGTATACACTGGTTTACTTTATGGTACTTGAACCGGTTATGGTATTATGTATTTTACTTAGATTCATTCTTGCATGTGCATTGCCTATCACCAGTATATTATTTGGTCCCTATATCTATCATCCTTATGGGGGGTTGCATAGGTATAGTTTCTGAGAGTTGTTTACTGTGTGTTGTATGCTGACTAAGCCTTTTAGGTTATGGGGATCGATTTAGATATTATTTGTGTGGACTAGCCAATTACCGTATTGTTGTTATTATGGTTAGTTCATGGCAGTTGATTATGTTCTGATATTGGAATTTAAGGTATGATTCTGATTCCTTTCTCTTAAGAGTATTTTATCATGGATAATATTCTCATATTTAGATATTTGGATTAGGGATCCTATTTATGCCTTCATTAGTTTCCTACTTTAATGGGATACCTTGAGGTGCTAGATTGACCACCTTAGGTTGTACCCCTTTGAGTTAGTCTTGTATACCTATATGAATATACATATATCTAGATATGATATTACCATATATCTCTTTCTTCCCCTATTTCTTCATATTATATATATACCACTTGGCCTTGTATGCTACTATATATCTTTCTTCTATTCTTTATTTGTATATTGACCAATGATATATGGTATAGTGCATTAGTTCCTGAGTATGACTAGGATAGAATAGTTCATCCTTATTTTCTCTCTAGTCTTATTATGTTAGCTTTATAGATATTTGGGTTGTAGTTTATATTTCTACTTGCATGTTATCTATATCTTCATTATATTTAGAGCTCAGTCGGTAGTTTTGTGTATTGCGTAGAAAAGCTATGGATCAGAGATTTAAGGTAAGCTCCTGGTTTTTAGAGTATTACTATTCTCCCTCTTATAGATTAGATCTATCTCCATGTTATATTCAGAGATGGATTTTACCTATATATTCTTTTAGTAATTCAGTTTGTATTCTTAATACATTAGAAACTTTTGTACTAATTTCGCCAAGTTTTAGGACTGTCTTATATGTATTAGTCTTTTATTATGATTATTTTCTATGTTGATTCATTTCTTTTGTTAATTCATTACTAGAGGTTCAGACTACTGGTGGGTTATAGTAAATGCTATCATGACCTGAGAAATTGAGCCGTGACAATTTGGTATCAGAGCCTAGGTTTTATAGTGTATTGGTACAAGATCTTGGTATATAGTAGAGTCCTGTGATCAATGCAGAGACGTCTGTAACCTATCTTCTAAAGGATACAAGGCATTCTTAGAAAATTCTATTCTTAACTCCTTATCATGTGTCCATATTTCTATGAGCCTCAAGTACATTCTTTGAATTTATTCTATCACTGAGAGACGACATGAGGTTATTGATAAAAGTGGATGGTATTTTGACATATTTTCCCAGAGTTTTATTACGATGTCGTAATAGGAAGCTAGAGATAGACATCGTGGATCTTCAGCATCGGACAGAGAATTTATGGCTAACCCAAGCTCCGATAGAATTTGCGTCCACTTCAGCCTTTCGAGATTCGACATTGAGAATTCTGAGCCTCTTTATAGATACCTTATTGCTAGAGTTAAGACCTGATTCATCGAGCAGTTCTCAGGCTAAACTTGGGTTTGTTGGTGTTCAACAGGGTTTATTGTCAGTTTCAGAGTATGAGATTGGATTTCTTGAGTGGGCCAGACATATCCCTATGAATCCTTTAGAGCATGCGATGGTGTAGTTTATTGGAGGACTAGCTATGGCACTTTTTCTGGCATCAAAGTATTTGATAGCAGTTGAATCTTCTTTTTCTTAGGTTGTTGATCACACGAGGGCCACAAAGAGAGCATGTGTTAGGACTTATGGAGGTGACGGTAAGAGGCAATGTCATCAGCATGATGTTATTGGTATTCTATCTGGGAGTGAGGATTCTCTTGATAGAGATTAGCTTTATTTGTAGCCTATCAGTCCTACGTCAGTATGTCTAAGACTATAGGTGGCTCCCAGATTAGTCATGGTGGTCATAGTGGGCGTAGTCCTCACTGGACCCTGTGGAGTATTCAACATGGGTATTTGGGTCGTGGACGCCATTTTATATCATTAGGGATAGCGCCTCGAGTTATTTTGGGATTTTGTTGTGGACGTGGTGAGATTAGCCATTGGTCTAGAGAGTGCCCCAAAGTGAGTTGCTTGCTCAGACAGAGTTAGCATATGTTTTCCGCCAACCTAGGGCTCCTGAGGTATGTTATGATTGCTAGGAGGATGGTCATTTCAGTATGGAGTGCCTCTGGCGTCAGTTGGTCGGTCATTTGGGGTCAGCTCATGTTTCTCACCATGTTAGAGCTTCAAGTGTTTTTTATAACTATAGAGAGATTGATAACTGGTCTAGAGAGTGTCCCTGGCTTGGGATCATTAACCATTCATCTCATCTAGATCAGTTTCATAGTATTGGGGCACCTTCAGTTAGAGGTAGTGCACTTGATACCTCAATTCATGATTCTATTGCTAAATCTGAGTTTGGACCCGCTTAAATTTATACTTCCTTGGGCATGTCAGGAATGTGACTTTAGATTTCACCTGAGAGGTATGCCTTTTATTTTCTGCCTTTGTATTTTTACTTAAGTGTGTTGGGATTCTCATGCCCACTGATGATTATGTGCCTTGGTAAATTTATATTGATTATTATGTGCCCTGGTGTAGAACTTATGATTTTGTTAATACCTTTGTAGATGATTTCTTTCAGTAGTGGATAGAATGTATCAGTGTTGATATTTTCCCTAGGGTTATACTATTTGGGTTCGAGTCTCATTTACCTTAGCATATTGGCCTTCCTATAGCCCTAGTGTGGTACTTGTTTTTTATTTTTATTTTTGGTACCATTTACTCCAGATACTGATATTTATATTGTTGTTGTTGTTTGACATTGATCAATTCTTGCTTGATAGACGACTAAACTAGTATTATCTAGTTAGAGTTTACTTCCTTGAGATTCTGGTTTATGGCCTATGCGGCCAACTTAATTAGATGATGTGTCTCTTGTAGTAAGGTGAGGTTAGTCATTTTTCTCTTCTGTTAGCGAGGATACATTATGTTTAGTGGTCTTTAAGGGGCAGGTAGGTCATCTTTCCTTGGTTCCATTATGGATTTAGAGTTGGTAATTTGGTTATATAGCCCATTTTTTAGGTTGACCAGTGTGGGACCCATTCTTCTGAGTTGGAAAGTTCATCATCTGATAGTATTCTTAATGTTGATGTTGAGGTATCTTGGATTTGACTTTTACGTTTGTTGGTTTGCCTCCTAGTAGTAGCTTTCATCTTCATATTTTTGTAGAGTTGGATACTCCTTCTTTGCTGTGATATAGTTTTTGCTCTAGTGGAGTTGCAAGAGGTTGAGATAGGCAATTTTTCCTGCGACCACTTCTTAAGTTAGTAAATTAGGTATTCATACGGAGATAGAGTGTTGGTGTAATGCCCCGAGAGCACCCCCTGGACGTTACACGATGCTCAGGTCTACGAATAGCCCCAATCTAACCCAGGATATCTTTTCAGTTCAAAAAATCACGTAATTAAGATGGCTATTATGTGAAGAAATCTAATGATACACAATCTCATACTTAAAGTGAATCTTTAACTTGGAAATCGTGGAACAAACCTCTTAAAATTAAACTTGAACCTTCACTGTCAGACAAGCCTCTACAAATGATTAGAGAGCCACTGGGATAGAACCCAACTCACCCAAACATAAAACTTAAATCAAATGGTTAAGTACTATTATTCGTAAAGGAGATCTAATCCATTGGGCCCCCAAACTATGAGGACTCATGATATTGGGTGTATTTATGCATTCTAGCCTTTTAGCCTTATTTTAAGTATGATTCTTATCCTATATGTGTTGATAATGATATAAATGAGCATTTATGTGTCCAAGTATGTGTTTACAATGTTTAAAGGTGTTTTCACATGAGTTTTGATTCAATTTGAGCATTTAGAGTTCAACCGAGAAAACTAGTGTTACTAGCTTGAGCTAGGTGTTTGTCTAGTCTATCGTGTTAGGTTCTAATGTTTTTTAATGAGTTCCTAAGGTTGTTATTATGTATTTATATGTGAAAAAACTTGTTGGTAATGTTCAAGGGTCAATTGGAACAAGCCAAGGGTCAAAACAATGAGTTAAAGATCAAAGTGAAATTAGCCTATGCTTAGCTCGTGTTTCTAGTTCACCGTTGAGGATGTTGTATTATTTTGAGCTTTAAATTGTTGTGTTTAATGCTATAGAATTCTTGGTTAATGGATTATGACAATATATGAAGGATATACAAGCTTCAAATCAAGTGGAAACAACTCAAAAAGGATTGAAAATGACCACGGAAGCACAAGACATAAGATGGAAACAATTTGGACCCCTAGAATGTATTGGGCGCATGTGGAGTGTGTGATTGGACAATGGGCGCATGCCTAGTTATGGCATTTGGTTCCCAGTGATGCCATTTGACACTATGGTGTGATGCGTTGACACCAAAAATTGGGATAATTTTGCCTTGCTGACCAAGAACGACGTGGAAACCTAATCCAACTGGGGTTATGACTTGTATACTATAAATATAACGTCTTAAAACACGTTTTGGACATCTTGGAACCCCTAGATTGCTTGGAACAACTTTGGAGGCTACCAAAACCTCTTCTTAGGTTTTTATTTCTTTAATTTAGCTTCCTTTATGGTTTTAATCATTCATACAATTATTTGAATTATGATTATGGCTATGAGTGGCTAAAACCCCTCTTTCCGGGGTTAAAGCCAAGAACATGAGTACTATTATTTTGGATTAAATTCTTTTAATTTGCTTATCATTATTGGTTGTTTGTTTATTCTTGTTTGAATTATTTTATGGATTGATCACTTGTAAAATACATATATTGTCGACCTTTTGATCTCGGGACAGGAAATAGGGAGATAGAATGTGGAAATATACAAAGTATGATTTTATTTTTTTTATGAAATAAAGAATTTGAATTAGCGTCTAGGACAAGGATGTACTTAGATGCCTTTCTTGATTCAAATGTAGGATGATAGCTTTTAAATACTTGATTGGATTATTACATCCTCGCTCAACGATGTAGTTATAATGTCCATATTAGGTAAACAATTAGAGGTCGGGAGACCATGATCATAAAATTTACCCTACGAATCAACAACCAAAATAAGCAAGTTAACGAATGTAGTTCAATTACATAGTATAATTGTTCGAAGTGCTTTAACCCTTGGTTTTCTCCTATTGATTGTTCCAAGACTTTTATTTACGCATTATTTACTTTAATTCCAAGTTACAATTTCAAAACTCTTTTTTTGGTTACGCTTGCATCAATTGAATCTAAATTGTGAGCTAGAATAGAATAATTGTTAGATCAAGTCTCTGTGGAATCGATACTTGGCTTCATTAGGCCACTTTACTACTTGATAAGACCACGTATACTTGCGTGTGCGCTTGGGCACTGTCAAGTTTAGGCGCCGTTGCCGGGGAATTATAGATTGGCAACTATCTTATTTTTAGTTTAGCTACTTTGAGTTGTAAATAGTTTAGTTATTTATTTATTTTTATTTCTCTTTTTATCACACTTCTTGACATGGCAGCCGAGGATAGATGGCTTGCAAGTGATGATGATTCTATATGGTGTATGGTTTGTGGCAATAGTGGCTATTCTGAAGATATGTGTGTTGTAAACCCTAATACAGTAATGATTGTGGGCTATGATCAAAGGTAATACTATGTGAATGCCTACAATCAGCAACAATAGTTTCAGCAGCCGCAGGTTCAAAATTACCAGGCCCCGATTCAAACAAGCAATTTGGAAGAGATGCTGAAACAAATTCTAGTTGATCAAGCATAATTGTCAGTAGATATAAAGAGTTATACGGCTAGTTTAGAGCGTCAACAAATTGTCATAAAGAACTTGAGGATACAGATAGGGCAAGTGCAGCAGATACATAATACCAGACCTCAAGGTAATTTTCCATGTAACAATGAACAAGTAATTGTAATCGTTTTAAGAAATGGTACAAAGCTTAATGAAGAACTTCTAAAATCTCAATGAAGAACCTCCAAAGACAACTAAGGAGGTAGATGCAGAGTTGACTGCACAACTTGTTAAAGACAAAGTTGCTAAAAATTCGAGGAAGTCTGAGTTCTTGGAAACTAAAATTGTTGAACAGGTTACAAAAATACCACCACCACCATATGAATCACAACCATTCAAGTTTCATCTTTTGTTGAGACTGAAATTGAGGAAGTGAATAAGAGTGAGGGTGTTAAGGATAGTGTAAATTTTGAAGTGGGATTTGTTGGGCCTCACTCAAAGCACTTTTCTACATTATGTTTAGATGATATCTTGTCTGTGGAATCATCTAGAATAGTGGAAGAGTGTGAATATGAGAAACAAGAATCCTATATTCTTGATTTTGCACTAGACAAGCAATATAAAAACACACCTCACCTCAAGGCCGAGTGGTTTACCATGCACAATCCATTACTCGGTTCATTAATCTTTGTACCACCACCCTATGAGCGAGGAAAAAAATGGATGCTAAGTTGGGGGTGAAATTCATATCCTCAAGATGGAGGAAAAAGTTGATTGGATCGTGCCGTGATACTAAATTAGGCACTTCTTGGGAGGCAACCCAACATAAGGTATTTTTTTCTTTTTAGTTTTTAGTTTTTACTTCATTTAGTTTTTTGTTTTGTTGAGTCACAGGTTGATTGGATGTCTGAGTACCAGAAACCTGAGCTAAGGAGCATAGCAAAGACTGAGTGTGGGGTCACGGACTTTCTTAATGCAAAAGATGCTACTAGCTAGACCTAGAGGCTTCAGAGAGTATTTCTATCTCTTACTTTTAAGTTCACTTTGGGGACAAAGTAGATTTTTAAGTGTGGGGTGGGAGAAATTCTCAATTTTAGGCTCAATTTTTTTTTTAGATTAGGAATAAGTGAGATACCCATGTTGGTGCTATTTTTGATTGCATGGTGCAAGTGTTTTGATTGTGTAAGCATGTTGATTATGTAAATTACTATTTTTGAGACTCCTAGGCTCATGATTATGACTCTTGTACTTGTTGGCTTAAATTAAATTCATGTTATTGTTTGGTTGAGAATCGATGATGATCCTATGTGAGTCGAACATGTGCCATGTATGATGTGAGGTATTTTGTATATTCCTTGTTACATGTGATGTCTAGAACTTGTGTGGTGTGTGTATAAAGCAAAATAAAGAGTGTGGGTTTAGGAGATGATTTAGGCATTTCTTTCATAGCCTTGTTTTAGACCTTCTATATTTCCTACCCTTTGTGCATTATCCTAGTTAACCCTCATTGAGATTTTAGCCTTTTCTTTGGTAGCCGCATGAGTATCCCAATCTCTTCTTTGATAGACCATAATTTGATCCAAAAACTCTCCTAAGTGCTTTAGTGAAAATTTGATTTAGTAAAGAGTTTAAGAAATTAAAGAAGAAAAAGGTGAAATTGATGCCCTAATGTAATATTTATTAGTGCTTATATTTGATATGTGGTGGTTGGGAGAGATATAAATGGTGTTAGAAATTTTTTTCATGGTTGTAGAAAAGAAAAAAATTGAATCTTAAAGGAATAAACAATACGCCCACGATGTGTTTGTGAAAATGCTTAAAAGAGATGGGGCGAAAAACAAAAGCTATGGGTGGATGAAAATTGTGTAATTTGGTTGTTGAAGATTGATTTTAAATGTATAATGTAGTGTATTAAAGCGTTTAGATAGGTTATTCACTTTTCCCAAATAGTTCCTACCCATCCCTTAGCCTACATTGCAACCCAAAAAAGTCCTAATTGATCCTAAGCTTTACATTCTAATATTAGTGGATAATTACACTAAGGGCAAGCTTATGGTTCATTATGTGTATCTTGTGAATTTCTTGTGAGAGTAAGCATACTTTGATTCTTGTACACATTGTGATAATTTGCATTATTGTGAGTGATTATGGGTAACGCTCTTATTGAAAGGGCACATGTTTGATGAATATGGGTGATTCTTGTGATGTCTTTAATGGAGCAATATGCATGAGTTTGCCACTTTTGGAGTCAATTCTTGAGGCTAGGATGTTTTGAAGTAGGATTCTTGAGCTTTAAATGGTGTATGACATGCGTAGTGTAGAAACTTGCATTCCGTGTAGTCATTGTAGTACTAGCTTGAGTGTATTGCTTGTAGTAGAAGTCTGGATTTTTTCCAGCTCATGGTATTTATAGTTAAGATTTGTTCGAGGAAGAACAAGGCTTTAAGTATGGGGTGGTGATGTTGGGTGTATTTATGCATTCTACCATTACTATTATAGCCTTATTTTGAGGATGATTCTTATGCTATATGTTATGATAATGATATAAATAAGCATTTATGTGTCCAAGTATGTGTTTACAATGTTTAAAGATGTTTTCACGTGAGTTTTGATTCAATTTGAACATTTAGCACTACAACAAAAAGGTCTATTTAAGACCAACATTTAGGGACGAGTTAATAATTTTGTCTCTAAAAGTATATATATTGGGACGAGATTATATTCTAGTCTCTAATTGTGTATTTTATTGTGAAAGTATAAAATATGGTCTTAAAAAATTTGTAACTGGTCCCTATTGATAATTTGAGCCTTTTCAAAAAATTTTAATTAAAAATAATTCGTTTAGGCTAATTACTAAATCAATAAAGCTCCAAAATGGTCATGTTTTTTAAAAATTAAAAGAAAAAACTTTGTTTTCTCTTAATTAAAAATACAAAAATGTTTCATATTCTTCATCTACCCTAATTTAAGCACAAATAACGTGTTTTCTCAATTCACCATTTTATATGGCCGCTTTAGCAAGATCCTTGTGCTTTCTCAGTTTCGTTTAAGCATTTTCTTAATTTGCCCTTTGGAGTTATCGGTAGTTTTGCTCAATTTCATAACACAGCTTTCATTACAGCTAATCGGGTATGATTTTCCTAATTCCTCTTTTCAATTTTGTTTGTTTGGTTCCCTAATCTGTGTGCTATCTCGATTTTGTCTGTTTTCAATTTTGTTTGTATTGCTTGTTTGATTCAAATTTTGTTTTTTCTCAATTTCATTTATTCGATTTCACTGATCTCTGTTTTCTACTACATTATTTTCAATTTTGTTTCAGTAGTTTTTTATTGTATAAATAATATCAAAGCATGTATATAATGACTTGGAAAGAGGACATGTCGGCTACTGCTTGCAGATGACAGAACGTATCATCAATTAAAGGGTCCTCGCCTTACACAAAATTTCACCAGAAACATTATGTTCATATGAATACGATTAATACTAATATTTTCTACTATAGTGTCGATGAACTATTCATATTAATGACTCTGTACTGAGAAGTTACAACTTAAAAAGCTTCTAAAAATGATTAGGATTGTGTTATTACAACTTAGTATATGGTTGCAGAGACACATCTTTTAGCTTTCATATTATTTGTTCAATCATTGGAATATAAAATATATTTTCACATTTGAGATTGTTGGTATGTTGAGATTGAGGGGAATTTTGCTCTAGTTCTGTTTGAACCTAGTTTCAGTTAGGGTATGAATATTTAGCAATCATGTTTGCAGCCATATGAACTTGACCTTATATCGGTTAATGGTGAAAGGAATTGCTCTGCGAAAAGGACTTAGTTTTTTGTTTTATTTGGTTTTTTTTGAAAATACTGTAGGTTTAGTATGAAAGTTTCAGTCTTTCTTATGTTTTTATGCTTTTTAAGCTGATGAACGTGACTTTGTGTCGATTTGTGAATTGTGTATAAAACTGGCTTTGCAGAAAGGACTTAGTTTTTGTTTTATTTGGTTTTGTTTGAAAATACTGTATTCTTAGTATGAAATTTTAGTCTTTATATATTTTTTATGGTTCTTAGGATTTAAGAGAGTATAGCTTCATGATAGTTCACCGAGTATACCAGATTGGATGTTTGTTTCTATAATAGGTGAAATTGATGGAATTCAGTTGTACTGATTTTTATTTTAAATTGAACAGGAACCATGGCGCTCGGCCAGACTTACTATTCACAAGGTGGATCTTTTCGTGAAGACTCTAGGTGTTTTTACGGTAGAAACCAGATAAGTGTAGTGGTTCATTCCTCTACTTACAACCATTGTAACATTGTTAATAGCCATCTTTTGAACTCTAATAGTTCCCATGACATGAGTAGGAATTCTAGTGAGTATAGCTACAGTTATGATAATTTCATATAGCCTGAGGCTGAACCATCCATGAAGAGGAGGAAGTGCTCAACTTCTGTCTGGGAAAGCAGTGGCAGGCACTCCCAAGCACCCAATGCAAGTAAAGATGTTCCTTCAAAGCAGCCAACCACATGATATAATGTTCCTTTAAGGAATTCTAGAGTGTATGGATTTTCTCTCCCTTCAGTGCTCTAGCTACCCTTTCTGGCTTGTGATATTGATCTTTTGGATTGCTATATAATTGCAGGGTCTATAGAAGGATAAACTTGCTCACCTGTATGATATGCAGTTGATATGCATGTTTTACATCAAATGTTTTGTTTTAAGTCTGAAGTTATAACTAGCCATTTCTTGTGGATACTTTTCCATGCTGACATCTTAATAGTATGACCATTGACCTAGACCAAGCATCTCAATGTGGTAAAATCATTAACTACCATTGTAGCATAATTCAAAGTCTTCCAAAAATGCCTCCTAGAACCCCTGCTAGTTGTGCCATTATCGGGAAGATAAGCTTCCATGAAGGTCTATGTTTAGTTTATGTTTAGTTTCACTACTTCCTGCATTTAATGAATCAAGTCAGTCTTAGTCAAGAAGTTACACAAACTAGTTACTCTCTGATAACTTGTAAGAAAATATCTGTTTCTTGGAAGGCATGTTCTGCTGACTTTCTCTATTATACAAGATCCATGATGTAAAGATGATAGCCAAAGGAATCTGAAATGATGAAATGATCCAGCATCCCACTCCGTATGCCTCCATAGGAATGATGCCCTGTACATTGATTTGAAGAATTTCTGTTACAATTTTACAAACAAGTCACCTAGCATTTCAAAAATTCTTACAGTCTCATCATAACTTTTGTTTTTCTATTTCTTTCCTCGTCTTGCCATTAATGTTCTTAAAGCAGTTGCAACTAGCAACAAACGATTCAGCAAAAATACCTCTCAATCCTACAATCTACCTGATCCCACTTTCTTCCTATTTCACAATTGAAGAAAGTGAAAGATATTGTCATTCAATAAATGTCTTTTAGTCTGTTATTATGACGGAAAGGGACTAGAGTCCGTATGCTAACCTAAATTTAAGTGGTATTTAAGCACCAATGTATCAAATTACATTTTAAGCATTGGAGCTTGGCTTATGAATACACAGTTAGTGAATGAGATCAAATTAAACCTTAGGTACATTGGTAGCTTTACAATACTTCCTTTTGCCAAAAAATCTTCTACATATAATTCCTCTATACTCCGAGGAAGTAAGGGAAGTTCATTAAGTTCTTGACCATGTGTTATGTTGATATATTGAACGCGAGAAATTATACATAAGCTATTAGTTAATAAAATAAAATTTTCATTCTCTACCGCTTGGTGCCTCTTCAAAATGCCAGCAATGTTTGTCTGTAATTTGATTCAGGAAGCAACTATGAAGATATCATTTCCTTATCCACTGTTCTAATCTTCAGTTAATCTATGTATTGATGAGAGTTCCTTATTAAAAATATTCTCTTAGTTTATCTATAAAATGTATAGATGAGAGTTATGATAAGTGTTTTATTGATTTTTCAAGTAAATTTTTAGTAGAGTTTAGTCTTTGATAGCTGCTTTCACTTTTCCTAGGATATGCAAGAAATGAAAGATAGCTACGATAGGTTACTTTCTGTGGCAGCTACCACTGCTAGTGGTGCTTATGGTAAATAATTGCCCTTTCTTCACTCCAGTTTCTAGTTAGTGCCGATGTTAACTTTGCAATAGGATAGTGTGTGTATTTCATCTTCTTAACATAGCTCCTACTTGTAAATACTTTTATGAATATTTCTATATTTTTTTTAATAGGGAATCCTTGATTACCATTTGGTGCATTGTTCAAAACTCAGTGGATGATAGGCCTGCACTATACCCTTCCCCACTTAAATACTAGGTTGTTGTCTATGACAAGATCCATCTTTTCTACCTTAGCTTTGTGAAATCAGGAGAGCTTTTTAGAATAAATCATGGGATAGAATCATACTTATATCTAACTACTTTTCACTTATTTTTTACCCAAATAATAGATATTTTAAATATAAAACACTCAAGAAAAGACCTATGTTTCATTTGCATTTGTAATAGGTTCAAGCATCTAGCTCCAGTGGAACTTATTGGTTACTTTATGTTCCTTCTCGGGGCTCCTTGGAAGTGTTGTTACAACTCCTTTTAGCAAAAGTAGAAAATTTATTTGTTAACACGGTTGCTTATCAGGAATAAAGAAATGGAGTTATCAGTTAAACATAGTCTTTTAATGAATCAAGCAGGGAAGCAAAAGCATTACCAACTAAATTGAAAACATAGAATGGTTAATGAGGTACTGCAATGACATGTAGGTCCTGAAAATTTATGAAATGAATTAAGCTGATGGAATTCTAACTATATGCTATTTGATCCATCAAACCAATCTAGTTTTATAGTCTTTCTTGTTTGAACTTTCCAAAAATGGAATAGTTTGCTTATAGTACTTGCAAGCTTGAACTTATATTTTCTTTCTTTGAGCTGTCAGTAGAAATCAAATTAGGTTAGAGGCTCTGTACATTAGCACTTCCCTATTTCATATTTCAATACAATAACAAACTCAAACTAGATTTTTAGGAGCCTGTACTAAGCTTTAAAGGTTCTTTTTGTTGTGTATCCTTTTCCCCCTTACTTTTGGTGTTCTCTGGGTAACAACTCCATGTTGGGTTGATGGCATTCTTATTTTTCGCCCACCTGTAATATGAAATCAGTGAATATTCATACAAATTTCAACTAACTCCTTAACATTGAAATACTAAATATTTTTAGTTATGATTTATGAATAGCTGAACTGATTTCACAGATTATTTTTCTCCTAAAGTAATGTACTAATTTTTTTCTTTACTGTTGCAAGAGTTTCTTGATTTAGGTGAAACGATAGGAATTAGAAGTGGAGGACTTGATTATTTTTTTGCCCTGTGAATGGAAGCTGGCAATTTGAACTGAAAGTCGAGGACTTAAATAGTAGAAACAGAAGTTACTTGATTATTTTTCTGCTATGTATTCAAATGTTATGGAAAATTTGATATCACACTCTAGCTTGATTGGAATGGTAACTGTTTTTTATGAAACAAATATTAAAACTAATATCATGAGATGTTAGCTAAGTTTTCTGATTTCTAATTATACCATGTTTTTGTATCGAGATTTTCGATAGTAATTTGATATAAATTGATTAAATTTATTATTTTGTGATATATATTAGGCTCATTTGTGGTCAATTAGAGACTAGAAATATTGCTTGCCTTTAAATGTTTATCTACGACTAGAGGTGTTGCTCGTCTTTAAAGGTTGCTCTAAGACTAGAATATCGCTCGTCTTTAAAAGGTGATCTATGACCAGGATGTTGCTCGTCCTTAAAGGTTGATCTAGGAAAAGAATTTTGCTCATCGCTAAAGGATAATCTTGGACCAAGTACTTCTCGTCCCTTGAAGATAATTTAGGATAAGGTAAGTCTATTTGAGACGAGATATATCATCGCTAAAAGATAATTATGATCAAGTAGTTGGTCTATTAGGGACGAGATATATCAGCGCTAAAAGATAATTATGACCAGGTAATTAGTCTATTTGGGACAAGATATACCGTCGCTAAAAGATAATTATGACCAGGTAGTAAGTTTATTTGGGATGAGATATATCATCGAAAAAGGATAATTATGACCAGGTAGTTAGTCGATTGGGATAAGATATACCGTCCCCTAATACATAATTACGATCGGATTTTTTGCCGTCTCAAAAGGTTTTTAAGGACTAGCTTTGTTGACTCGGCGCTATTGAGCTTTTGCGGCGGAGCCTGTTAGGACAGGACACAACCAGTTTTTTCCCGTCCCAAAACACCAATTGGGGACAAGATTTGAACATTTTGGGACCAGATTTCCCTTCCTTATTAGTTGTTTTTCTTGTAATGCAGAGTTCAACCGAGAAAACTAGTGTTACTAGCTTGAGCTTGGTGTTTGTCTAGTCTATCATGTTGGGTTCTAATGTGTTTTAATGAGTTCCTAAGGTTGTTATTATGTATTTATATGTGAAACAACTTATTGGTAATGTTCAAGGTTCAATTGGATCAAGCCAAGGTTCAAAATAATGAGTTAAAGATCAAAGTGAAATTATGTTTATCTCGTGTTTCTAGTTCACCATTGAGGATGTTGTGTTGTTTTGAGCTTTAAATTTTTGTGTTTAATGCTATAGGATGATGTTTTTAATAGATTATGATGATATATGAAGGATATACAAGCTTCAAATAAAGTGAAAACAACTCAAAAAGGCTCAGAAATGACCACGGAAGAACAAGACACAAGTTGGACGTAATTTGGACCCTTGGAATGTATTGGGTGTATGTGGAGTGTATGATTGGCCAATTGGTGCATGATTTACACCATTGGATTCATAAGGGGCCCAAAATGATAAAACGTCGTGTCGCAATGGTGAGCCAATTTGCAATTTTCCAAAAACCAGTGGCTCAACGCGATTCCACTGCTTCGCGGTGAGGACCCAAATCAGGAAAAAGTGTCCAGTTATGGCATTTGGTTCCCAGTGATTCCATTTGAAACTGTGGCGCGATGCGTTGACACTACAAATTAGGATAATTTTTCCTTGCTGAACAAGAACGACATGAAAACCTAATCCAAGTGGGGTTATGACTTGTATACTATAAATATAACGTCTTAAAACACGTTTTGGATATCTTGGAACCCCTAGATTGCTTGGAATAACTTTGGAGGCTATCAAAACTTCTTTTTAGGTTTTTATTTCTTTAATTTAGCTTTCTTTATGGTTTTAATAATTCATACAACAATTTGGATGTTGATTATGGCTGAGTGGCTAAAAACCCTCTTTCCGAGGTTAAAGCCAAAAACATAAGTACTATTATTTTGGGTTAAATTTGTTTAATTTGCTTATCATTATTGGTTGTTTGTTTATTCTTGTTTTAATTATTTTATGGATTGATCATCCGTAAAATACATATATTGTTGACCTTTTGATCTCAGGAGAGGGAATAGGGAGTAGAATGTGGGAATAAAGAAAGTATGATTCTTATTCTTTTATGAAATAAAGAATTTGAATTAGCATCTAGGACATGGATGTACTTTGATGCCTTACTTGATTCAAACGTAGGATGATAGCTTTCAAACACTTAATTGAATTATTACATCCCCGCTCAACGATGTAGTTGTAATATCCATATTAGGTAAACTATTATAGGCCGGGAGACCGTGATCATGAAATTAACCCTATGAATCAACAACCAAGATAAGCAAGTTAACGAATGAAGTTCAATTACATAGTATGATTGTTCGAAGTGCTTTAACCCTAGGGTTTCCCCTATTGATTGTTTCAAGACTTTTATTTACGCATAATTTACTTTAATTCCAAGACTTTCTTTTTGGTTACACTTGTATCAATTAAATCTAAATTATAAACTAGAATAGAATAATTGGTAGATCAAGTCTCTGTGGGATCGATACTTGGCTTTCATTAGGCCACTTTACTACTTGATAAGACAATGTACACTTGCGTGCGCGCTTTCAACTCACCACAAGTAGGGATGGAAGTAATGATGCCAAAATCAATCGTGCTTCTACAAACGGGCACCAAAACCTATATTCTGAGACAATGTAGCAAACAGACATATATGTAGATCAATACCTATGGAATGTACTGAGTATGTGGGGGTGAATGCATAAGTAAAATAATTATTGAATATACACATCAACTTTCAAATGAGGCATGCTAAGTGTAAATGACTCACCTTGAGCTTGAATAAAACTAAGACTATACAAAAATCATAAACATGAATATGAATCATAAGGATAAAATTTGTGAGCCATAACACTTCGTTCTAGAAGTTTACTTTTACTCTTTTTATGGGAGATTCTTCTAACTAATATAAACCATGTGAGCTATCATGGATCCCAACGCCTTACCCATATTGGGGAGAGCTGTCCTATCCTTGCCATCGGAATAGAACCTTAATCTTAGTGATCACTATACCTTACTTCATCTATATTGAGAAAATGCTTAACATACATTGGCTCATAGTTTTCGGGAATTTAGGATACACTCATCCGCATTCCCTTCTCGGTGCTAAATACTACTCCCAAAATAGTTATATGCTCATACTTTAAGAAATCAACCTTATTATAGCATAAGGGTTTATAAACTGAAAACCAGTCATGCTTTTCTTTCTTTTAATCATAATCAGGAATAACAATTGTGGATTTCATTTCTTTATCTTTAGATCAAAGGATCAAGCTTTGCTTAAAATCATGGTATAGAACATACCAATGGAGCTTAAGAGCATCAACTTTTGTAAACTTAGTACTTATACTTAAGCCTCAAATCTCATGCTTTCTTTCATAGAACTTATAATACAACATCATTCTTAAAAATTTACACAAAAATCTTTCATCAAATCATTAAATTTCAATTTAAGATAATGAGATCATATGATAACAGCAATAATGGAACTCAAAACATGAATAAAGGGTATTTCTTGTACAAATCCATCTTTAAATCATATAATGAGATTATAAACTCATGAGTGTAAGAATTTGGGTATGAATCCTAATTTTAATTTATCTAAATTCAACTTTAAAATAAGTTTTGGGAACAAGGATAAAAGAATATCCTTGTTCATAGACCTCACATACCTTGAATTTCTTTAATTGGTGAAGTAAATTTGACCATTTGAGACTTGGAAGATAATCTTGAGAAGAAACCCTAATCTTATTTTTGAGAATGGAATAAGAGATTTTGTATTATTTAATCAATGGAAAAAAAGGGGGGAAATAACGCCTCTCCACAGTATAGGGTCGTGGGTTGGGAGTTATAAGGGGTAAAAGACAAAAATTCCCTTAACTTAACTTCTCAGAATTTACTCGATAGTTTTTACGAGTTTATCATACGACTTGTATGCAATGGTATGACTAGACTCCATGACTCGTAAGCTTGGCAGTCTCTAGGAGGTCACACACTAACCAACCTACGAGTTTGACCTATGACTCGTATCATGCTCATACTACTCTTAAACCCCACTTGTATCTTGGATTGATTCTCAAAGAATCTTCACTGATGTTCTTACGACTTGTCTTCATACGACTCGTACCCTTCTTGATGACTCCTGGGGTTAAGTCATACTTTTAATAAAATGTCCATCATGCCTCAGCATCTTAGGTACGAGTCCAATAAATGACTCATATATTGTGCATACGACTCAAGTGATGAGTCATATGATGGACAAAAGACTCTTAGAGATGGGGTATCATAGTTGGATTGACCAGTTTCCTTCTTAGGTTGTAGTCCTACGAGTTGTTGGAGTTTTGGTTATTACTAGTACAGTTTACAGCTTGGTGAGTTCTTGGGTATGTTTTGGTGGTTCATGCCCTCTAACGGATATGGAGTTGATTGCTTATGCTTTCAGCCTGTGGTTTATCCTCAGTTATGATTTTTTTATCAACTATATTTTGATTTTGGCTCTATCATGATCCAGTAGGGATATGTCTTATTTTGATAGTAAGACCGATATGGGTAATTAGCCTTGGTTTGGACTTGTTAGCTTCAGTTTGTATTGATGGCTTAGAATGGCGTCTTGGAGGTTATACTGGATTTAGAGTGTGAATGCTTACCCATCTATAGTATTGTTTAGATAGTTGAGATAGGGTGGTTCAGCCTGGGTGTTGAGATGCCAGCTGGGAGTCTTAGAATTGGGTGCAACCTTTGACTTTAGATTTGTCTCAGTATGGGTTTCACTTATAAGATGGCTAAGCTTACTCTTTATCTACCTATTCAGTCTTCTTTCATTCAAATGGATTGCAGTTGATGTATTTTTGGATGGTAGGCCATTGATACTTGAGGATGGCTTCTTCTAATCTTGACCTAAGTTTTCTGTTTTTGCCAGAATTCTTGGATGATCTTTTCAGTAGGAGTGGTATGCTCGAGTTTGATTCAACAAGGCTTCATCCTCAATTAATAGGATATTTTGGAGCAAGTCATTTCGTGGAAGTGTGTATGCTTTGGACTCCTATCTATCAATTTTGAGGGTCATTTGAACCAGTGTAGCATTAGCATAGATTACAGACCTTGGTCATCTCTATGTGTGTGCCCAGGTAGTGCCTTATGGGTTTATTCTCATGGTTGCTATTATGAATTTTTGGTGGTTCAACTTTTATTCTTTAACGATAGTGTGATAGGGGTTGCACGGTATGGACTCCTATGACTTTCTTCTTGGTTTGGAGTATATAACAGGGTTGGAAAGAAAAAAGAGTGGTAGAGTTAGATTTTGGAGTTGGATTCATAAGTCATGCCTTGGATTATCATTGGCTTGGATGGTCTCTCACTTGGTTATGCCAATATCAATATGGTATGGTTTGGATTTGCATGTGTCAACCTTTCTCGATTCAGTTGGAGGCCAGTTGGTGGTTGAGGTTGAGTTATGGGTGTTTGGGCAGTGAAGAAAGGAAGTTGGTTAAAAAAAGTGATACCTATGGTAAAATCCCTTGGAGGCGTTGTTTCTTCTTAGAGGTTATCTGGGGAGTCTCACTCAAAGCATGTAGGCTCAGTACCTCATCATTTTGAGTTTTTATGCTCCTCTTATCCATTGAATTTCGTAAAAGTTCTTTTAGTAGTGGATATTGTAATGACCTTCTAGGTTATTTCATTGATTTGCATTCATTTCTAGAGCTTCGATCCTTTCCATAAAGGCTGCAAGTCATTTATTACTTATCAAAATTATCAATTTGGGTATCAGATAGTTCATTTGGGTTTTAGGCTTGTTTTCATGCTTTGGATCTTTCATTGTTTAGGATTTGGTCTTGGACCAAAACTCCTACGATATGACCTCAAAAACAGTGCAATCATCACTAGAATATTGATTTTAGGCTAGAAGGACCCTTGGTTTAGGTTTCGATGCTTTCAGACTCATTTTGGGCTATTTGGTGGATTATAAAGATGGAACTATAGGTGTGGGACCCATATTAGGTCAAAACAATCTCAAATGAAAGTTTTGATGGTTCCATTGAGTCTTAAATATTAAAATTGGTATGGTAGCATAGTTTGTTTTCATGCACGGGGTTCTAAACAAATCCTAAGCACCCGGTCAGAGTCTATTTGAACTTAGCAAAAAGTGATGCCTGGCATCAGCCGGTACGATCGCCTAAGAGACCAGCGTGGTCTCCCCCCCAATCTCTTAAGTAAAGGTCACTTTAGTGACACTGGGAGGGATGAATTTCTTAAGCGACTTTGGGTCACTTAAGCGATGATTGCTTAAGCGATTATTGCTTAAACGATCATCTGATCTCTTAAGAAATGCTTAAGCGAATCCTGCGGGTGTTATATTACCTTCTTCACCTAATTTTCCCCTTATTTTCTCAATCCATTGTCACCATTTTTGAGAGCTTTGGAAGCGAGAAAGTGTGGGCTATCATCCATTGAGCTAAGTAAGTTAGTTCAACACTTATTGGTCATTTTTCATTATTTTTCACTATTAAATTCCATCATTTTCTTGTAAAAGATTCTTTGATTTAGGTCTTAAAATTTCTAAACTTTAAGGGTTGAATTGAGACCCGGTTTATGCTCCACCCGTGCTTAACTTTTGAACACATATTCCATGTCCTTCGAGGAACCTCATGCAGAATTCAATTTTGGGTTCCAAGTGTGGGTTTCATAGGCCCATTTATGGGCTCCGTGGGCCCATTCTTATTTTGAATTTTAATCCGACCCTTTATATAGAAATATGGGTCTTATTTTACTCCATATGACGTGTAGATAACTATTTTGATAGCGTGGCGGTATTTAAAAATTATAAAGCAGAGGCGAACAATATAGGACAATTCGAGGATTTGCGGTTCGGCATCAAGGTAGGCTTTCGTCTACTCTTTTTCATGAGATAGTGTATTATATATATTACATGTTAGATAGAGATGTTAGGGTATGATTATTGCTAGATTACCATGACTTAGCCTAAATTATGTGTTTAAGGATAGAAGGGTGAATCGTTCCTTAAGATAAAATATCTGTTATATTCCTATGATCCTATTACTCTAGGTTATGAACATGTTAGATATAGTTGAGACAAAGGAACCTTTAGTCTAAGGTTTACTACTTGACTCGGTGGATTATTATGTTTTTCCAGATTACACTATTATGGTTACATAGGATATATATATTATTGGGTTCGAGGCCGTGATTATGATATTAGTTGGAATCCAGGTGTGTGAATTATCCTTTTAAAAGATGTGGTCGTAGTCTATGAACATTTAGATTTTTATATTTGTACTGTTCAAATACTGATGATGGCATTGCATAGATTTAGCATATTCATGCTCACTAAATGGTACCGTTCCAACTAAAAACATGGTTTTACCACTATTTTTCTTAAAAGAAATTTATTTCCACTTTTCACATTTAAAACAAAATATTTCATAATGGGAATCGTACCACCTCAATGAATGATTTGTGAGCTTTAAGATTAAAAATGGTGTTTTAGAGATTTGACCGAGATAGATTTTATTCTATAATTTTTCTACTACTATTTACTTTGATCGAGAGAGATTCTGTTCCTTTTTACACTTTGACAATAATTTAATCCATGAGTTGATCTCGGGCAATGAATTTACAGACTTACACTCTTTTAGCTACAGTTGGAGTTCGTGTATTTAATATAAATACATCTCTCCAATACTGGACAAAGTAGATTGATAATAACGATGATTATTGGAAATCCTAGATTGGAATCAGGTCTGTGTATATGGGTACTCCCAAACCCCCTAAAGGCCCCTTCATCTGTGAACCATCATGCAGGAGAAAAGATATTAACATAGGTCCTGCCTTTGTGAGTCGTCGAGATGGAGGAGGTGTATACACTGGGTAATTTTATGGAAATTGGATCAGTTATGGTACTATGCATTTTACTTAGAATTTATTCTTACATGCATATTTCCTATCACCAATATGTTGTTTGGTCCTTATATCTATCAACCTGATGGGAGTTGCATTGGTATAGATTATGAGTATTGTTTGTTGCGTGTTGTGTGATTATTGAGCCTTTTGGGTTATGGGACCCAGTTTAGGTATTGTTTGTTTAGACTAGCCGGTTGTTGCATTGTTGTTATTATGGTTAGTTCATGGCAGGTTGATTATGGACTAATACTGGATTCAAGGTATGATTCTAATTCCTTTCTCTTATGGTTGTTTTATCATGTATAATTATCATTTTTTTAACATTTGGATTAGGGACTCTTTTTATCCCTATATTAGTTTCCTACTTTAATAGGGTGCCTGAAGGTGCTAGATTGACCACCTAAGATCGTACCCCTTAGAGTTAGTCTTGTATAGCTATATGAATATACATATATCTAGTTATGATATTACTGTATATCTCTCTCTTTCCTTATTTTTTCGTATTGTATATGTACCCCTTGTCCTTGTATGGTATTATATATTCTTCTTCTATTCTTATTTGTATATTGAATTCTTAGAATCTTCTTCTTATGTAATTCAATACAAAAAAAGGAAAAGAGAATGTGGTAGCCGATGCATAGTCTATAAAATATGTATTAATCAACACAATATCTTCCAAATTAATGGGTTTCGAATGCTTGAAAATATGTACCCTAAGGACCCCAAATTTACTCCAATTTATAAGGATTGTGAGGAATGGGATAGGGAATGATGGATTAGAATAGGTCTTCTATACCCTATTTCAACTTTGATGGTTTCTTGTTCAATAGAAAAAGGTTGTGTGTGCCCTTAAGATCTTGGAGAGAAGTGTTTGTTATAGAATCATAAAATAGGGGCTTGATGGGTCACTTCGGGGTTAACAAAACACTTTGGATCCTAGAAGAACAATTTTAGTGGCCAAAAATGTGTGATGATATTGTAATCATTCAACATAGCCTTCTGAAATCCATCAAGAATGCACTATGCATTTTGTCACCTTTCAATGATAATTCACAAATATGGGTTGTTCATGACTTACATATGGATTCTCCATCCTTGAGGTAAATTGTTAACTCTAAGGTAGTCCATTAACTCATAGGAATAAGAAAATGATCAAACAATCGGAACTTATCATGAAAATACAAAACTTTAAATAAACAACTTATCATGAAAATATAGAACTTCACACAATTAATTGTAAATTTTGTCGTCACGTGTGCTCAAATTTACAGTCTGATGTCCTTCATTAGTAATTTTCTTCCCGATATAGAATTTATACATATGTGTTCATATGTTTATTGGGAGTGTAATATATGTTTATGTGGCGTGCAACAGTGTGCATGTGATCGTGGAGTATGGAGAATGGAAAGTTACTAAGATGTGGGTTGGGGTTAGCTTAGGTTAATTGATTTTTTTATTTTTATTTTAATGAATTTGAATTTTATGGTTTTCATTGGTTATTTGTACATGAAATGAAAGTTTATCCAATCTTCCATCTAAATTAATTTTTTTTTTTAAAAAACAACAACAACCAACATTCCTTTTCTGTTTTATTTTAGACTGAAAATACTATTTTAATTTCATCAAGTACAATTTTTCTAAATGAAAAAGTTATTTCTAAAAGAAATTGTAAAAAAATTATCGGAAATATTAAAATGTGAGTTATTTTTACAAAAATCTGTGAAAATTAAAGATAAACAATAATATTCAGTTATTAAGTAACCATAATAACACTAAAAGATAATAGTCAAATTCAAAAAAGTAACTACGTCCAGTCAAAAACACTACTACTCTTTATTTGCAACGTTGAAGTTTTATTCTAGAAAATGTGGCTTGTGTCAGTTTAGGTTAATGAGAATTTAAGGATATTATTAGTTACATATTTTAGAAATTTAAATTAAAATTTCAAAATTACCACTTCATAATATTTTATATTAAGAGAGATTTCTGATTAATATTTGTCTTTGCAACACTGGAAGTTTTTTTTTTTTTTTTAACTTGACTATTTTGTAGATTTTTTTTTTCAAATAATTTTATGGTTTCCATTATTTTGGAGCATTGTCCTGAAAAATGCCAAGTGTTTTATTCATAATCTGGATTAAGGAGACGTTTTCTCCCCTACTTTTAATTATATATATATATATATATATATATATATATATACTAGAAGATAGATAATGAATACATATTATATATTTGTGCAAGTGTTTTAAATAGATTTTAGATTTTCTATATTGTAAATCAGAATATTTTAAAATATATATTTTAAAAATATAAACTTTAATTATTTTTTAGATTCAAACTTTAAAAAATAACTAATAAATAATTAATACCTAATTTTAACTAATTTGTCCTAAAAAATAACAGGTGTCATCCTCATAGCATGCCACTTGACAACAATCTAAGTAAGACTCTCTTGCTATTTGGTATATATAGATATAGATTACATCAAATTTAATTCCCAAGGTGGCTTTCCAAACAAGCCCTGATCGGCTCAAGCATATTCGTGGCCTAAGGCGAAAATCAAATGAAGGACTTAAATTTTTAAGAAAAAATAACTTTTTTTAATAAACTCTATTTTCAAAATTATATAATCAATTTTTTCTAATTATTCTTTTTTAAGTAATAATATAATTAATGCATTTAATCTTTCTTGAGACATTATACTCTCGATATATGAACTACTTCTAATAATTCTTTTCTTTCATATAAAAAAAATTATTTTTAATATATAGTATTTATAAAAAAATGAGGCCCCTCAAATTTGGGAGCCTAAGACCGCTGCCTATTTTTTAAAGAGGTAGAGCCGCCCCTGCCCTGAGGAAAAGAAATGAAATGCTTAAAGAGGGGGAGTTTTGGATTTTTCTCATGTGTTCTCCTTTTAAGACTGCTCTTTTATAGTTCAAAAAGATTAGATGATTTGTCGCCTCTATTGAAATGACTATATGCTAGCTTTGAAAAGGCTACCTGGTAGCACATTCCTAGGCTTTGACGTAAGGCTCGAGGTTGATTAAAGGTAAGTTATTGCTAAGCCTAAGATAGATTTTTTGATTTGTCTGAGAATCATTATGGGGGTTTTCCAACTGTCAAGTAGTTCTTCCACTAGGATCTGTTGGTTACCCGATTACAAAGCGACCCTGACCGTCCGAGGTAATATTACTTCAGGTCACATCAAGGATGATCCTTCTAAATTTCTCTTTGGCATGCTAAGCATCTCTTTGATTCTTAATCATTTGTTATAATTTGATTTGTTCTTTTGCTAAGTGCAATCACCCCCACCTCCTACCCTGATGCGAGAAAATTTACAAGAACAAGAATTTAACTAGGAAAATGAAGGAACAATATAATAAGAGATAGAAGATAGTTAGATTGTGTTGAAGATAGTTAGATTATGTCACGACCCGATTTCTCAGGTCGTAATGGCACCTATTATAGCCCACTAATAGGTAAGCCATCCTGTAGTCCAGAACTACTAGTCCACTAGTAACGGACTACCAAGAGAAATGAATGAAGATAACAGAATAATCATAATAAAAGACTAATATATATATATAAGACAGCCCCAAAACCTGGCATAATCTGTACAAGAGCTTCTAATCTATTAAGAATACTAAATGAAGTACTAAATGAATACACAGGTACAACCCATCTCTAAATATAACGTAGAGAACAGTCTAATCTACAAAAGGGTGAATAGTAACACTCCGAAAGCTAGGAGCTCACCTTGAATCTCCAATCCACAACTGCTCTACATAATGCACACAATAATAGAGAAAACCCATACTATAATATGCAGCTGAAGAAGTGTAGTGTGAGTACCAAACACGTGGTACTCAATAGGCAACTGCCGACTAAGCTCCAAATATAATGCATATATTGATAACATACAGGCAGGAATGTAAAATACAACCCAAATATACAGGAAGATAACATAATAACACTAGAAAGACAATAAGGATGAATCATTTATCCTAGCCATACTCAGGAGCCAAAGTATTATACCGTTTATCACTGATCAATATATAAATAAAGAATATAAGAAGGATATA
Source organism: Capsicum annuum (assembly GCF_002878395.1). NCBI lineage: Eukaryota > Viridiplantae > Streptophyta > Magnoliopsida > Solanales > Solanaceae > Capsicum > Capsicum annuum. The sequence goes on from NC_061116.1 coordinate 50,052,267, forward strand.
TAGTAGCATACAAGGTCAAGGGTTATATATACAATATGAAGAAACAAGAGAAGAGAGATATATATGGTAATAACATAACTAGATGTATGTATATTCATATAGGTATATAAGACTAACTCAAAAGGGTACCTAAGGTGATCAATCTAGCACCTCAAGTCATCCTATTCAAGTAGAAAACCAATGCAGGTATAAATGGGGTCCCTAATCCAAATATCTAACCGTGCGATAATTATCCATAACAAAATAACCATAAGAGAAAGGAATAAGAATCATACCTCGAATCCCAATATCATTCCATAGTCAACCTATCATGAACTAACCATAATAACAACAATTTAGTAATCAGCTAGTCCAGACAAACAATACCTAAATCGAGCCCCATAACCCAAAAGGCTCAATCAACACACAGTAAATATCAAACAAGACTCAGAACCTATACCTACGCAACCCCTATAAGGATGATAGATATAAGGACCAAACAATATACTGGTAATAGCCAATGCTCATACAAGAATGAATTCTAAGTAAAATCCATAATATCATAACTGGTCCAAGTGCCATAAAGTAACTCAGTGTATACACCTACTCCATCTCAATGACTCACAAAGACAGAACCTACGATGTCTTCTCTTCTCTAACATAACGGTTCACAGACAAAAGAGACCCTAGGGGGTTTGAGAATACCCGTATACACCGACTTGGTCGACATGTAGGATTTTCAATAATCATCATCATCACTCTACTCCATCTAATATTGGAGAAATGTGTATATAATATATGCATGAACTCAAACCATAGCCAAAAGAGTGTAAGTCTGCAAACCTATTGTCCGTGATCAACTCATGGATTAAATTAGTATCAAAGTATAGAAAAGGTCATAATCATTCTCAACCGAAGTAAATAGTGATAGTATAATCATGGATTAGAATCTATCTCGATCAAATCTCTAAAACACCATTTTTAATCCCAAAAATTCACAAATCATTCATTTAGGTGGTATGATTCCCGTTATGAAAGAAAATAAGAATAAATACCTTTTTAGGAAAACGGTAGTAAAACCATATTTTTAGTTGGAATAGTACCATTTAGTGAGCATGAATGTATCGAATCTATATAATGAAATCACCAGTATCCAAACAATATAATTATAAGCATCTAAATGTCCACAGGCTATGACACGTCCTTTACAAGGATAATTCAAACACACGAAGTCCAACTAATATCATAATCACGACCTCAGGACCAATAATATATATATCAAGCGTAACCATAATATCGTAATTCGAGAAACCATAATAATCCACCAAGTAAAGTAGTAAACCTTAGACTAAAGGGTCCTTAACATCAATTATGACTAACATGTTAATAACCTAAAGTAAAAGGATCCTAAGACCATAATAGATATTTCATCTTTAGGATTGATTCCACCTTCTATCCCTCGAACTCATAATTTTAGCTAAGATAAGGTAATTGACCTATAATTATACCCTAACATCCTTATATAACATGCAACATATATAATATACTATCTCGTGAAGAAAAGTAGACAAAAGCCTACCTCGATGCCAATCTCAAACCCTTCAATTATTCGCAAAACAACAATATATTTATAATCAATGTGATCCCACGAGTAGAATCAGCTTAGAAAAAATGTCTTTGTTTATGTTATAATCATAGTCATATCAAAGTATCAAATATGTCATTTCAAATCTAAAAATTTAGTACTTAGTATTTATGATGAAAAAGGAGAAATATCTCACTATTAAAAAATCTATGCACTTGAAATTTATAAAATTATTTTTTATTTTAAAAAATTAACTATTTATTATTTGATGTTTTTGTTCAATCGATTCATCAAAAATAAAAGTTTGTCTTTTATAAAATTTAAAATTATTTTTTCATCTATTTATATTGTATGTCGTCGTACTAACAAAATAATATCTTAACCGTAAAACATAGATCATTGTGTACTGCTAATAATAATTCAGTATGATTAAGCAAACACGATAATGCATTATGATTTTTTTCTTAATATTGACCTCGGATAGCCCGGGAACGAGTACTAGTTGAGTGTAATTACATAGTTTGACATGTTTGGTTGGCCAAGTAATAACTTAGTCGAGAAAATTGAAGAATAGGTGTCTTTAAAGTCTTGAATGAAGGATTGGTGACATTGACCAACAGATAGGGTCAAAAATTATCAGGAAACTTGATCAAGTTAATTGTGGACTTGATTGATATTTTCAAAACTTTCCAACCTTTTCAAAAATACAAATCAACCTAACTCACATCCTCTTCAATCCAAATCAACCACTCTCTCCTCTCTCTCGACAGCTTCTCTCAACTTTCTCCCAACCAACAGTTCTGTAAAATTTCTCCCTTCAACCTTCGACGATAAATAGTTAGGCTTCGAGTTCCCCTCTTCAATTCAATCAACCAGTCTCTCTTCCCTCTCTCGACAGCTTCTCTCAACTCTCTCCCAACCAACTGTTCTGCAAATTTCTTATTTCAATCCTCGGCGACTTCAACATCCGACTACAAATAGTTGGGATTCCAGTTCCTTTTTGAATTCAATCGATGTGACAATCTTGCTCTCCGGCCACAACAACTTCGAATTCTTCATCGTTCCTTTTCTTCTTTTACAGGTAAAATTTTATGGCCTTTTTAGTTTTGAAGAAAATAAGGAACTTGAGCCAACTTCTCTTATAGTATTGGTTAATAATTCCAATAGTTGTTGACTAATTTGAAATGCGGTCTGAATAAAACTCTAATTTCTGGTAGTTCTTATCTTATCTTTTTTTTTCGAAGTGAATTATGATATTTTATTATTTGTTGCATTTTTTTGAAGTTTGATTTTTATTGTTTGTGTTTATAAAAACAAAAAGACAATTTGGTTTGATTTGTTCTGATCTTATTCTTGGTAAAAATGGTAAAATTACTATTTTTTGTTTAACAAAATCGTGCTACTATTTCCTTGGACAGATTACCCATCTGGTGCAATATATTAACCATCTGATGCAACAGATTCATCATATGATGCAACAGATCAACCATCTGATGCACCAGAGGAACCATCAGATTACAATTCTGATGCAACATATTAATAATCTGATGCAATGATTTTACCATATGTTACAATAGATTAAGCTTTGGATAAAAATCTAATGCAACTAATTAACCATCTAGTGCAATGGAAGAACCATCAGATTAATGATCTGATGCAACAGATGAACCTCCTGTTGGATAAAATCCTACCAACTCTTCCTACAGGAAAAGTCCAAGACTTGATTTTTCCAACTGATCATTCATCTGCCGTGATAGACGACCCTATGTTGGAAGAAATCTAAATAATATTGACTGTTGATAACTGTTCCAATAGATCACTCATGTGTTACAATAGATGTGTGACCGTTGTACAGACCATTCATCTTTCTCAATAGATGAGCGATATATTTTGTATTGTTGCAACAGATTACTCAGCCGTTGCTACGGATTATTTAACTGTTCCAATAGATCACTCATATGTTACAACAGATGATTTCACAACAGTTGTGCGATCTGTTGAACAGACCATTCATCTGTCGTAAAAGATGAGTGGTATGTTTTGTACTGTTGCAACAGATTACTCATCCATTACAACAGTTTGGTTATATGCTGCAACAGATATACTACCTGGTGTAACAGATCGGTGATCTGTTGCAACTATTATTTTACTATTTTGCTTGTTTAATTTACTGTTATTTTTTTTAACGATGCATTAATCAATAATAATATATTATTTTATGTTCCTGTTAATTTTAGATAATATGGTTCCCAAAAGAACAGAAACCGAATCAAGTTCAAGTAAAGGAATAAGTGAAGCAGCTAGGCTACATCCACCACTCTATGAGCTTGCTTTACAAGCTTTATCTCAATCGGGAGTAGAATATGATGAGCACGGGGAGGAGGAATATTTCAAAAGAGATGATGCAGATGCTAATAACCCTTCCATCGAAGAGCTGGTCAAACCCTTTAGCATTGATCGTTATCCTGTAAAAATGCAATGCGATGGTGCCGCAGATTTAATGGATGATTTCGTAGTTAAGTCAGCCATGAAAAAATCTTTCGACGCCTTCAGAAAAATACTTCGAGAATAAAAATTGGATGCTTATTTCAGGGACAGCTGCTTTATGAAATATCTTGATTTACCGGAGGACAACAATGCTCGTTTCCAAATGAAAATGGTATATGAACTTCTCAAGCGTAGGTTTATGTATGAAAACAAAGATAAGATAGATGAGGTGTGGATAAATTACTGTGGCATGCCTATTTATTTTGGTTGGAAGGAGTTTTCCATAGTTACTGGACTAAAATGTTATCCTTCTTCTCAAGTTATACCTATTCTAACCCAAAAAAAGCACCCCGCACACCCAAAAAAGGCAAAGGCAAGTCGTGTGATCATGATGACCTGGTGTCCATTGTTGGTCCAAGCTTCAAAAACAAAAATTTGATAGAAGTGTTGAAAGGTAAAGGACTTTCAAAGAAGCACAAACAGTCATTGTGCTTGGTTTGGTTTGTATATAATATTCTTTGGGTGAAAGACGTTAACAACAACATAAGCCTCAGTTTAATAAAGCTCTTCGAGGATCTTGAGGCATTTAACAGCTATCCATGGGGGTATTAAAGCTTCAAAATGACTGTCAAATATTTGTTGACTCCGTTAGCGCCAACGACAGTTAACTTATATGGCTTCCCATGGGCTTTCATGGTAAATGTTTCTTTCTTCTATAATGATATCATTCATTTTTTCGCTCAATAATGATTTTGATTTATTGGTGTTATTTTATAGGCTTGGGTGTTTGAAGCCATTCCTTATTTGAGACAACAAGTGAACTACCAGGAATGAGTTTTCTGTCCAAGAATCTTGAGATGGTTGTCATCCAAAACTCATAAAAATACAAAATTTCTTGATCTCTTCAACCCCTCGAAGGATGTATTAAGTATAATTATAATTAATTTTTTCTTTTAATTAATGGTTTTTTTTAATGATCTAATCATCATTCTAATATATGTAATGATTTATGTTAGAATGTACATCCGTCACTAGTTCTGACCAATCGAGAGTTGAAGATGCCATTTTTTCTTACTTTACAGTCTGTGCAAACTTTATCGGATCCTAAGGTCATCGACAGAATAAAAATAAAATTGTTTGGAGCAACAACCATTACAAGAAAAATAATTTTAGAGGGTGCACTTGTTGTTGTTGATGGAGTTGTTGGTGGTGGTAGTGGTGTTGCTGTTGGTGCTAATGATGCTCTTCTTACAGTATTTAAAGCAAACCATTATGAGTATGATCATACTGGTTGTACAGATTTTGCCTCTTCCAGTGAATGTTTTGCATGCAAATGTCAAGACTGTAGGGCGAAACATAATGTAGTGATTAATGCTATTAATGCATTAACTACTTCTGTAAAGGAATTGACATCTAAGAGGGGTCTCATTCCATCAAACAAGATTTTATTTCCATCAGCTCTGTTAGAGATTAGGGCTAAGAGGAGAAGGAGAGTGATTTCTCGGGCATTATCAGGCATCCAAAAAAGCAAAATTACAACTCCTCTGTCTATGTGTTGCACTGAGCAACGTACAATGTCCAAAGAAAAGTAGCACGAGCTGAAGAAGGTGAATATATTATATGTCTTCCAACTGACAAAACAAACAGACACATATCTATTTCAACAGATGACATATCTGCTGAAAATTATCAAACAAATATATACATCTATTGCAACAGTTGACTAACCTGTTGCACCAGATACTTTATCTGGTGTAACATATGTCTATTCTATTTTAGCAAATTAAGCAGCTCTTCGTACAGCTTTTATTTATACCAACAGATAACCTATCTGCTGCAACAGATGATTTATCTATTACAACAGATGGTTCATCCATTGGTAAGTATCACACAGGGTCTTCCTCATGTAGAAATTTATCCTAATAGTTGATTCATTGTTGCAACAGAAATATAATATGTTTGGGATAATTTAAAACGAGAGGAAGAACTGTTTGATTTGCTAGAAAAAATGAGTTATCCTTTTCCATTTTGTTGTATCAACATGATTAGCATTGCCCAATTCTGTCTTTCCAGGTGGATGTAGAAGAAGCTACTGCTAAACAGCATTGACAATATGTTACTCTTTTTATGGAAATACGAAGAACAGAAAGCGCAGAAACCATATGCAAGCGACAATGAAGATCCACGAAGAGCAAAGCCAAATTTCATAGCACCGGATGAAGAACAACTTGTCTATACTGAGCATATTTGAGCCTGTCAAAGCAATCCTTGGAAGTATACTTAAATTATTGTTGATGTATTTGTTGAGATCTGTACCCATAATAATTTTTTAAATTTTATTTATTCGTTGACTTATTTCAGCTAATTTATGAAGGCTTCAATTTATTTTATTTTATCTATGAATTTTATTTATTCCTTAGATTTACAACAACAAACCCAGTGCATTTCCACATAGTGAGGTCTGGTTATTCCATAGATTTGAACTTATTAATTGAAAAGGAATAATAGATTCAAATATTGCAACAGATAATGTATCTGTTGCAACAGATGATACATCTATTGGAAAATTTGAACAGATTTAGACATATAATGCAACAGGTAGATGATCTATTGGAATTTATCAAACAGGTCTTCCCACTGTTGCAACAGATGGACTTTAGATAAAAACATCAAGATAATGCAACAGATGACACATCTATTAAAAAAAAGAACAGATTTAGACATATGTTGCAACAGATGTACTTTATCTGTTGTAACAGACAACACATCTATTGGAATAATCAAACAGATATATACATATGTTGCAACAGGTAGGTTATCTGTTGAAATTTATCAAACATGTCTTTCCACTGTTGCAACAGATGGACTTTAGATAAAAACATCAAGATAAAGCAACAGATGACCAACCTATTGCAACAGATAAACTATATGTCAGAACAGGTAGGATAATTGTTACAACGGATGGAGAATCTGTTGCATTATAAAAATTTAACTTTTGTTGGACATAAAAAATTGCCACTATGTTTTAAAAGGTTAAAGTGAATTAAAATAAAAAAGGCGCAATCCATCGACGGTGTTCAGTTCAAACACCTAAAATAAAATAGGCATCAAGTAGACATGTTCATTTTAAAGACGTAAAATAAAATAGGCATCAAACGTGTTAGTGTCAGTCCTGGTACATTTCGGTGACTTGCCATCACTTGGCCCCCAATGGTCATTTTTCCCCCATTGTCTTATCTATTCATCTTCCTCCTAAAATTTAACCCTAAATTTTCAAATCTTCTTCTTCATCGTCATCTTCTTTTATCTATCCAAATTATTCAAATTATTACTTTTATTTTTTCTAACTGGCCTTGACAATGTCGAGCGCATCTTTCACTGTTTTTTGTGATAAAGCTTTTCGATATTGTAAGTGCGGTCATGAAGCTCTGTTAAAGACTTCTTAGACTCAACAAAATCTGGGTCGTAGGTTTTTTACTTGTAAGATTTCAAAGGTAATATTTTTTATTTAATTAATTGATTAATTATTGACTTATAATTATTTTGTAATTGTGTTCTCTTTTTTATAAAAATTGAGTGGATGAGATTACTTTGATTGGTATATAGAATGATACCCTTCACAAGCAAATCGTGTAATCTGGAGTTCGTTGAACAAAGTCAAGGTTTCTGAAGAGAAACAAAATCGAGCAAGAAGATACTACATTGTTGTTGTTATTGCTACTGGTTTGGTGTTGTTGTGCACATGAATATTGAAGCCTAATTGATGAAATTTTTATGGAGGTGTGTGTATTTGATACTGGTTTATTGTCGACAAGCACATGGATATTCAAGAGTAACTGTTGAAAAATATCAAAAAGATTTAGGCATATGTTGTAAAATTTAGGTCATTTGTGAAAATTATCAAACAGGACTTCCCACTGTTGCAACAGATTAGACTTAGATTATTAGATTATTAGATTATTCAAATAGGTCTCCCCACTATTGCAACAGATTGACAATCTAATCTATTGCATTATAAAAACTTATTGTCACTACATGTACATGTAATAAAGTGAAGGGTGACTTGAAATTAAAAATTTCTATTTCACAGGCTCTTCTATATACACAAGCATCAAGTGTCCAGTTAGTACCCCATAAGCCCAGACCACTTGCAGGTTTTCCACAGCATTGTCGCATAGAAAAGTTGTTGGCTCGGCTATTTCTATGCCGGTCAGCAAACATTCGATGTGTGCAAGAGCGTGTGAGTCGCTTGCTTTAACGACATCATCTTTTGGAAGGATCATTCCCTTGTTTTGATTCATCAGTTTTCTCTTTCTCAATAAGATAGGCAACAGCACCATCAGTGGCTCCATGAGGAGAAAAATATCGAAATAATCGACGAGAGGTACGTTGGAGTCATAAATATTGATCTTTCCCTCCTCGAGTAGTATCTCAACAGCCCGATAATGCATGTCGTTCACGCTAATGACTGCAAGAATTCTTTTTGCCTCGGTCCAACTCTTGCCGTGTGGATTTGGCCTGTCCCCTCTAACATATCTTAATGTTTCTTCTTCATCCAAAACCAACGGAGAAACTAGGAAATCAAGTCCCATGCCAATGGATGACGCCTCTCTATTGAGTTGATTGTACCTATCCTTGAGCTTCTTGCAGAAGTCAAGGTCCATTATTCTATCGGCAGCGTCATAAGCTTCCCGGTATGTTAATTGCCTTTTCCTCATGAGGTAGAGAATTATGTCAACATGTTGTGAGATAAGAAGTCAATTTTTAAATAGGTTAGTAATTGTAAAGATGCAACAGATGGTCCATCTGTTGCATAGGGTTCTCTGAATTAATAATCCAACTCAATTTATGCAACAGATGGATAATAAGTTGCAACAGAACCACAACCAGTTGCACCAGTATACCCAACTGTTGCAACAGATGTGAAATCTGTTGCGTAGCTTCTTCTTCATGGGTTAGATTAGAATGGCTAGGTTAGGAAAAGTAAAATTGCCTTGTCCTCGTACGGCATACGCATATCAGTCATAGTCTAGAAGTCTTGGGGGAAAAAAGGAGGCCTGGGTAATCTGGTGCGCCTGGCTTGGCATTCTTGCCCTTTCGTAGATATCTTTTCTCTTTGATGCCAAGTTCCGCGTATATTTCCACCTTCTTGACTGGCCCCTGAACTTCAACAGCTTTTGGAGAGGGAGGAATTGTAATTTTTTTTTATTTTCGAGCGGAGAGTACGTCTCTAATTGCTCTTTTCTTTCTCCTAACCAATGCTGTAGGAGTGTGTGGCTCCCTCACCTTCTTGGATGGTATAACATACCTCTTGGATTTGAATTCCTTGATAGCTTTAGAGATAGCCTCTACTTTTTAAAGATTTTATCCTATCTGTCCCTGCACTCATCGCATTCGCAATGAGAATACGAGGGTGAAGAAGGGTGAGAGGGGCATGTGTAAGGGCGAAAAAAGGTGTTTTCAAACATATTTATTCTTTGGTAGCAGCATCAACATGCCTGCCACCAACACAAACAACTCTACCAGAAGAAACACCCGGATCTGCCTTAGTAAAAGGTTGGTCATGAAGAGCCTCAACATTAGGCTGACCTTGCCTAACTGCTCTTCTTATGGCTGTTGCTCCAGCCAATTCCTTCTTTATTAACTCCACCGTTGGGTCTGCAATAGTATCAACATGACCAAGAGTAATATAAGAAGTCATCACCGACTCCTCCTCAGTAGGCACGATCCATGGATGCACAACCTATAAAAAAGAAAAAAAACAGATGCACTTAAATTATATAATATAATAATTTTCACAGTTGGGCTATATTTTCTTTAAAAAAAGACCCATCTGTTGCATAGTTTGTAGTATATGGTTAAAATCCGTTTGAGTCTGGTTCAGAGAAACAAAGCAACATATGGATAATCTGATAAAAAATATCAATTATCTATTGCAACAGCTGCACAAGATGGGTAATCTGTTATTCAAAAGATGATTTGTACGTCGCAACAAATAAATGATATGTTATCAGATTAAACATCTATTGCATAATTTGCAGTAGATGGTTAATATTTAGGAGTCGGGTTCAGAGAACCAAAGCCACAGATGGGTAATCTGATGCAAGATATACCCTGTCGCAATATATGTCCCATCTGGTGCATCAGATATAACATCTCATGCACCAGATATAACACCTGTTCAATATCTTTCTTATCTTTGAGTAGAATTATTTTACTTAAAGAAGACGTACTGCATCATCCGAAGGGTTAAAAAGATCAGCCTCCTTAATATTGGTGTTGCTCTTTGCAGCCAACCACCTAAATATCCTTGGATGAGAAACCTTATTTGGGTAATCCATTACCTGCTTTCGGAGAGGAGGAATGGCTTCAAATGCCCAATCCTAAAAAGTGTAAACAGGAAGCAAGCAAAAAAAATCATAATAACTATATTCACTATAAATTAATGGATGAGTAAAATTAGTGATTAATTTTACCTTGAAAGCCCAAGGAAAGCCATATAATGTGGTCCTCTTTCTCTTTCTAACTCTTCAATTCCTCCTCTTTCTCACTTTTATTTTCTTCATCACCATCTACGAACCCTTGGCCACCTCCCTCAATGTTGTTTTCACATCTCTCCTCAACTTCACTTTTCCCTAACTGAGATTATTCAGGAAGCTCCTCCGAATCCTTCTGTACTGTAGCCTTTTTTTTGAGTGGTCAAACGTTGATCCACTTTCACCTTTTTTTCTTTTGGGAAACATGTTTTACCTACAGACAAAGAAAAACAAAAATTATATTACAGTTGATGTATGCATAGATTTTAAAAAATGCATTACAAACACCACGAATACGACACACCAACAGTCACCACCACAAACACCACCAACCAATGACAACAAATAAATAAACACCACAAATACCGACACCACCACAAACACTACCAACCAATGCCACCACCGGTGCCACCACGACGACTACAAATACCACCACCACCATCCAAATATACCACGACAGTCAATGGAATACTGTGATGGAAACTAGGGATTTCTCGAGTTCTTCCTACGATTTTACCATCAAAACTCAAAATTATAAACCCATTCTCGAAGATAATACAACTAAAAGTTTTATTTTTCATCATTAACTTAAAAGCCCTTATTTTCTAGAAAAAAACAAATATAGAGCTCTTCTTGAACTCTGTTGCCTATAAAGACAAAGAAAACGACTGATACAAGCAAGAATGATGTCAAAAATAACACCTATGTGGTCATAAATGAGAAGAAAAACAATCTGTTGTGGAGTGTTGAGCAAATTTGTTGAGTAGTTATTATTTGTATGGTATTGTTGAGTAAGAATGAGAGAGAAAGAGCTAGATCTCGAGATTTGAAATAATGAAACATTTTGTATGGGTTGATTTGTAATTTGGAAAAGAATGAAAAATAGTTTTGAAAATATTAATTTGGTCCAAAATGATCTTAATTATTTTTAAAAGCATAAAATATAGTGTAATTTTTAAAATCATATAAAAACAATTGAAGTTGTAGTTGACCGAGTACTCTAAGAGGTGACCCTGTGAAAACTCACCCTTGGTCCTAGATTAATCAATTTAGGAGTCTAACATATGAACTCAATTGAAATTGTAAAAAATAAATGTTCAACATGTTACGTCAGATTTCTCATCTGTTGTAAATTATCAATCAGATTAGGTAACAACAGATTACGAATCTGATGTAAATTATCAAACAAATTAAGTCATCTATTGCGACAGATTTCCCATCTATTGTAAATTATCAAATGGATTGTCATATGTCGCACAGATTATCCATATGTTGTAACTTATCAAATAGGCGCTTCCATCTGTTGTGGCTAACCCTATGAGAACTTACCCCTAGTCCTAGATTAATCGATAGTTTACCCCATGAGAACTCACCCCTAGTCCCAGATTATTCAATCAAGGTATTAGTACCCTAGTCCTAAATTAATCAATTAACATATTAGTCTAACATATGAGGTAGTAAGAATCAGTTTGACTCAGAGTGATCAATCGTCGACTCTGATCGGGAGGAATGCAGTATCGTTTCATCATGCAATTGACAAAAGAATCAATTGAAGTTATAGTTGACCCTATGAGAACTTACATTTAATTAAGGTATTAGTCTAACATATGACTCAATTGAATTAATATAAACAAATGCTCAACCTATTGCAACAGATGTCTTTTCTGTTGGATTAAATCAAACAGATTATGTAGTCTGTTGTAATATATTACACATTTGTTGTAAACTATCAAACAGATTAAGTCATCTGTTGCAACAGATTACCCATCTGTTGTAAACTATCAAATAGATTGAGTTATATGTTGTAATAGATTACCCATCTGTTGTAAATTATCAAATAGGAGCTGTCATCTATTGTAGTTGACATTATGAGAACTCACCCCTAGTCCTAGATTAATCAATTAAGGTATTAGTTGGAAATATGAGGTAGTAAGAATTGGTTTGGCTCATCGATCGATGACTCTTGTCGAAAGGAACACAATCCCGTCTCATCATGCATTGGCCAAAAGACTCAATTGAAGTTGTAGTTGACCCTATGAGAACTCACCCCTAGTACCAGATTATTCAATTAAGGTATTAATTAAACATACGAGGTAGAGTGATCAATCGATGACTTTTATCGAGAGGAATGCAGTACCGTCTCATCATGCAATTGCCAAAAAACTCAATTGAAGTTGTAGTTGACCCTTTGTGCTCATTCACCCATCCCTAATTCCACCTAGATCAATGTAGGTACTATTATTAATCTTAACATTAATTTAATGAGAACACATTTCAACTCAGAGTGATCGATCGACAACTCGGGTCGGGATGAATGCAATACTAACACCATGCAAATGCAACAACTCAATTGGATTTGTAATTGACCCTATGAGCTCATTCATTCATCCCTCGTTCCACCTAGATCGATGTAAGTACTATTATTAATCTTAACATTAAGTTAATGAGGAGCTCATTCTTTCATCCTTAGTTCATCCTAATTTAATTGCAATGAAATCCGTTGCAATAAACAACTGAGCTGTTGGAGAATTTCAAACAGATAACAATATCTGTTGCAACAGATGACATTTCTTATTTAATTATCAAATAGACATTTTCATCTGTTATGATGGATGACTGAGGTATTAGAAATTTTCAAACAGATATTGATATCTGTTGTAACAGATGACGTTTTTTATTTAATTATCAAATGACATTTCCATTTGTTGTCACAGATGACTGAGCTGTTGGGATTTCTCAAACAGATATCTAAATCTGTTGCAACAGACTACATATCTGTTTGAAAATATTTTTGTTTTCTTTTAATTTTAAAGCAAGCTACTGTCTGAGTAGATAAAGTAGTACTACTACTAAAGGCGGTAAAAAATATTTCTTGGATAACTCAAAAATCTCATTGAGCCGTCTTGTCCTGTCTTTTCAATGTCACCCATTTTCTTCCTCGTGCCCCTCAAATTATTAGTGAATATTAATTAATGAATATTGAAACCCCTAATACTTCTTCCTTTTCATATTGACTTGGCACTCCCATCAAGAAAATATTAATTAGGGGTTTATTTTACTACCAAATTAGCCTTATTAATTATGCCTTGTAAATATAAGTTTGAATAAATACACTTTGTTTAGTCATTTAATATTAAGGGTAGTACATCTAGAAATTAGAATTATCTCATCTCTCCCCTCCTCTCCTTCAGCCCTAAATCTCTTATCTTTTTTCTTTTTATCCTCTTTAGGGTTATCACTGCCTTGTTTTCTCTCCTCTTTTTAAAAAATTTTCATTTGGATCAAAGCCGATCGATATCTATATCTTATACTCCTCGATTGAAATTGCTGTTTTGACCCTCTTTTGACATTGTATGATATGATTCACTATTGCTCTTTCATTCTCGTCTTCTTCTTGTAACTTTATTTACATCTTTTTGTTTATTTAATTACCATTTTTCCATATCATATTTATTTAAAAAATTTGAAGAAACTTTTAATTGTTGAATAAACATACCGAGAATTTCATCTGTTGGGAGAAGTTCAAAAGCCTTGTTGGCACTATCATTTTTTTCTATGTATTTTGTTTGTTTCTTTGTTGTTGATGATGTTATTGATTTTGTTGGTGGGGCTGGCATTGTTGGAAATTATAGTGTGGTGTTGTTGGTGGGTTTGGCATTGTTGGAACTTGTGGTGTGGTATGGTTCAGACGGTGGGTGCTTCTTAGCTTAAAAATAGTGGAGTCCGAACAATCAACATAAGGAGTAAGAGAAAAAAATAAAAAGTTTAAAATGAATAAGAAGAGAAGAGTTGGTTACCAAAATTTAAAAAATATGTGCTGAGTGGGAATTGAACTCAAGACCAAAAAAAATAAATAGCCTTAAACACCCATAAACAACTACTAGGCTAACCAAATAACTCTTACTATGGGTGCTCACTGCTTAGATTATATATTTTTTTTCTTTATTTTCATATACATATATAAAGTTCGATACGAGTTCAATCTGTGCTCGCGCACCCAGAGGACTCCATGTTGGTCCATCCCTTGTTGTTGACGGCGTTGGAACATAGGATGTATGCTTCTTTGTAGTTAATGACGTTGTTGGAACAAATGTTGTTGTTTTCTTTGTTGTTGATATTTTTTATTTGTTGTTTGTAGTTTATGCTGTTGTTGATGTTGCAACAGACGGAGCAACTGATGGAACAAATCAAACCACCAGCAAGGCTGCTATGTTTTCCAACAAACTCCATATCTGTTGCATCAGACTCTATATCTGATGCAACAGATACCACATCTGACGCAAACTATCTAGGATTTATGTGTTGTGTGTGTTACTTAAATAAAACTAGTGACTTTATCAATATATAAATTAAAAAAAATAGATCTAAATATAACATTTTATCTTTTTGTTGTATTTCCAAAAGAAACAGATTGGTAATCTGTTGCAAAATATATTCCACCTGTCAGATATCTTACAACATATGGACAATCTATTGCAATAGATGTATATATTAGTTTGCTTTTCCATCATCTGTGGTGTCTGTTACAACTTGCTAATCATCTGTTTATTCAATTTCATCGAGAACAATAGATTTTTCTAAACACTTCTTGGCCAAACTCAATTTTTGCTCTTGGACTGCTTCTCTTTTTTTCTTTGCATCCTTCAAGATGGCCTCCAAATTCAATTTTTACCCTCAATCCAATAGAAAAAATTTAGTTTGGTTGAAGGATGCAAAGAAAAATAGAGAAGCAAATCAAGAGCAAAAATTGAATTTGGCCAAGAAGTGTTTAGAAAAATCGATTGCTCTCGATGAAATTAAATAAATAGATGACTAGCAAGTTGCAACAGATGCCACAGCTAAAGAAAAAGCAAACTGATATATCCATATGTTGTAACAGATTATTCATATGTTGTAGGTTATCTGACAGGTGGAATATATTTTGCAACAGATTACTAATTTTTATCTTTCGAAAATACAACAAAAAGATAAAATGTTGTATTTAGATTCAATTTTTTTTTTCGAATTTACTTATTAATAAAGTCACCAGTATTATTTAAATAACACACACAACACATAAATCTTAGATAGTTTCAGCAATATTGCATCAAATCTCGGATAGTTTGCTAATTACATTTTATCCCAAAATTTTGAATTGTGATACATATGTTAAGCAGTGATACATATAGCATATGTATCACTAGTAAATATGAATTCGGGATTTTATGTAATTTTTTTAAACATTAAGGGATATTGTGTAATATGATGTCTTAAATATGGGATATGTGTAATTTTTCCTTTTAAGGGATATGAATAGTCGTGGCTTTTTGTTTGACTAAGTCCAGTCCCTTCCAATTCTCAATTATTTTATAAATAGGTCCCTACGGCCTCCTCACTCACTCTCACTCACTCTCGTTCATTCTATTATACTTACAATACTAATATGTCAGATCCAGATTCGTACAAGAAGGTTCATATCGAGTCCTTGCAGGAATTTCAAAGGCAGTTTGATGAACTCCAGAGGGATTTGGCCGACTTCTGAGCAAGGTTGAGGAGGGCCCTGCTGCTGCCGGATGAAAATTGTCAGGTTGACAATAATAATAGTAATAATAATAATAATAATAATAATAATAATAATTAGGTTATGTTTTTTCTTTCTTTTAGCGTATGTATTTCCCTTTTTTATATCCGATCTACCTATAAGGGATTCAAAAAAATCCATGTATATGTTTGGTTTGGTTTGGTCGATTTTGAATTTTTAATTCTTATTCAATATTTAATTATCATTCTATTTATTCCCTATTCAAAGCATGTCGACGGTTGGAGTTAGGGATGCGGTCATAATGAGAAATTCTCCTAAAAATGGTTCGTTAATAAATAATAAGGAACTAAATGATATTATAATCATAAAAGAAAGATTATTTAATTTAAAAAAAGTCACGACATTGGATTCATTTAATTAAAATATATATATGATGATATGATTTTTAAGAAAAAAGTTAATGAGTAGTCTAACTGTGATTTTTGTCTAAACACATTCAACAAACAAACAAAAATAAAAAACGTTTCTGATGCATCAAATTCCCTATCTGTTGCGACTTATGAATCAGCTAGAAGAAATCAAAAAAGCTCCTTAAACAGATGGTCGATTTATAGCAATAGATGGTATATCTGTTGAAACAGATGGGTTATCTAATGCAACAGATATACAATCTATTGCCATAACTCAATTAATAAAAATGGTTATTAAAGAAATGGAAAGATTAAGTCACCAACAGCTTGATTTAATTAAGTCATTTCTTTTCACATAAAAGAATAAGGAAATAAATGATACACATAATTTAAACCGTAAAAAACTCACCAGAAATATTCTTGTTTTTAAATCTTGTTTATTAATTTATATAATTAAAAAGTCAAAAAATTTGGATGTCATGAAGATAATTTTTTTTTAAAAGATATATATATATTATATGTTGCAACAAATATATTATCTGATGCAACAGTTGAACTATTTGTTGCAACGGACGATATATCTATTGTAATAGATGGTTTATCTGATACAACAGATATATAATCTGTTGTGCAACTCAGTGTAAAAAATAAACAGTTGCTGGAAAGAACTAATTATTTTAATAATTATAAAGCTAAGCTTCAAGCTGAAAAGTCATGACTTATCATAATATTGATTAATTTAATTAAGTCATAACTTTTTACAATAATCAAGAATGTCATTAATAAATGGAGGTGAACAGTTGTGCCTTTAAATCTGCTTTATTAATTTATATAATTAAAAAATCCGAAAATTTGGATGTCATGAAGATAATATATTTTTCTTAAAAAAAATATATATATTATATGTTGCAACAGATATATTATCTGATACAACAAGTTATCTATTATTGCAAATCATGATATATCTGTTGTAACAAATGATTTATCTGATGCAACAGATATATTATCTGTTGTCCAAGTCGCTGTAAAAAAATGATTCCTGGAAAGAACTAATTATTAATAATAATAAAGCTGAAAAGTCATGACCTTTCATAATATTGATTAATTTAATTAAGTCATAACTTTTTACAGTAATCAAGAATGTCATTAATAAATGGAGGTGAATAGTTGTGCCTTTAAATTTGCTTTATTAATTTATATAATTAAAAAGTTTGAAAATTTAGATGTCATGAAGATAATATATCTTTTAAAAATATATATATATATATATATATATATATATATATTATATGTTGTAACAGATACATTATCTGATGCTACAAGTTATCTATTTGTTACAAATCATAATATATCTGTTGTAACAGATGATTTATCTGATGCAACAGATATATTATCTGTTGTCTAAAATAGTGTAAAAAAACGGTTCCTCGAAAGAATTAATTATTATTAATAATAAAGCTGAAAAGTCATGACTTATCATAATATTGATTAATTTAATTAAGTCATAACTTTTTATAGTAATCAAGAATGTCATTAATAAATGGAGGTGAACAGTTGCGATTTTTTGCCTAACTCATTCATGTTCAATCCTCTATAAATAGGTCCCTCCTTACTCAATCGTTCGTTCTACTACACACTATTTATTCCTCGCTCTTGTTACACCTTCAACTACTTTCTCTTCAAGGACTTGATAGGTTTTTCCTGTCTCTGGTAAGTTTTTTTCTTGATTTTTGTGTAAATATACGTTGTATTACATTACATTACATTTGAATTCTTTCTTTTCTTTACTTTTGTGTTTACGTGTGTGTTTTGTCAACTTATGCATTTTTCAGATATGGCTGATCCTATGTGGGATGTCGCTATTTTACGAGACGCCATGAGGGTACTACAGAAGGAGGTTCATGACCTGCATTGGGAGTTGGCCGCCGTTAGAGTAAGGATCTGCGGGAGATCCGCAGGCTGCGGATGGCGTTGCTGCTGCCCTTTGAAGATTGGCCGGCTGGTCATACAAATAATAATGATGTTAATAATGATGATAATAATAATTAAGCTTTTTTTTCTTTTATCTATGTATTTTTTTTGTTTATTTTATAAAAAATTATGTTTGATGCACTTGACTTTTTATTTCTTATTTAATTTTCGTGTTGTTTATTTCTATTTCTTAATGAATGGCATGTCTACAATTAAGGAATAATTTGATTTCAGTATCAATAGCAAGAACATATGAGTTATCTGTTATGTTTTGTGTGTGACAGGAGCTGTATTTTGTTGTTCGAAACATATTAGTATCTGATGAAATAGATTATTTATTTGTTGAAACAAGATACTAATCTGGTGCAACAGAATACCCATCTATTCGATTCATAATCATATTACGGGCACCTAGAACCCTTAAACATGAATCCAACATGAGTCTACTGTTACAACAAAACATTTATTTGGTGCCGCAGATAATGGATCTGTTTAAAAAGATTGCTCTTGTATTCCATTCATGTTCGTGTGTAAACTATTATTGGAAAAATAACACATTAGCAGTTACCTAGATTCAACTAAATAGTATAATCTGACTTACCAAAGTCTCCTCTCAAGTAAATTCCAAAGTTGAAAGTAATTTACGAAATAAAATTTGACATAAGAATTTGGTCAAAGAGAAGCAGTTGGGGTAACAACAATAACAATAACAATGGTCAACAAGAAGAATATGAAGTTGATAATGAAGTATAAGATGATGAAAATGAATCATAAGATGATGAATAAAGCAGCAACAACAATGAACAACAAATATCGCGAAGAGACAGAAAATAACAATGGATGAGGAGAGAGAAAAAGACGCCTTTTCCCCCTTCGTTCCCCGTTATATATTAACTAACATTTGGATCAAAGTGTAAATTTAAAAAATTGTGGTTATTTTAAAATTTCCAAAACTTTCTTAAATCATAATTAAGTAATTGTCACATCTACTCAATTATTAAGACTGGTGTCACCTACACCTCATTTTAAAACTCTTTTGTTACCTGTGTCCCAAACCACCAACTTAGTCAGCTAATAATTGGGTGTAATTGTCAGGTGGTAATAGACTTACGTTTTTTTTTTTGAATCATATTTATGTACGTTATGTTGAAATTTGACACAAGAATATTATGTTAACTTTTTTGTTTTAAATTTTGAACTTATACTATATTTTCAGTTTCAATTTATTTGTTTTACTATTGTTAACTTGACATTTCACATTGCAAGCCATTCATTTTTTAGTTTGAATTGATAGATTATCTTTTTATCAAATGTTTTAATAATTTTAGGACATTATATTTATGATATTAATTTTTTTGTCAAACATGTATTTCATGATGTTCTTAAAAATTATGTAGTTTAGTTTTTATGATTAATTTAATTGAACTATACTAATTTGAAAATATTATCAATTGCTTTTAATATTTAGTTAAGAACATATGTTTATTAGTTAATATACGTTCAAATATATATATATATATATATATATATGTATATACTAGTTTAGGTCTATGCGCCTCGCGCGTGTACCTCACTTTATTGAGTTCAAACGTTACACTAAATAGAATATTTGTTTAAATAATAAAGATTAATACAATAATTAAATTCAACATATTTTGGAGAATTTATTTAATTAAACCTAATCTTTACCAAAAATATTTCTCAAAGTCGATCGACATTCATCTACCACATGTAAACTGCAACAAAATAACACGATGATAGAGACATCAAAGCAATATAATTAAATCTAACCTTTACACAAAAATTTTCTCAAAGCTGACCGACACTCATCTACCACCTGTAAACTATAACAAAATAATACGGCAATAGAGATATCAAAATAATACAATTAAACTTTACCTTTACATAAAAAAAATTCTCAAAATAGATATATAAAAATAATACAATTAAACCTAATATTTACCTACAAAAAATTTTCAAAGCCGACCAACATTCATCTACCACCTGTAGATTCATCTACGACTTGTAAACTACAACAAAATAATATAATAGTGATCACAAAGCTTCAGTTTTGATGAAAATAATCTTGTCTGAGCAAAAATTTTGACAGTAAAGAATGACTTGAATGAAAACAAAGAAGATATATATATATATATATATATATACACACACACACACACGCGCGCATGTTGAATTCTATTAGGTTGCCAAAAATAGTGAAGAAGTTGAGGGTTAGAAAATTAAGCATCCATTAATCTAGACATGCAACCAAATCAAGTTAGATAAGCATCAATCATATTTTTCCAATAAGTAAACCAGTTTCTTCTCCAGTTTAACGTGCATCTCAATATTTATAGAAATATTTCCTTAATAGAGTCCTATTTTAGGAGTATTTTTCTATCCTATTTTAGGAGTATTTTTCTAATTAATCAGCACAAAGAAAATATTAATTAATTCTCCTTCCATATATTTTAGGAGTTCATATATTTTAGGAGTTTAGTTAATATAATAAAAATAATTAAATAATAAATTGAAGAAAATAGTGAAAAAACAGTTTTGTCTAAAAGGAGAGTCTTTTAATGAAGAACAAAAAATTTAAATCACTTCTTAAAGGGGTCTTCACACTTTTAATATTATATATATATGTGTATATATATTATAAAGACCATTATTTGTCTAATGTAATTTTTTAATTTTTTTTATAATTAACGTTTACTTTAAAAATTTAATATAACCATGTAATTATATTTGTGCAATCAAACAATACACTTGTAATTACACTACAATTACATTGTGGCAAAAAGCATGTCATCATAATTACTAGGTTGGTAATTACTACCCTAGTAATTGTACCAATTTGAATTACCAGGTGGCATTCCGAACCAACCCTTCCTTAGAGTTTTTATCGAAGAAGGGTCTGGACCTTCTTTTTTCTTATATTTTAGCCTAAAACAGAACAACTTAATCGACCTTAACTTTTTTGTCTTTATTTCCTTTTTACAAATTTTGCTATTAATGAAAATGACGATTTTTTTTAGAAAAAACAAAAGCCAAGAGGTATTTTGGGTAATCTGGGAATTGAACTGATATTTCTTGAATATTATTTTCCTAATATTTTAAAACAAAATGTATCATAGAAAATACTAAATAGTGAATATAGTGTTCTTATTGTAATTTCTTTATATGTAAATTTTATTTTAATCTCAAAAGAAAATGAAGAAGTAATGTTGAAATTCATGCCAAAAAAAAAAAGGTCACTGTAGATAGTTTCTATATAATACTCCCTTCCTCCCATTTTATGCGTCGCCATTTGATCGGATACGAAATTTAAGAAATAGGAAAAAACTTGATAATATTTACCAAATTGTGCAAAATGTGCTACTATTTTTTTTTTAAGTATAAATAACATAAATACCAACCCTTTTGAAAGTAATTACACTCTCTCCCACTTTTTTAATTACTTTACTTTCCTCCCTATTAATATACATAACATAGCCCACATATACATATTATTCTGTGTATATGTTGGGATTTTTGTCATAAGTTTAAAGAGTTGAGATTTTTTGTAATATTAAAAACATAATTTGTGTATTTGTCTAATTTTTAGTTTTTTTAATTAAGTGGGCCCAATAAGGATAAAAGTGAATTGTGTTTTGAAATATATATCAAATAAGGAAATATGACATTCTTTTTAAGACGAATTAAAAAAAAATAATGACATATAAAATGAGACGAAGGAAGTATGGATCTGACCCTCGGAGTGGGGTGGGGTGGGGGGTGGGGGGACACAGGAGTTCACTGTTGGCCACTCTGTGTGGCCAACATAGACACTACACAAATGAAATTCACATGAAAAATGCCCCAAAGATCGAGAATACGGAATTTAAATATATATTTTTAAAATATTACATATTCTTTTTTTCTCAGGCTTCTAAAATAACGATATAAAAAGTTCCATGTACCCACAAAGTCTCTGGCAAATGATGAAGCATCATAATTTTCAAAGCTGATGATTGATAATTTTTTGTGGACCTTTTAAATGATTCTACAAAGCATGAAATTCTCCCGTAAGGTCTATCGCGGATTGACTCGTTTCTCAGAGGTTTCAATCAGGTAAAATTAGCTCTTCGACTATCTATTTTGCTAAATCTTAACTATGATTTAATTTTATATTTATATTAAAACAATTTATTATATATTTATAAACTATCAGTTTAGAATTTAATAATGTTAAGGACCACAAATTCATACTTATAAACTTTAAATCTTAAATTTTGCTTTGACATTCCTTTTAATATTTTCTTTGACATCTATGATTGTACACTATGATCGCCAAGTGAATTGTTTCTATTGGTAAAAAGGATTAAACATTCTGAAAATAAGACAAATTCTATTTCAAATCTATTTAATGACAACGGACGTTCATCCTCATCTTGATAACTATGGTGAAATAACATTATATAGCTCCCTTGAAAGATTAGAAATTGTTAACTTTGAAAATCTTATAAAATGAGTAATTTTTTTTTAAAAATATTTAGTACAAATAAATATTTTTTCAAAAACTTGAAAGTTGATTTGTAGACTCACAAACTCCCACACTTTAAATTAAAGCCACCTAAGAAAGTAACTAATAAAAGATTAATAAATTGAAGAGGACTTCAACTCAAAACATTGTTTTTGTAATTATTATTTTGTAATTGAGATTCAAACTCTTGACACATAACGACTAAACTCTTATTTCTGAAAAAATAACTTAAAAGTGTATCAAATAATGTTACATTACAAAATATAGTGCACTGTACATTATATTATCAAAAAGGGCTCTATTTGTCATGATCCAAAATAGGTATGTGATGACACTTGTCACACCCTCCAAACAAGTAAGTCTAACCCAACTCAAAGAATAAGAATTAAAAAAAAATCTAAAGCGAAAACATAAGAAAAAAAAAATCTCATTTATAATATATATATATATATATATATATATATATTAGAGGGTTGGTATCAGAGCCATGTGGGAAATAAAAATTATTATTCTTATACTTAACTTATTATTATATGGTACTGTCAGATCTATAATTTAAAAATGATAAAACTTGAATCAATCTATTAGCAAAATCTATTTTATAATAAGAGAATCTAATTGAAGATGGTACTGTGATTTTTCAGATCTACAACCTAAGCAATACTTGCTGGATTACAGAAGAAGACTTAGTGGACTTACAGATGATTATTTATAACCTTTGGATCATCTGATTAAAGAACTTTTTAAAATAAAATTGATCTATCTAACGTGTATAGAATTGAAACAGGATTTCACTAATTTAACTATCAGATCTGACTCTTTCAGATAGTATTGAGTTAAATACTTGAATACTTTTATTCTAAATTGCCATCATTGATAAGTGATTACCATATATCAATCATTGAACGAACCATTCTTCTCGAATAAAATCATGATATCAAGCTTTTTAACCCTAAGCTTATAGAGTGATATAGGCGTAAGTAAATAATCTCCATTTTGATTTAGTTCAAATAGTAGCTAAACCTCTTTCTCGAGAAGGTTTAGATGCCTCACTTCTTCTTTGTCTTAGAAACTCTAGATTTTTAGATTTTAATGATTTTTTACTGAAAATGGTTAAAAGTAGCCTTTACAATGGTCCAATCTATTTTGATTGTTTTTCAATATTTATTGTATATTTAAATGATCTAAATATATTAGATTCTTTAACGCTCAATGTTAAGACATTCAATTACAAAAATAATACTGGATCTCTTCCTATAACAATTATCTATAGAATTCAATATAAAGCTATGGATACTGCCATTAGCTCTAAAGCCATGAAAAGTGGCTATAAAGGAGAAATAATTCTTTTTCAAATAGATCTACAAAGATCTAACTTATTGGTTCCTAAATCAATATGTTGGAACTAGGTATCTTTACCTCAAAATTGGATGTTGCAGGACGCAACTTCAATAGAAAAACTTGAGAATACTATGATTTCTTATCTCCAAAAGTTTTCTAGGAGAGTCATTTCTATCTCCTTCCAGAGGTCTCTTAGTTAGATAGTCTCTACCTTGACATTAGTTTCAGTAGAAATCCAATCTGCTAGACACTCACTTTCTTCGTTTCCTTCTAAGATCAAGGCTATTAACTTCTAATATAGAATTTCAGAGGTCACATATTTTGTGGAAATATCTCTTGCAATTGATATCCATGATGATTAACCCCAATCGCCTACTTGCTCAACCTTAGGTGGAGAGCTAGGGGTTTTAAATCAAGATTTTCATACTGATAAAGAAAGACTTTGAACAAAGTTTTATTGTTTTGGAAATATTTTGAAAAGAACATGATTTTTCAATATATTTATAAAATATGAAAAAAATAGCATCCAAGAAATTTATTATGAATTTTTAAATTCTTTCCAAAATCAAATTAAATTCTTTGAATGATTTAAAACCTATGCTGATTACCACCACCACCACCACCAACAAACCCAGTGTATTCCCACATAGTGAGGTCTGGGGAGGGTAAGATGTACGCAATCCATACCTATGCTGATTACCATCAATTAGATTGTTTTTTCAAAATCAATCAATGTTTCAAAAGTATGAAAAATCATAAATGGAGCAAATATCACCTCCGAACTTCCTACATCACAAGTCTTTACAATGACTTATTCTAATAGCTCAATCATTGTGTCACCTTTCAAATAAAATGCTAAAAACAAACCAGTTACTAGCAAAGATATTGAATTATTTTTTAATAAAACAATTATATAAATAAGTGTTTGCGTGATCTTATTGGATATTTGATTTTAAAATCATATTTATCACAACCTACTGCCCCTAAACCGTTAGAGGCCTCCACATCTTCAATTCCATTATTCAAACTATACAAAATCCCTAGAACCTCTACTAGAGAACTCCAAATGCATAATTCAAAAGTTTTTCCACAACTTTCTGATCTTCGACATTGGATCATAGGAATCGAGAAACATTTCAACTCCATAGCCCCTGAAACCCTAAGTAAACAATCCTTTGCTACAATTGCGGTACTTTAGGAAGGTATTTTTGATGACAGTCAGCTGGAGGAGGAAGTTCCTCTAGATGAAGCCCCTGTCAAACTTGCATTTTCCATTTTGCTTAAGCAACAAAACTTTATTACCTTAGAGCTACCATTCGTACATGGCATTAGAGGAAAAATATGAGGTTATCCAAAATAATTACAATGCCAAAAACATCTACGAATGAAATATAGATGGTTGTTTTGAGTAAAATATCCTATCCAAATTACAGCGATGGCAATAGTTGCCACTGCTTATAGGATGCTCATAATTACTTAAATCAACTTACTATTCATCTCCTCGAAATGGGCTTCACAAGCCAAGTTAAAGGATGGTCGAATACCCATCTTAGTGAATAGGATAAGCAAAAGATCTTTTAGAATGTTCAGGTCGATTCATTAGGAGAACCAGTTCTTAAGAATGGCCAGACCATTTCTTACTCAACAAATACATTAATTTATACTATTATCAAAACCTTCATAGAAAGTCCATGTATTTTTTTAGAGAAAGGTACTCTTAGATACTTAACCATCTTAAATGCAAAACACTTTTTGTTTTTAGGTGGTATAAGAATTTATTTCTTACCAGGATCTATGAGACACTCGATGAAAATCTCTCATGAAAATAAAAATTTCGAGACGAATTGCCTAAGTCTCTTAGGGACATAGTCAGAGAAGAAATTCAAAGCCAACACTTTGGCGATACAATCCTTCATGAGAAAATCACTTATGATTAGCTCACAAGTCTAATTCAACAAGTTGCCCTAAAACTTTATCGACAAGACAAGATAATAAGGCAACTAGCTAAAGATAAGACACAAATTCGATAAGATTTAGGAAGTTTTTGTGAGCAATTTGGCCTACCCCTTGTAGGAAGAAAACTCATGAAAATCCAACACAAAAAAAGAAGGTTTATACTTCCAAGATTAATGTTCCCCCTAAAAAATCAAAATTCTCTCATCCAAAACACTAGCGTTCAACGATGAAATTGGCTTTTCCTGCTACTTAATGGCAAATGTTACAAGTGCGAAAAATTTGGCCATATTGTCAAAATTTTCAAATTATCTAAAAAGGTTAGAAATATTAACCTTGATGATTCCATTCTCAACCAGATTCAACACCTCTTACTAGAGAAAAGTAGAGACTCTGACAGTACTAGCGATGAATTTGAACAAGATTTCAACCAAGTTGAAAATGATGATAGAGAATCCTTCCAGTTTGATCAAGAAGACCAAAAAAACCAACTTGAGATTAATTTTCTCTCAAAAGAACAAGATCTCCTCCTGAAAAAATTATAAAT
This sequence comes from Capsicum annuum, assembly GCF_002878395.1. Taxonomy (NCBI): domain Eukaryota; kingdom Viridiplantae; phylum Streptophyta; class Magnoliopsida; order Solanales; family Solanaceae; genus Capsicum; species Capsicum annuum. The sequence goes on from NC_061116.1 coordinate 50,079,122, forward strand.
AATTTTCAGGATTCTGACCAGAAAAGATATTATCTAAACCAATTTAAAAAGGCTTTAGATAAACCTTCCATATGTTTTTCTAGTGTATTTTCTCATCCTTAAATGGTGAATACTTACAATATCACTGATGTTTTGAATAGGTTACCATCTAGTAAGACTAAGGTAGTGGCTATTCAAGATCTCTAATTAGAAATAATATTCCTTAAAAAGGAAATTAGAGAAATAAAAGATTGGCAAGAATTAGATAGACTTTTCCTCTAATAATTCTCTATAATAAATGAATTCTCTCAGCCAATAAAGACTGAACCAACAAATCAAGAGATCGAACAAGGAGATTTTATCAATTATCTTTCAAGAATTTACATTAGGAGATGACACACTAGATGTAACGACCCAAAATAAGGGTCATGATGGCACTTGTCGCAGCAAACCTTGATAAGTAAGTCTATCACACAAACTGATACAAAAGGGAAAAAGACAGACATAATCTCAAGGAAAGGCTTCTACAATGAATCTGAACCATGTAATATAATGTGAAAGTAGAAATATGCAACCAAAGGTATTAAACCAAACTCCCAAAAACCTGTGTCAATAGTGTAAGAACTACTAATAGAATCTATGAGTCAAATACATCAGAATATCCAACAGGAACAATATCTGTCTCTGAATATGTAAGGCCCCAAATCTGATACTCAAAATGCTAAACGGTGCTCATGACCACGAAGGACCACAAGCTAACCCATGACTGATATCTGTATCTGTATACTGTATAAAATACTTTATAATGCAGAAATATGAATTGAAAGACCATAAAGTTCAATACTGAACATGATCTAAATGATATAACAACTGTGTGGGGTAATAGAATACCCAAAACAAAATTAAACATACTAAAGAGCATCAAGATGATTTGGGCGTTGCCCATTAGTAGCACCGGTGGTGGCACCCTACTGATTCAGGCGAATGGACTGAGATGAGAAGCGGAGATGACTCTGATAACCTGACTGAGGGTAGTCTCTGACTCTATGGCCTAGATTGCCACAACCAAAACAGACATCGCTACCAGCTCTACAAGAATCCTTGTGGTTCTTACCATAAGTCTGACAAAGGGGATTAGTTCTGGCATTGCTAACACTTCTGAGACCTAGAGCCTGGAGATCTATCTCTGTTAGCCTATTTGAACTTAGGAACTGGAGCACTGGATGAAGAAGGGGCTGGAACTGATGACTTAGGACAAAACTGGGAACAGTTTTCTCCTTCTAATTTATGCTGAACGAAGTTAAAACTACCTATCTTTGCTCTCTTATTCTGCTTCTCCCCCTGCTTAATCTTTTTCTCCTCTATCTGCTGAGCATGACTCATAAGCCTAGCTAAAGTAATATCACTATTCAGTATGGCAGATCTGCACTCATTTACCATGCTATTATTTACCCCTGAAGTGAACTTACTCATCTTCGCTCTGCTGTCTACTACCATATGAGGGGCATATATGGCTAAATGAGTAAACTTAAGAGAATACTCTTTCACCATCATATTGCGCTACCTGAGGTTGATGAATTCTAGTACCTTAGCTTCTCTAAGCTCTAGGGGAAAGAATCTATCAAGGAAAGCATAAGCAAACTCCTCCTACTCAACAGACCCGGCATCATCTGGCCTTTCTGATTTCCATTATTTAAACCAAGTGTGAGAAATATCCTGCAACTGATATGCAGCTAGCTCATCACTCTCACTAGAAGTAATCCTCATTATGTTTGTCTACACCTGATCTAGGAATTTCTGAGGGCCCTCATCTGACTTAGACCCAAGAAAGGATGGAGGATTTATTCGGGTGAAGTCCTAAATTCTAGCTGCAGCTGAATTGGCTACTGGGTTGGCCAAAATAATTGCTGGACATTTATTTTGAGCGGCAACTGACTGAGCAAGAGTAGTGAATACGGCCCTGAACTTCGCACGACAAACATGTTCGTACAAAGTTTCTTCAGGCTGAAGAGCTGGCTGATTCCCGTTTCTTCTTTTAGGAGGCATGTTATGTAGAATAAAAAGGGAGAAATGGATTAGACTGAGATATTGACTTGAGATTATGCTCACTAGCACGACATAAATACTGAAAGAAGCGAAAACTGTTCCTAAAATATCTTATAGCCTCTTGCACATAAATGTGGCGCGCAACACACCCATGTTCAAGACTCTACTAGATGTGGCTTTCAGACTTTCTAGGACTCTATTGAACCTTGTGCTCTGATACCAAGTTTGTAACGCCCCAAATCAGGTACCCGGAATGCTACACTGTGCTTATGACCCTGTAGGACTATAAGCTAATGCATGACTGATATCTGTACTTATATATTGCATAAAATACTTTATAATATGGAAAAATGAACTGAAAGGCCATAAGATTCAATAATGAACATGATCTGAATGATATAACATTTGTGTGGGGTAATATAATACCCAAAACTGAACTGAACATACTAAAGTCTGAAATATGATAGTCTAGAAAGCCTCTAACTGATTGAACTATCTGATTAAGGAGTTGATGGGACATGTAACCAACTAACTCCAACTAATATACTGATTAATGAGGTAATAGGGAATTAATCATATCCTCAAAAGATGAGGACTCACTTATAACTCTATCTGCGGATATCTTGAATCTACTGTTACTCTGGAGCTCGTGTCTCTAAACCTATGGTATAAAACACTATAGTGCAAATGCGTTAGTACTTTGAATGTCCTGGTATACATGTGAGGTAGGCTGAATGTATGGGGTTCATATGCATATATAATAATAATAATTGACTAACTATCATGAGCGTGAGAATACATACATGAGATATAACAACTGACACTAATACTGTGATAACATGATTACTGAATCTAAATATAACTGATAATATGAGTGACTGTATCTGACAGTCTTGAATCTGATGGAACTATCTGAGTTCTGTACTGCATCTGAGTTGACTGTATTTAGCAATCCTGAAATCTAAAAAACTATCTAAGTTCTATTACTAAGACTGATTGATTGTATCTGATAGTCCTGATTCTGTAACATCAAATTGTGGGAAGTAGTTATCTAACCGACATGCACCTGATATGACATTATGGCTGAGTTAGGGTCCAATCTTTTTCCCCAATTGGAAGGGTGTCAATACTGCGCCACTGGTAAGGAAAAGCTATGGGAGACCCTCATCTGATAGTGTCCCCTATACGAGAACGGTGGGGACCTTGTTTGACAATGCTTATCCACCTCATCAACCCTCATCGAACAGTATTGGTGTCTTAACCTATGCTAGCTACATAGTTCTGGAATGCAAGGATGACTTGTAAGGATCACACCCTCATCTGATAGTGTGTGTCCCTATCCTTGGGTTCACTCGGTGCTAATTTCTACTCCCATCTGAATAGACACTAAACATTATTTACTGAACTGAACTTGGGTTGAGTTACTGAATTCCGTTGACTGACGAATACTACTGATATCTGACAACTGACTGAGTTTATGATATTATGGAGATTTCCTGAGTCATACAACTATCTGATGTCTAAGGATTCATAGCTTGACTGAGAGTATTGTGAAAACATAACATAGCTCTAGGCACACAGCTAAAATGTCGGGTATAAGTACCCCCAGAACTCGATAGAAAGAAACTGATGAAGCATGACTTCTTGAATATATAGTAATCACCATACTCCATAATTCATTTATTGAAGCATTTCATCAAATAGGTGACAAGCATAAACTTGTACATCCATGGGAATTTCATGGTATCATGCTATTTAGGCACTTTTCCTTTATTTAGACATTCAATCAAACATATTGTTAGCATAGTACATGTAAACATCATTGTACGATAAATAAACATCATGGTTCAATTCAAATTTCATCATTCAGGGGTTTAGTCATAAGTTTGCATGAATCTATATCTATAAAAATTTAACCCATATAGAATTTACCACCCAACATGGAGTAGAGATCAATTTCTTATTATCCACATGAACAAGAGTAGCCCAATCGTGAAATTCATAAGAAAATCCATAAACTTAAATTTAGAAAAGGGATTCTTGGGTTTCATGGACGAAAAGAGTCCATGAATGAACACTATGCATACCTTGGTTCATGTTTCATGAAGATTGACAGAGGAAATTCTTGATTCTGTATCTTCGATGAAAAGCCCTAGGTTGTTCTTGAGAGTTTTTTGAGAGAAGAGAGTGTATTTTGGGTGAAAAGTGGCTGAATCACGTGTTAAAGGGCTTAAATAGAGGTGGAAAATTGACCCTTTTAACCCAAGATGCAGCTTGTAATTTCAGTAAAAATTTCCTGAATTGGACCCTTCGCGCGACGCGGTGCTATCGCGCCATGTCACTGGAATTTGACAATTGGAAAACTGAGGGATGGTGCGATCCGGAGCCATTGCATTGCCCCTTCTTTTGCGACCTGGAACTTTGCCACGATGTGAAGTAAATTGCCTGACACTGGAAAAGAATAATTGCCATTTTAGCTTGTGGCGCGGCGCACTTTTGACCAATATGGCACTGTTTTACAATGGAAACTTGAAATAGTCATAAATTCTAACCCGATTATCGGATTTGAGCAAATCTTATATCGATGGAAAGATTATTGAATTTCCCACATGACAAAAAGTGAAAATCTTGAAAATTCCTCATGGAATAATCATCATTCAATTTAAAAGCTAATACTAGACATTTTTGAGATGAAATTAGCTAGGAAAAAGTACAGGATATTACAATATCTCCCCCTTGAGAACATATGTCCTCGAATGAGACTGACTGAGAGGGGAGAAAAAGCAAACGATATATATACTGAGCATGAATAACTGGAATATGATCTCATGAATGACATGACTGATAAGCTGAACATATAATACTGAACATGCATATCTGGTACATGTGTAAATGATTTATGAATGCATGGCTGAGTGTTCTAAAGAACTAAGTTTCTCACAATGAGAATGTATGTCTGATGCATAATTACATAACTGAACTGATACATGAGTGCATGACTGAATATTCAATGGTACTTGATACCAAGTTTATAATGGGAACATGGGCATGAAACTGCATACCAAGTTTGTGATGAACACTGAACATGAAACTGAGTAAGATTAATGAGAACTATTGCCTTGAGCTTAATCTGAGTTGGTGAAGAAGAGGTGAGGATACTTGGTATGTATGTCTGCCTCTGCTTCCCAAGTAGCTCCCTTAACGGACTAATTTTGCCAAAGAACCTTAACTAGAGGAACTTCTTTGTTCCTCAATCTACGAGTCTGATAGTCTAAGATTTTGACTGGAATCTCTTCATAAGAGAGAGTGTTCTGAATATCAATGCTTTGAATAGGGACTACAACTGATGGGTCACCTATGCACTTCTTGAATAAAGAGACATGAAATACTGGATGAACTGAGGCCAGATCTAAAGGCAATTCAAGCTCATGGGCTACCTTGCCAAAGCGACTGAGAATCTTGAAGGGACCAATATATTGGGGACTGATCTTTCCCTTCTTGTCGAAACTCTTTACTCCCTTTATGGGAGAGATATTTAGATAGACATGATCACCAATCTCAAACTCGAGATCTTTTCTACGAAAATCTGCATAAGACTTCTATCGGCTCTGAGCATCCCGGAGTCTTTCTCTAATCAAATTGACTTTTTCTAAGGCATCGAATACCAAGTCAGGACCTATAACTGAGGCCTCACTAACTTCGAACCAACCAATTGGAGATTTATATCTCCTACCGTAGAGAGCTTCGAATGGAGCCATCTGAATATTGGAATAATAGCTGTTGTTGTACGCAAACTCAATCAAAGGTAGGTGGTCATCCCAACTTCCCTTGAAATCGATTGCACACACCCTTTGTATATCTTCAAACATCTGAATGATCCTTTCTAATTGACTATCTGTCTGAGGATGAAACACTGTGCTAAGATGAAATTGGGTACCAAGACCCTTTTGGAATGCTTTTTAGAAATGAGAGATGAACTGGGTATCTCTATCTGAGATAATGGACAAGGGAACACCGTGCAATTTGACCAACTCCTTGATGTAGAGTTTGGTGTAATCCTCGACTGAATAAGAGGTATGAATTGGAAGGAAATGTGCTGATTTGGTTATTCTATCTATAATGACCCAGAATGAATCACGCTGATGACGAGTTTGAGGTAAACCCATCACGAAGTCCATGTTCACAATTTCCCACTTTCAAGTAGAAACACTTAAACTCCTGCATGGACCCACTAGGCTTCTGATGCTCTATCTTAACCTGCTGACATGTAGATCACTTAGCCACAAACTTTGTAATGTCTCTCTTTATCCCACTGTACCAATAGATTTTCTGTAAGTCACGGTACACCTTTGTAGCCCCTGGATGAATAGAGTAGCACACACCATGTGATTCTGTAAGAATTTGCTACCTTAAGTCATCTACACCTGGAATACAGAGATGACCCTGACAACAAAGGACACCATCTCTCCCTTGAGAGAAAACCTCTACTTTCTGATCCTGGACTGACTCTTTCAACTTGACAAGGTTGGGATCTCCATCTTGCTTTTCTTTCACCTCAAAAACTAGAGATAGTTCTGAACTACTCTGAACCTATATACCACCCTCTTCTGTATCGACTAAGCGAATGCCTAGTATGGCAAGCTGATGGACTTCCTGAGCTAACTTCTTTTTATTGTCCTTAACATGAGAAACACTACCCATGAATAGTCTACTGAGAGCGTCGGCCACTACGTTGGCCTTGCCCGGATGATAAAGGACACTCATGTCATAATCTTTTAAGAGCTCTAACCACCTTTTCTGATGAATATTGATATCATTCTGAGAAAATACATATTGAAGACTTTTATGATCAGTGAACACATCTACATGAAGACCGTATAGATAATTCTTCCAAATCTTTAAGACAAAGACTATGGCTGCTAACTCAAGATCATGAGTATGATAATTCCTCTCATAGGGCTTAACTGTCTGGAGGTGTAGGCTATGAGCTTACCATACTGCATGAGGAAACAACCCAAACCTACTCTGGATGCATCAAAATACACTACGAAACCATCTGGACCATCTGGAAGAGCTAATACTGGAGCTGAGGTAAGTAGAGTCTTCAACTCCTGAGAACTCTTCTCGCAAGGATCTGGCCACTAAAACTTGACTTTCTTTTGAGTCAATCTAGAAATAGGGGATTCAATAGAATAAAATCCCTCAACACACCATCGATAATAGCCAGCCAAACCTAAGAAACTCCTAATATCTAATGGAGAGACAGGTCTGGGCCAGTTTCTTACTGCTTCAATCTTTTGAGGATTAACTCTAATGCCATCACCAAAAATGATATGACCAAGAAATGTACTGACCTTAGTCAAAATTTGCTCTTACTGAATTTGGTGAATAGCTGATGATCTCTGAGAGTCTGAAGTACTGTTCTAAGATGGTCTGCATGATCACGCTCACTGCGGGAATAGACCAGAATGTCATCTATGAAGAATATAATGAATATGTCCAAGTAATGCTTGAACACACGATTCATCAAGTTTATAAAAGTTACTGGGGCATTGGTAAGACCAAAGGACATAACTAAGAATTTGAAGTGACCATACCGAGTATAGAAAGTTGTTTTCAGAATGTTATATTCCCTAACTCTGAGCTGATGATAGCCGAATCTAAGGTCTATCTTAGAGAAATAACCGGCACCCTAAAGTTGATCAAACAAGTCATCGATTATGGGAAGAGAATCCTTGTTCTTGACCATGACCTTATTAAGGTGATGGTAGTCTATGCATATTCTGAGAGAACCGTCTTTCTTGTGCATGAATAAGACTGGCGCATCCCATGGGGAAATACTGGTCCTGATGAATCCCTTATCTAAGAAATTCTTTAATTGTTCGTTCAGTTCTCTCAATTCTGCTAGTCCTATTCTGTATGGCAAATTAGATATAGGCTGAGTATATGGAAGAAGATCAATGCTGAAGTCTATTTCCCTTTTGGGAGGAATTCCTGGAAGATCTTTGGGAAAGACATCTAAATATTCACCTACAACTAGAACTGATTCAAGGTTGGGAGTTTCAGAACTAGTTTCCTTAATTCAAACAAGATGATAGACACATCCTTTAGATATTATTTTTCGTGCCCGAAGGTAGTAAACAAGCTGACCTCTGAATGCTAAAGTACTACCCTTCCACTCAAGGACGGGATCATTCAGAAATTGAAACTGGACTATTCTATTTCTGCAGTCAACTGTGGCATAGCAAGAATGAAGCCAATCTATGTCGAGAATAACATCAAAATCAATCATCTCTAATTTGACTAAGTCTGCTGAAGTGACTTTCTGAAATATCATAACTGGGCAGTTTCTGTATGCCCGCCGGGCTATTATGGTTTTACCTACTGGGGTAGACACTGAAAAGGGCTCTACTAAGAATTCAGGACTGATTCCAAAATTGCCTGCTAAATAGGGAGTAACAAAAGACTAAGAAGCTCCTAGATCTAGAAAAGCATAAACATGCACATGAAAGATCTATAACATACTGTAACTACATTAGGAGAATTTCTCTACTCCTATCAGGACTGAAGAGCATAGAGATGATTTGGGCATTTCCCACTAGTAGCACTGGTGGTGTCACCCTGCTGATTCGAGCGATCGGACTGAGCTAAGGAGCGGAGATAACTCTAATAACCTAACTAAGGGCAGTCTCTAACTCTTTGGCCTAGCTTGCCACAACCAAAAGAGACATCGCTACTAGCTCTGCAAGCACCCTTGTGGTTCTTACCACAAGTCTGACAAAGGGGATTAGTTCGGGAATTGCTAACACTGCTCTGGGACCTAGAACCTAGTGCTTTATCTCTGTTAACCTATATGAACTTAGGAACTGGAGCACTGGATGAAGAAGGGGATGGAACTGATGACTTAGGACAAAACTGGGAATGGTTTCCTCCTTTTAATTTAGGCTGAGCAAAGTTGAAACTACCTGTCTTCACTCTCTTATTCTGCTTCTCCCTATGCTTAATCTTCTTCTTCTCTATCTGCTGAGCATGACTCATAATCCTGGCTAAAGTCATATCACTATTCAGCATGGAGAATCTGCACTCATTTACCACGCTATCATTCACCCCTTAGCCATATATGCCCCTTAGGCTATCAAATTATTCTCTGCACTTATTTACCATGCTATTCCTAGGAATCTATTAAACCTTAGGCTATGATACAAAGTTTGTAACGCCCTAAATTTGGTACCCAAAATGCTACACGATGCTCATGACCCTGAAGGACCACAAGCTAATCCATGACTAATATCTGTACCTGTATACTGCATAAAATACTTTATAATATGGAAACATGAACTAAAAGGCCATAAGGTTCAATACTGAACATGATTTGAATGATATAACATCTGTGTGGGATAATAAAATAACCAAAACAAAATTAAACATACTGAAGTCTGAAACATGATAGTCTAGAAGGCGTCCAACTAACTGAACTGTCTGAGTAAGGAGTTGATGGGATATGTCCCCAACTAACTCCAACTAATAAACTAATTAATGAGATAATAGGGAATTAATCATGTCCTCTAAAGATGAGGACTCATTTCTAACTTTGTCTGCGGATATCTGGAATCTACTATTACTCTGGAGCTCGTGTCTCTGAACCTATGGTATAATACATCATAGCGCAAATGCGTTAGTACTTTGAATGTACTGGTATACATGTGAGGTAGGCTGAATGCATGGGGTTCATATACATGAACAATAATAATAACTGACCAAATATCATAAGCATGAGAATACATACATTAGACATAACAATTGACACTAATACTGTGATAACATGATTACTGAATATGAATATAACTGATTACATGAGTGACTGTATCTGATAGTCTTAAGTCTGATGGAACTATCTGAGTTCCGTACTGTATCTGAGTTGATTGTATCTGACAGTCCTAAAATTTGAAGAACTATATGAGTTCTATTACTGAGACTGATTGACTGTATCTGACAGTACTGATTCTATAACATGAAACTATGGGAAGTAGTTTTCTAAATGACATGCCCCTGATATGCCATTATGGCTTAGTTGGGGTCTAATCTATAACCTCAATTGGAAGGGTGTCAATACTGCACCACTAGTAAGGACAAGCTGTGGGCGACCCTTATCTGATAGTGTCCCTTATACAAGAATGGTGGGGCCCTTATCTAACAGTGCTTATCCACCTTATCGGACAGTGTTGATGTCTCAAACTATGCTGGATAAATAGTTATAGAATGTAAGGATGACTTCTAAGGATCACACCCTCATCTGATAGTGTGTGTCACCATCCTTGGGTTCATTTGGTGCTAATTTCTACTCCCATCTGAATAGACACTGAACATGATTTACTGAACTGAACTTACACTGAGTTAATAAATTCTATTGACTGACGGAATACTACTGATATCTGACATAATTGAGTTTATAAGATCATGGAGATTTCCTGAGTCATAAAACTATCTGAAGTCTAAGGATTCATAGCTTGACTGAGAGTATCATGAAAAAATGATATTGCTCTAGGCACACAACTAAATTGTTAGGTACAAGTACCCCCAAGACTCAATGGAAAGAAACTGATGAAGCATGACTTCTTGAATACATAGTAATCACCATACTCCATAATTCATTTATTGAAGCATTTCATCAAATAGGTGATAAGCATAAACTTGTACATACATGGGGATTTCAAGGTATCATGCTATTTAGGCACTTCTCCTTCATTTAGACATTCAATCAAACATATTGTAGGCATAGTACATGTAAACATCATTGTACAATTAATAAACATCATAGTTGAATTCAAATTTCATCATTCAAGGGTTTAGTCATAGGTTTGCATGAATCTATATCTTAATAATTTAACCCATATAGAATTTATCTCCCAACATGGAGTAGAATTCAATTTCTTATTAGCCACATGAACAAGAGCAGCCCAATCATGAAATTCATAAGAAAATCCATAAACTTGAATTTAGAAAAGGGATTCTTGGGCTTCATCGATGAAAAGAGTCCATGAATGAACCCATTGCATACCTTGTTTCGTGATTCCGTGAAGATTGACGAAGGAAATTCTTGATTCTAAATCTTCTATGAAAATCCCTAGGTTATTCTTGAGAGGTTTTTGAGAGAAGAGAGTGTATTTTGGGTGAAAAGTGGCTGAATCACGTGTTAAAGGGCTTAAATAGGGGTGGGAAATTGACCCTTTTAACCCTGGACGTGTCTTGTAATTTCAGTAAAAGTTTGCCGAATTGGACCCTTCGCGCAATGTGGCACTATCACACCATGTCAGTGGAATTTGACAATTGAGAAACTGAGGGATGGACGCGATGTAGAGCCATCACGTTGCCCTTTCTTTTGCGACCTAGAACTTTGGCACGACGCAGAGGAAATCGCACTGAGACACTGGAAAAGGACAATCGCCATTTTAGCTTGTGGCATGGCGCGCCACTGACCAATATGACACTGTTTTATGATGGAAACTTGAAATAGTCGTAACTTCTGACCTGGTTATTGGATTTGGGAAAATCTTATATAGATGGAAAGATTATTGAATTTCCCACATGAAAAAAAGTGAAAATCTTTTAAATTTCTCATGGAATAATCATCATTCAATTTAGAAGCTAATACTAAAATTCTTGAGATGAAATTAGCTAGGAAAAAGTATGGGGTATTAGAAAATACTAGTAAAGACATAAACTAATACACAACTATAAAAGTGGATCCTAGATGTATAAACACTCTGAACGTACCTAAAATCAAGCCACGTGAGACGCATCCGCACTAGAATCTGTACCAAAAAGGCATAATAGGGATGAGTACAGTCTATTTGTACTCAGTAGGTATTATAGGCCAACTAAACAAAGTAGAAAATAAAGCATACATAATATACACTAAGGGCGCATCACCTGTAATAAGAAAATGGCCCATAATGGTAGCCCACACCGCTTGCACTACCAGTTCTATAATATCTACATATAATATAGTAAAGTACCAGAAAAGGATACAAGTATACATTTATACCATATATAAGCAAAAGCGAGAGAAACAACATATACGAGAACATCAAGTACAAATAAGGGAGATTAGAACCATGGATAGATAACAAGTCAAACAGAATATAGAATCACATTATATGCAAAATAAAATAAACACAATAAGAAAGATAATGATAATGATGTAATGCACGAGGTCGTGACAAACGATACTGTTATACAACCTTCATATAAACCTACGGAGCTAAATCTTCCCGAACTAGGACCCATGGGGGGTTGTCAATCCATATACAATCCATATATCCATACCTCCTCCCCGGCACATCCCTCAGGAAGGATTTTATAAGATGTCATATTTTCAATCATAAAAAGGTGTTGGCAATATTTATCAGTATTTCCAAGGTGGTACCATTATTTCATGAATGAGTATGATGCTGTAATGCTCATAATCAGCCACAAAGAGTATGTTCACAACTAACCACAATGAGTATTTCCACAACCAACCAATATATCATCACATGAGCCAAATATCCACTTTTTATTTCCAATCATTAATGAAATCCAGTATGATTTATATGCTAATAAAGTATCAATACATCACAATACACAATTCGTACAACAATATGTTTACCATCAAACAAAATACAATTATTCTTATATACATAGGTTATGAACATTATACAGGACCCCATACGGTCACAAATAACACATAATATGACTGACGTAACCCGACTGGGGCTTTGTCGTAATAGGTATGCTAAGTATGATTGGGATCAAAGACCACCCCCGTTACCCAACTCAACCTCCAGCCGCCTGCCCTGAGTTGGCTGAATGTCAAGCATATAGCAAGATAGTGCAATATCTCACATAAAGACTCTGGGATTAGATACAACCATAATCGACCCAATCGAGTCCAACCATCCCATACCAATAATCCAACCTTACCAAACCATACCAAAACAAAAGCCATAAGCCAAGCCATAACCAAAGATGTTCCAAAGCATAATATAATTAATCCTAAAATGAAATATAATGGAACAGAGAGAAATTATGTCCAATGATGTCAGCCCACCGGCTTATTCCAATGCTAGGGACAAAAGAAATACTAATCCCACCCATTCCAACCCATAGAAGTACCACAAAGTCTCTAACAAAAAGATAAATAAAATCTGCTTAGGACATGCCATCAACCTTAGCCAAAACCAATATCCAAAAATAAACCAAAATGTCTAAAAATATTGATAACATGAAATGGAGCCTTTTGAAAGGATGGAAGATTAACACTCCAGTCCAAGTGCTATCCCGAAGTCAATTATTATGTAAGAGGAGTAGAACAGCCATTTCTTGCATAACGTAGGCATAAAGTTGCCAGTAGATGGGTTAGCGAGTAAACACTAGCATGATCTCAGGATAAGGATAAAATAATGCCATTTATAAAACCAAGTAAAACTATCTATATGCACACAACCATATATATATATATAAAATCATGCTGGAAAAAGGGACCGGGTTTAGCATGCCTTTAAAACCTTTACCTGGATTGTGTAACTTTGTCGTCCTAAACCACCCATGGGCTATATGAGTTCAGCTACCCTTTCTGAAAGGGCCCCAATGCATGTAGCCATACGACCAAGAAAGAAAACCTAGGATAATTAGTACATCACCCAAAATATAGTGTGACATCATGCACACGGTCACCAAGACCAACTTCATATCGGCAAATGTGAGTTACCAATTATGGTCCCTCCTGAACCTCCACCTTCCACAAATTTGTTACACACCCCGCCATTATTTCCCAATTAAAACCAATTTCCAAATAACCTAACCATTATCCATTTATTAACCAAGGCCATTAATATTGGTATCATCATACTAATTTTTACTTGCAAGTATTATCCATAGGCAACCATATATATAGGTTTAAAGGGACTTTCAAGTATCCTTTCATTTACCATACTAAACCAGTTGGGGCATTTTATGTACCCTACAAGCATAACCATTTATCCATTTACCTTTCCAAGCCATTTAAACCATGCATAATTCCTTTACCAAGTTTTAAAACAAGCAAGAGCTCCATTAAAGGTAATCAATGCAATGAACATATCTTTATAAGCATTTTATCAAACACATTAGGGGAAAAATATGACCAAAACCAATTCCAATTACCATTAAACCATTCCTATGCAATCCAGTTATCCAAAACCACCATTAATGCATGTAAAAGCATAATTAAAACCATGGGAAACCATAACCAACCATTTAATATCAAAACCCCCAATTCATATTTAAAAACCAAAATCATACAATTAATTAACTCATGAAAACATTCATAAAATCCATGCCTTTAGTTAGAATTAACAATGAGGGAAGAGAACATTCCTTAAACCAAGACAAACCCTGAATCAATCCTCTAGTTGAAACCCTAGCTTCCCTTGCCTTAAAACTTTTGAGAGAAGTCATGGGACCTTATTAAGATAAGTAAGGAAATATCTAGAATACCCCCACTTAGGTTGCACAAAAAATCCCGTCATAGGGGTATAACTGACCCTCACGAGTTGTACCCTTCCAATACGAGTGGTACCATCCTCATATATCCTAGCCTCAACCTTTGGATCAAACACTGTCTGACATACGACTCATCCAACCAAGTCATATCCAAAGCATATGATCTGTACCCTTCATCTATATCTCTAGTAGATTTAAACCCTAGAAAGATTTAGACACTATCCACCATATGAGTCCTGGGTATAATCGTACCCTGGCTTATGGGTCATGGTGAGCCACTCATACTTAGATCCAACCCAAGTAACCAAGTCTAAGATTAAGTTAAGGAACCAAATGATCCATAACCACTTATATGACCCATAGCCCTAAGTCGTATCCATTCTAGTTACCAAAATCCATCCCACCAATCAACACTGGTCAGCATACGACTTGAATATACCATCCGTACCCCAACATATGGCTCGTACCCTTGAGTCGTATTGGGTCCAGATACTAGAATTCTTGGAAATTTTCTAAGGTCCAAAAGCATAGGTGTTTTAGTTTTCCCCACTAGGAACATTCATCCCCGAATGACGAATAAGGTAGTGGAAACCACATGTATGAGTCATTTGTATTATCAAATGTATTTCCAATCTCTAACCAAAGGCACATCCTTGGTCCACATCCGATGAACCTGCTTATCTAAGATCTCAACTAGGACTTCTTCATAAGACAAAGAATCTGAGATACCCAATCCTTCAAAAGAAATAACCGAAGAAAGATCACCAATACGCTTTCTCAATAAAGAAACATGAAATATTGGATGAACTAAGCTCAATCTAGAAGGAAACTCCAACTCATAAGCAACATTACCAATTTTGTGTAAAACCTTATAAGGACCGACATATCAAGGACTGAGCTTCCCCTTCTTACCAAACCACACTATTCCTTTTAAGGGATATACCTTGAGTAAAACCTTATCCCTAACCTCAAACTCCAAGTCTCTACGCCTAAAATCCGCATAGGACTTTTTGCGACTTTGGGCAGCCTTAAGCCTCTCCCAAATCACCTTTACCTTCTCTATAGCCTAGTAAACTAAGTAGGGACCAAACATGTCCGCCTCACCAAGATGACACCAACCAATGGGAGATCTACACTTTCTACCATACAATGCCTCAAAAGGAGCCATACCAATACTAAAATGATAGATATTATTGTAAGTAAACTCTGCCAAAGGTAAATGCTCAACCTAGTTGCCACCATAATCAATCACACAAACCCAAAGCATATCCTCTAATGTCTAAATAGTTCTCTTCACCTGCCCATCCATCTACGGGTGGAAAGAAGTACTCAAACTCACCTTTAATACTCAAACTCACCTTTATCCCCAACCTTTTCTATAAATATTGCCACAAGTGAGATATAAATTATGTTCTATGAACAAAATTAATTGAAACAAGCACCCTATACAACTTTATAATCTCCTGAAGATATAACTTTACACTAGTTATCCTCCTTCTATTTGGGAAAATCAATTTCTTGATACAACCCTCCAAGCCTCATGTGCTCAACCTTAACCCGTTGACACACCATGCACTATGCCATAAAATTAGCCACATCCCTCTTCATTCCATTCCACTAATAAATCTCCTTGAGATCATGATACATCTTAGTTGAGCCGAGATGAAAAACATAGCGCTACTCATGTGCCTCAGCCAAAATCTTTTGTTGTAACTCATCGACATACAAAATACAAAGCCTCCCTTGGTACTATAAATTTCCATCACCGCCAATCTCAAACACTATTACCTTTTTCCTTGTAATATCCCGTACTTCTACCTAGCTTAAAATCATCCGAAAATTATTAAAGACTTGTTTTAAAGATGAATCCACTTTTATACATGTGGTATTTTTAAGATTTTTGCTTTATAACATGTGGGAAATTAATAAGATTTCCATCAATAACAAATTTGCCTAAGTTCGACACCTGTGCGAAGAGTTAGAGCCATTTTATTAAGACAGTGTACCACCTGAGCCATCAACGCATCGTGGAGCTAGCCAAAATGGCAATCATCAAAATCTAGTAAGCCTTTACAATTATGACACATCATACCATGGCTCAAATTTAGAGTTATCAAATTTCAGTGACACGATAGTGCCACGTCGCGCCAAGGGTCCAGGTCGAGAAATTTTCACAGAATTAAAATATGGGTCCAAGTGTTAAAAGGGTTAATTTATCACCCCTTTATATACCCAATAACATGTGATTCATCCATAATTCACCCAAAATATATTGTTTCTCTCAAGTTTCTCTCAAGAACAAGCAAGGATTTTCAATTGGGGATTCAAATCCAATACTTAAATTCAAGAATCTCTCCGTCAATCTTCATAGAATCAAGAACTAAGGTATGCACAGTATTCATTCATGGATTCATTTCATCCATGAAGCCCAAGAATCAAGTTTTAATTATTGTGTTATGAATATTTTGTTATGGGTTGATTATCTTCATGTAATTATGGTTGTATGATTCCCAAGTTGGAATCTTTTTGTGTTGTTCATGAACCTATGCTAGTATGTGGTCTGAAACATGTGAAATTAAGTTGAAATATGGATTTTTGTTGTGTTAATTTGATGGTCATGCCTATGCCCTAAGTCAAGCATCCTAGGTGATTGATAAAATGCCTAAGAGAATAGAAATTATGCATTATAGCTTAATTGTCACCCAAGTGATAAGTGTATGCTTTACCCTATGACTAAGAATGACTTCCATGATATTGTCTGCATTATGAAAGGTTAAGGGAATGTCCATGAGATTAGGTTGATAAAAGTATGACATGTTTATATGCAATTCCATTCACGTACAAGACTATGATAACCACGTGCTTCATGAAATCCCCAAATTAATGTATTGTGAGTTGTTGATATTGGTCATATGTTCAAGAAGTGCCATGTCCTGTCAGTTTTATGCTATTGAGTCTTGGGGGTACTTGTACCTGATAATTTAGCTCTGTGCCTAGAGCCAGTGTAATTTTTTCACGATACTCTCAATCAAGCCATGATCCTTAGAATTCAGTTAGTCTCATGACTCATGAAAACTCAGTAAATTCAGTATCAGTCTAGTCCTACTTAGTAATCTCAGTGACCTCAGTAGCATTAGTACTCAGTAGTCTCGGTAATATCAATGTTCCCAGAAATATCAGTAACTTCATTAATCTTTGTCAGTCCTCAAATCTCAGTAGTATTCTGTCAGTCAATGAAACTCAGTGCACTCAGTTTGGCTCCACTAAACAATACCTTTAGTATTAGTTTAGTTTAGTTAATCAGTTTAGTGTCTATTTAGTTGGGAGTAGGATTCAGCATCTAGTGAACCCAAGGATGGGGACTCACCTATTATTCAGTGGAGGGTGTGATCCTTAAAAGCAATACTTATGTTTCAGAACTACGTAGCCAGCTTAGGCTGAGATGCACCCTACGTGTTTAGGGATTTATACATCTCCTTTGAGTTTCCTACTAGGAGGGGTTAACGGAAGAGCTCCCTACAGGTTGGACCCTACTAGTTCAGTTTCGGGGTATGTCGGTTAGATGATTACCTTCCACAGTCTCAATTTTAGATCCTGTTTTAGTAATAGAACTCGGTTCAGTTCTACAGAAATCCAAGACTATTAGATATAGTCAAATCAGTACAGTACAGAACCCAACTAGTTCCATCAGTATCAGGACTGTCAAATGTAGTCACTTGTATTATCAGTATTCAGACTCAGTAATCATCTTATCACAAACTTTGTTAATAGTATATTAATTATACAAAACCCATGTTATCAGTATTCAGTTTTAGGACTGTCAAATATAGTCAATCAGACCAGTTCTTCATAATTAGAACTGTCAGAAATAGTCATCCCTTTATTAGTAATATGACATCAGTTCCTCAGTACTCAATAGACTCAGTCATTTAGTATCCCCGAATCAGTACTCAGATATCAATAAATCCACGTTATCATAATTTATAAGTCAGTATTATCATGATCTCAGTTCCAGTTACATATTTATGCATGTATTCTTACATTCATGTTATACAGTTTGTTATTATTGTTCATGCATATGAACCGTTGTATTTAGCCTACCTTACATGCATACCAGTATATTTAACGTACTGACGCATTTGTGCTATGGTGTTTTATACCATAGTTTTAGAAGCATGAGCTCCCGAGCATCCTTATTAGAGTGAGTCCTCATCATTCGAGGATAGCATAATTGTTTCATTAATTTATTATTTCAGTAGTTTGGAGTTAGTTGGGGACATATCCCATCAACTCCACAGTTTTCAGATAGTTTAGAGGCTTTCAAACTACAACATGTGTTCAGACAGTTTATGTCAGTTTTAGGTATTTTTATACTACATTACAGACATTATATTATATTTAGTATTAGTTAAGTTTTGAATCTTATGGCCTTACAACTTATATTCTGCATATTTACAATGTATTATTCAATGCTCAGTTATAAATATCAATCATGGGTTAGTTTGTGGTCCTTTGGGGTCACGAGCACCGTGTAGCATTTTGGGTACTATATTTGGGGTGTTAGAAACTTGGTTTCAGAGCCTAAGGTTCAACAGTATCCTAGGAAGTCTGAAAAGCCTAATCTAGTCGAGTCTTGTACATGGGTATATTATGCACCACACTTATGTGCAGGAGGCTATGAGATGTTTTAGGAACAGTTTCTCTTCTTTCAGTATTCATGTCGTGCCAGTGAGCATAAGCTGAAAATTTTCTCTCAGTCTAATCCATTCTCCCTTTTATTTACAGAACGTGCCTCCCAAAGGGACTAACGAAAGAAAAATGGGAAATCAGTTAGTACCTCAACCTGTTCAGCCAGATCCTATGGATGAGCATGTCTTTCATACAAAATTCAAGATTGCATTCACTACTTTAGCCAATTCAGTTGCAGCTTAAAATAAATGGCCAGCTACTATTCTGGCCAACCCAGTGGCCAATTCAGCTGCAGCCAGGATTCGGGACTTCACCTGAATGAATCCTCCCTTTTTCTCAGGTTCTTAGTCCGAAGAGGATCCACAGAAATTCCTCAACCAGGTTTAGAAAGTCATAGACATCATGGGAGTGACTTCCAGTGAGAGTGCAAAGTTAGACGCTTATCAGCTACAAGATGTAGCCCATACGTAGTTCAAGCAGTGAAAGCTAGACGGGGGTATAGATATAGAGCCCATAGAGTGGGAAGAGTTTGCTACAGCCTTCTTAGATAGATTTGCTACAGCCTTCTTAGATAGATTCTTTCCCTAAGAGCAAAAAAAAGCCAAAGTATTAGAGTTCATCAACCTTAGACAAGATAGCATAAGCGTAAAAGAGTATTCCCTCAAGTTTACTCAGTTAGCCAGGTACGCTTCCCATGTAGTAGTAGATAGTAGATCCAAAATGAGTAAGTTTATGTCTAGGGTATCAGGTAGAGTGGTTAAGAAGTGACGAGCTGCGATGTCGATTAAGGAGATAGACATATCTAGGCTTATGGTCCATGCCTAGAAGATTGAGAAGCAGAAACTTAAGAAGAAAGAGAGGGAAAATAAGAGGGCCAGAACTGGTAGTTATAGTTTTTATCAGCCAGGGTCATAGGGTGTTAACCGTTATCAGCATAGACAGTAATTTACAGTCCCAGTTCTATCTTCAGCTAGTGCACCAGTGCCAAAGTTTAGAAATAACTGTAGAGATAAGGCACCACACTCCAAGGCCAGGGTAGTGAGAGCAGGGTTTTTACTCATCCGCTCTGCAAAGAGTGTGGTAAGCATCATAAGGGTGTGTGTAGAGCCGACAGTAATGTGTGTTTTAGATATGGCAAGTCAGGTTATAAGGTCTGAGACTGTCCTAAACCAGATCCTCAAAGTCAATATGGTCATCCTACAACTAAGTTCGGTCGCCCAAATCAGCAGGGTGCCAATTCCAGCGCAATCAGTGGGCAACGCCCAAATAGAATCTATGTACTTCAGTCCCGACAAGATCAGGAAAGTCCTCCTGATGCAACCACTGGTATGTTACAAATACTTCATTTACATGTTCTCACTTCTTCAGATTTAGGAACTTCTTTTTCTTTTGTAACTCTTTGTATAACAGTTAACTTTAAGGTCAGACCAAATGTTAACAGGAACTTTTCCAGGCTCTACCCCAGTGAGTCGGTCTAACACAGCCCGACAGGCATGCAGTAACTGTCTGGTTATGATATCTCAGAAATCTAAGCCTTCAGGTTCTAGTAGTAATACCAATATGTGTAGGAAATCAATAAGGAAAGATAATTCCCGACCTATTCCTACCGCAATTCCAAGTTTTGTACTTCAACCCTCTCGATACTTATGCATGCTTTATGTCATAATTCTATGCACCCAGCTTATATTCCCGTGCTTTCCATAAAAATAGTATGTGATTTAAGTTCCTAGTAAGAGGAGTTTCGGCTTACTCTATATCGAATAAAGTTCTATGAGTACAGAAACATCAGACTCAGGTTGTGTAGCTCATGACTCATGCACTCATGTCATTCTTTACAGTATGCTTAGCCCATATGATTCATGACTTCACTCTTAGGGTTTAGTAAAACTCAGATTATGTCACGTATACTCTCAGGTTAGATACCTCAGTGAATCCGTAGTGTTAATGTTCTGTTCTGCAGTCCTCAGTTACAGTGTTCTTCAGTAGTCAGTATCCAGTAAAGGACTCAGATAGTCCTACAGAATCATGGCTTTAAGATATTAGTTATTTAGCCATTAGAATTCAGTGATCCTATACCAGTCTAATCCTCAATTATAGAAAACCAACATTTAGTCCCAATTACAGTCTTAGTTACAATTACATTCTCAATTACTATCTTGGCTACAATCTCAGTCCCTGTCCTAGTTCAGCCAGATCAAAAACTCAGTTCACTTTCAGGATTACCCAACCATAGCATATAACTATTAGTTACTCAGTCATTAGTATTTCAGTACCTCAGTTACAGAATGTTTTTAAATCATGTCATACGCTTGATCTCGCAATTTCAAGTAATATATTTTTCATAAATCCATGCCAGTAATGATTCAGTTCATTGGTTCCTTGTGCATCATCCCAATTTTCCTCAGTA
The DNA here is from genome assembly GCF_002878395.1 of Capsicum annuum. Lineage (NCBI taxonomy): Eukaryota > Viridiplantae > Streptophyta > Magnoliopsida > Solanales > Solanaceae > Capsicum > Capsicum annuum. The sequence goes on from NC_061116.1 coordinate 50,100,765, forward strand.
TCACAGTCAAATCAATATTCTTATAGGGACCTAGTGTCCCAAAGGGGAGATACACTGTAATTCTCCAAAATTTTCATGACATAGACATGCCGCTCTCTTCTCGTAACAAATCAAGTTTGGCATAGTGGGTACCTGTAGGTTGACCCTCTAGCTCCAATCTTGATCGTATGCCCCATATTCAAGGTACTTAGTTCAGATCACGATATTTGGATCATGTATCATATTCCAGACCCAGTTACGTTATCATGTTTTCTCTTATGCATATTTAGTAGTTAAGCTTAGACTCAGCCCAAGGTAATAGCTTTTCGTAAGCTTATCCAGTTTCATGTTCAGGTTTAAGTTACAAATGTGGTATTTAGTTCCATGCTCAATTTTTATTTCAAACTTGGTATCGTTACCCTTACATGTTCAGTCGTATATTCATGAGTCGGTTCATTCAGGTATTCACACATCAGATATGCGTGATCAGCTTATTAGTACTCTTAGTCATGCATTTATGTATCAACTCAATCATAAAATCATACATCAGATATGCATGCTCCGTATAATTCTTAGTAATGTCAGTCAGATAGTCATGTTTCAGCTGTTCATGTTCAGTATGTACTTCAACTTATCATTTCTCCCATCTAAATTAGTCTCATTCGAGGATGAATGTTCCCAAGGGGAAGATATTGTGATACCCTGTACTTCTACCTAGCTTAAAATGATCCCAAAAATATTAAAGAGTTGTTTCAAAGATGAATACACTTTTAAACATGTGTTATTTTAAAGATTTTCACTTTTTCTCATGTGGAAAATTGAATAAGCTTTTCATCAATACCAAATTCGCCCAAATCTAACACCCGGGCAAAGAATTAGAGCCATTTTAGTAAGACAGTGTGCCACCTAAGTCATCAACGCGTCGTGGAGCCAGCCAAAATGGCAATCGTTAAAATCTAGTGAGCCTCTGTGATTATTGAGCATTGCACCAAGGCTCAAACTCAGAGTTGTCAAATTCCAGTGATATGGCGCGATAGCGCCGCATCGTGCCAAGGGTCCGCATCCAAGGGTTAAAAGGGTCAATTTATCACCCCTATATATACCCACTAAGATGTGATTCAGACATAATTCAGCCAAAATATATTGTTTTTCTCAAGTTTCTCTCAAGAACAAGCTAGGGTTTTCAATAGGGGATTTAAATCCAAGACACAAATTCAAGAATCTCTCCGTCAATCTTCGTAGAATCAAGAACTAAGGTATGCACAGTGTTCATTCATGGATTCATTTCATCCATGAAGCCCAAGAATCAAGTTTTAAACTTATATTGTGAATATTTTGTTATGGGTTGATTATCTTCATGTGATTATTGTTGTATGATTCTTAAGTTGGAATCTTTATGTGTTGTTCATGAACCTATGCTAGTATGTGGTTTGAAACATGTGAAATTGAGTTAAAATATGGAGTTTTTTCTATTTATTTGATGGTCATGCGTATTCCCTAAGTCATGCATCCTAGGTGTTTGATAAAATGCCTAAGAGAATAGAAATTATGCATTATAGCTTAATTGTGACCCAAGTGATAAGTGTCTGCTTTACCCTATGACTAAGAATGACTTCCATGATATTGTGTGCATTATGAATGGTTGAGGGAATTTCCATGAGATTAGGTTGATGAAAGTATGACATGTTTCTATGCAAGTCCATTCATGTCCAAGACTATGATAACCATGTGCTTCATGAAATCCCCATATTAATGTATTATGAATTGTTGATATTGGTCATATTTTAAAGAAGTGTTATGTCCTGTCAGTTTAATGCTATCGAGTCCTGGGGGTACTTGTACCCAATAATTTAGCTGTGTGCCTAGATCCAGTGTCATGTTTTCATGATACTCTTAATCAAGCCATGATCCTCAGAATTCAGTCAGTCCATGACTCAGGAAAACTCAGTAAATTTAGTATCAGTATAGTCCTACTCAGTAATATCAGTGATCTCAGTGGTCTCAGTAACATCAGTACTCAGTAATCTCGGTAGCCTCAGTATTCGCAGAAATATCAGTAACTTCAGTACTCTCCGTCAGTCCTCAGATCTCAGTAGCATTCTGTTAGTCAAAAGAACTCAGTGAACTCAGTTTAGCTTCGCTAAACAATACCATTAGTATCAGTTCAGTTCAGTTAATCAGTTCAGTGTCTATTCAGTTGGGAGTAGGATTCAGCATCGAGTGAACCCAAGGATGGGGACTCACCTGTTATTCAGTGTAGGGTGTGATCCTTAAAAGCAATCCTTGTGTTCCAAAACTGCATAGCCAGCGTAGGTTGAGATGTACCCTAGGTGTTTAGGAATTTATACATCTCATTTGAGTTTCCTACTAGGAGGGGTTGACAGAAGAGCTCCCTGTCAGAGAGGGTATACTCTCACAGCTTGTATTTATCCGTGGCACGGTATTGATACGTTTCTAGCTGGGGTTATAGAGTGGACCCCACCAGTTCAGTTTTGGGCCATGTCGGTTAGATGATTACCTCCCACAGTCTCAGTTTTAGATCCAGTTTCAGTAATAGAAATCAGTTTAGTTTTAAAGAAATCCAGGTCTATCAGATACAATCAAATCAGTACAGTGCGAAACCTAGCTAGTTCTATCAGTATCAGGACTGTCAAATACAGTCACTCATGTTATAAGTATTCAGGCTCAGTAATCATATTATCACAAACTCAGTTAATAGTATATTGATTATACGAAACCCATGTTATCAGTATTCAATTTTAGAACTGTCAGATACAGTCAATCAAACTAGTTCGTCATAATCAGAACAGTCAGAAACAGTCATCCCTTTATCAGTAATATAACATCAGTTCCTCAGTACTTAATAGACTCAGTCATTCAGTATCCTAGTATCAGTACTCATATATTAGTAAATCCACATTATCAGAATTCATGAGTCAGGGTTATCACGATCTCAGTTACAATTACGTATTCATGCATGTATTCTCACATTCATGTTATACAGTCAGTTATTATTGTTCATACATATTGAATACTCAAATTGGAGGCCTCACTCTACTCCCCCATCTCAAGATCTATGCTAACTCCCATATCACCTCCATGAACATAACTAGGCTCTATGGAAATTGAAGGGCCCTTGGTCCATACTCGAGGTACTGTGGTAGGCCTACTAGGTCTCCTAGGAAGGGTTGGGCATGCCAAATCCTTCATAGTCTTTGTCTATGTAGTGGATTTTATAATTACTCTCTCATTGTCTCCCGGTATCTCTGATACACCTGCCTCATCACACAATCTTTGAATAAGGCCTGGGAATGGAAAATTTGTTGCCTCCCTAAATAATCTATCATGAATCTCATGCCGAAGGATGACTGCAAAGTCTATATCATACCCAACCATCATACTAGCAATCAGGGTGGCTCTATCCCAAGTTGATACATTATATGAAGTAGGAAAGAACAATCTTTATCTTATGAGTAACCACCAAAACTTAGCAGTAAACGTTAATGCGGCCTTCTTTATCATACCATGTCCCTCGATCTATGAGGTCTCTTTACCCAAAGGTGAAATATAACCGGCTATCTACCTGCTATCTCAACTCTCTTATATTGATACTCTTCCTCCCTCATAATATGTCTATCACATGCAACTCTCAATATGTAGTCACTTTGCTGTGGATGATGGAGTGATATATTCTTGATAAAAAATAACTTAACTGATAGTCGTTGCTGACATGTCAACCCCGACCCTTCTCATAAAGGGTCTGCTCAAGCTATGGTTGTACTATATAACTCATCAGACCTATAAATTTGTGCTTTAAAGGAACTACTGTGGCATGATAAGATATGTTAAATTCTCATAACAAAGTTGTGCTATAAGAATTGAGTGGTCTAGTCATCCACTTTAACTAATAATAAACAAAGGCATCCTGCAACTATGGTGGTCTGCTCAACCCAGATAGATCAGTCCCGCGCTTCTAAAAATAAGCCTATTAGGCCATTCGATCTATGAGATACGACTGTCTATATCAAAAATCATCCAAATTCCTCCACACTCCACCTTAGGTCATCCTCCTCAAGAAGTGCCTATGAGGCATGTGTACGGGTGGAGCTTTGTCCCTACTCTACTAGTGCCTCCTCATTTGGAAAGGGAACCTCATAGGAAGCCTTATCTATACCCTTCTCAGATTGGGGTACACCTGATAGGTTTACATGAGTTGCAGTACCCTCGTCAGACTAGGGTACTGTTGATGACTCCTCCTGGTCTGCAGCCTCATATGAATCCTAGGAACCCTCCTCAGGCTAGGGGTCTTGAGCTACACCCTATGAACCTGGCTCAGAATCTGCCTCATCCTCCTCCTCATCATCATCACTCAGTGGGGGAGAGTGTGGAAGTGATCTCTGGGATGAATTCATCCTCGGTTAAGCTAGAGATGCCTAAGCATCCTGAATAACCTCAATTTGATACCTAGGTTGGGTAAAGGCTAGCCTTTTGCGCCACCTTGAGTGCTCGGGTAGCTGCTAGCCTATAGTACCCAAAATAATAGTCTAAGCTTCTTGGAGCACCTGGTCTCTAGTCTCTGTGTGTGCCACCTTGGCTGTAGCTGCTCTAAGTTGTGAAATAGATTACTCCTCTACTGATCCACTAGGCTCGAGGGACTCATCCTGTCTCCTCGATGTATCAACCTTCTTCTTAGTAGCTTTTGCTGTTATGTGTACCTGAAAAACTAGGTGTTAGTTTCCAATAGAAATAAGGCATCGCAAAAGTTGAAGAAAAATATTGAAGTTTGAAAAGTTTTACTTTTTCCTAAATTTTCACACCCTTATAACTTATTTGCAGTCCCAACAAGTCCAATGTGCACACATATATCAAGAATTATGATTTTCAATGTAAACTAACATGCCCAACTTTTGGTATTCCTCTACTTGTTCAAGTTCAACTTCTGTTTAGGGCCTAACCATAGAATTTAAATTCAAAACAAAGTCCCATATAGAGATTTAGGCTACTTCAATGCTCCTACACACAAGCATTGCTTATTTTATATTTTTTTCATAAAAATACGCATATTAAATTTCTTGTTCAATATTTTAATCACAATATTACTATTAGAAGCCGAGAAGGTTACCTTTTCTTTGAGAATCCAGAAGTGAACTATGAAGAAATAAAGTACAACCAAAGATTGAACTTGTATTTAGTGTTGTAGAACAAGTTGGTACCCCACATAAGTTTTAATTTAGCCTTTTTTCAAGTATGGGATTAGTTTATGTTCTGAGAGGGATGTTTGGATATAGAGAGAAAAATAAGATTTTGAAGATTTGAATTGGTTAGAATGAGTCAAATTATGTTTAAATTGTAGGGGGCGAATTAGGTATTCTTTAAGCATTTGTGGACCAAAATTTTTAATTAAATTTGAGCCTACAACTAGGCCACTTGCGGCCTGCCAGTGGTCGCATATCCCACATATGGTCCACATGTGCTGGGTGCAAGTGGGCCTAACTAATTTTTTGGCCCACTTTCCAACATCTTGGACTTTGCATTTTGATTTTTTCCAAGATACTTATGGTTCCATAACTTGAATTTACGGCTCCAAAAGTATGATTATGTGTCAAAGTCCAGAATATTCCATTAGTATCCTCAAAATTTAATCTTTTCAATTATCGCTTAACATTACCTGGATCGACCGAGACTTGTAACCTTGATGGGTTGGTCACAAAGTCCCCCTACCTGGAAAGTTATGAATGTAGCAATCCTATCAAATTCTGGGTAAGTCCATAAGCTATAAACCTACAAAAGAAAAATATACAAAAGTGAACACTAAAATAATGGGTTGCTTCCTACCCAACGCTTGATTTAACGTCCGGCATGACGTGACTGTGTTGGTTACTCAGACTTTACCAACAAGCCCATGGATTGCCTCCCATACAAAAACTGATTTAACATAGTAGCACAACGTGGGTGCCTTGATTACTCAGATGTCATTAAGATACCCATAGGAATACCCTCATGGATTAACAATATATTTTATCACTGACACCACCCTCATGTCGGTTGACTGCTTCATTATTTTTTAGATATTGAATGTGACCTCCTCACCATTAACTCTAAACTTTAACTCTCCCTTCTCCATGTCAACCATCACTTTACCTGTGGCCATAGATAGTCTCCCCAATTGATAGGAATCTCAGCATCCAACTCATATTTCATAATGATAAAGTCATCCGAAAAGATAAAGTTATCAACTCTCACAATCACATCAAAAGAAATGCCCACAGGTTTTTTCACAGTTTAGTTAGCCATAAAAATCTACATTATAGTTGGTTCAGGAGGGATCAATACCAATTGTTTGAATGCAACCAGCAGCGTTAAGTTTATGATGGATTTTAAGTGGCATAAGGCTCTAGTGAACTAGGATGACCCAATAGTGCATAGTGTAGTGAGTGCTCTGGGATCACCCTTTTCTAGGCTAGAGACCTAGTCATGAATGCACTGCAGTGGTGCTACCCATCAATATCCTTAATCATATCCCTCTTCTTCTTTGTAACCAAATTCTTTATAAACCTTGTATATCCAAGTATCTGCTCAAACACCTCAAGGAGAGGGATGTTTAAGCTCAACTCTTTTAACAACTTAATGACAAGCTTGAACTTTCCTTCTTATTTATTATTCTTTAATCTTTGAGGAAAATATAGGGGTGGTCTTAGAATTGGTCTTATTTCCTACTCAATGACCTGACCCTTACCTTTGTCTTTACCATCTGTACTATTACTACCTTTTGCCTTTTTGACTCTCTAGTAGGTGTGTCATCAACAATATCTATCATGCCTTAGTACTTCCATAGTAGGTAATGGGGGATCCATAGTAGTCATACCACTCCTTGTGACCATGCAAGAACATGACCATCATTTTTTTGATTTTGCAAAGTATTGTTCGAAAGGGTACCTGACTGCCTATAGTTCAGTGTTGCAAACTTCTGTACGAATTATTGCTCCAACTTCTTGATAACAGTGGTATAAGATTCAACCTTTTGGGTCAACCCTAAAATGTCAACCTTGATATCTTTAAGGTTGTTCTCTAGATTTTCTTGACCTTTACCGGCTTTTCCCACATCTCTTCCATTCTTGATTTTGTATCTTATCTGCCAGGTGGAATGTAACTGTCTTCCTTCTCTCTGTAGTTAGCCTTCTTTCTATAGTCATCATATCACTCCCCATTATGGTCTCTCTATTTGACATAATAGTTTTGACCTGTGTTTCCTTGAGCTTTGGCTCAAAAACCCTTCAGCCGACAATTCAGATAGTTTGGTTTCTCCTCTAATTCTGACTCATAAGCTTTGGAAGATGAACCCTGTGCTCCTACTATGTTCACTTTCTCAAAACATGCTCCTGCAAACTACTTTGGTAGTAACCCAAGATCAGTTCTTAGTAGCACAACTTATTGCCCTATTGAATTATCAACTACTTTCTTGTCGCAGAGGCACTAATAGCATACGTGCTAAATCCCTTCTCAACCTTCCGATGTTTCCACCCTAGGTTAGTGAGCAAGATTTGATCTATCATATCCAAAGACACCTCCTAGTCTAGTCTCATAAAATCTCCTCCAGAGATGGTGTCTGCTATAGGCTGGAACTGATGGTCAAGGCTCTGTAGAATATCTCCAATAAGATCGTCCTGAAATCCAATGGTTGAGAACAATACAAATTCTTCTTGAACCTGAACCAAGCCTCATATATAAATTCTGATAGTAGCTACCTAAAATTATAAATCTCGTCTTTTAGCAACAATATCCTGGATGGAGGAAACAAACAGTTCAAAAATTGCTTGTGCAACTTATTCCATGTAGTGATAGATCCTCTTTGTAGTTCCCCTAGACTTAAAGATGCTTCTCCTATAAGTGAGAAGGGGAACAACCTCAATCTAAGAACCTTTTGATTTACCCCTATGTTTGAGTAAAAACTATAGATCCTAATGAAATTTGCTAGGTGCTTGTTTACATCATTTGTAGGAAGACCCGAAATACACCTTTCACATTTAAGATCTGAATCATTGCACTCGTTATGTCAGTGATAATGCTGGGGGAGAGGGGGGGGGGGTAAAAAGGAGGAATAATAACTCCAGTCTCTATCGGCTTAATGCACCCCAAATTGTCTTCTTCATAGTCATATGTCTTTAAATATTGGTACGCTGGGAGAACTTGAGCACAACCACCTCTAGCTCAGTTCTGATTTCCATCGAATGCTGCTTGGTGGTCAAATTCCTAACCTTTCACAACTAACTCTGCCACCCGAGCTATCCACTGAGCATCTTCTGATTAGCAGCTTGTGCTAACAATACTGATAGCGCCCAAGCACACACACTAGTATACGTGGTCTACCAAGTAATGTAGTGGCCTTGAAGAAAGCCGAATATCGATCCCAAAGGGACTTAGTTTTTCCAATTATCCAATTCCAGTTTAATGAATGAGAAAAAGTAATCAATAAAGCTTTGGAATTGTAAACTAAAAAGTAAACTAAACTAATGCAGAAAAGTAACGACTTAGGATAATCAATGGAGTAAAGCCAAGGGTAAAAGCACGTCGAACAATCATACTATCTTATTGAACTTCATTTTTTAACTTGCTTATCTTGGTTATTGATTCGTAGGGTTAATCACATGATCATGGTCTTCCAACTCTAACCATTTACCTAATTTGGACATTATAACTACATCGTTAAGCGGGGATGTAATAATCCAATTAAGTTCTTTAAGCTATCATCCTACGTTTGAATCAAGTACGGCATCTCCCTATTCCCTCTCCTGAGATCAAAAGGTCAACAATTGATATATTCTAAGGGTGATCAATCCTCAAAATAATTAAGAAACAACCAACAATGATAATTAATTTAAATGAAATTAATCCAAAATAATAGTACTCATGTTCTTGGCTTTAACCCTGGAAAGAGGGATTTTAGCCAATAATAGTCATAATAATGATCCAAATAATTGAATACATGTTATGATAATTAAAAAGATAAATAAAAAATTAAAAACGTAATAAGAAGTAGTAGAAGCCTCCTTAAAATTTTTCCACTACGTCCAAACCAATACCATATTTTTTTCCAGGTTTCCAAGTCATGAGTGTATCTAAGATACACTAATCCTAACTTTTGTAGGATTAAGAGAAAATGTCATAATAATTTAAGGATTCCAAGATCCCAAGACACCTAACCACGGGCAGTATATTACATTTATAGTATATGCCAAACCCTTATCCATGTATAAGTAGGATTTGTCCAACTGGAGCAATGAATGAACACAGTGACGCATCGCATCGACCAGTGTGTTGATTCACTAGAATTTGCATCCTCAATTTTGGTTAAAGTGTTGAACGTTCCTTCTCCTATCCATATCATGTAGTGTTGTTTCCACTTGTATTTTCAGCCTTTGTGTCATCAATATATCATCATATAATCTCACAAAGCTTCGTACATAATCAAACACCACATATTAGAGATCATAAGACACAATATCTATAACGATGAATCAAAACACACACTAAGATAAGGCTAATTCGCAATGATCTTCAACTTATCGCTTCGACTCTTAACTTAATCAAATTGAACTTTACACATTTCAAATAATTTATTCCACTCATAATTACACATTTAAACCATTTTAAACTCCTTAAACATATTAGAATCCGTCGAAACCAACTATACACACAACTAGCACAAGCTAGTAAAACTAGTTTTCTCGATTGAACTCTAAATGACTCAATTAAGTACAAACTTATTTGTAAAACACTTTGAACATTATAATCACACACTTGGACACTTATACGATTATTTATATCATATTAACATAAAGAACATGAATTATCCTCAAAACTAGGCTAAATAAGCTAGAATAGTAACACTAAAATGCATAAATACACCCAACATCACCACCCCACACTTAAATCCTTGTTCGTCCTTGAACAAATATTTAATCTAAGTGTCAATAGTTGATAAGAATCTATACTTACACTAAATGCAAGACGCTTAAGCTAATACTACAATGATTACATAGAATGCAAGTTTCTACACTAAGCATGTTATTTACACAATTGAAAGCTCATGAACGCTACTCCAAAACATCCTAGCCTCAAGAATTGACTCACCTAATTGGTAGACTTATGCTTATCATTCAATAAAATAAATCATACAAATCACCCATATTCATCAATCATGTGCCCCTCACAACAAGAGAGTTACCCATATACACTCACATAAAAGCATTTCTTAATGTAATGGGTACAAGAATCAAATTACGCTCACTCTCTCAAGGAATTCATAAGTTACACATAATGAATCATAGGTTTACCCTTAGTGTAGTACTCCACTAATATCAGAATGGTGAACTTAGGATCAATTAGGTCTTTTTCGGGTTGTAATGTAGACTAAGGGACGGGTAGGAACTATTCGGGTATAGTGACTAACATCTGTAAGCGCTTTAATACACTACATTATACATTTAGAACTAATCTCAAACAACCATTTACACAATTTTTATCTACCCATATCTTTTGTTTATCCCCATCTCTTTTAAGCATTTTCACAAACACATGGTGGAAGTATTGTTTATTACCACATGAATCAATTTTTTTTCTTATTCTTTTTCACAACCATGGTAATATTTCTAGCTCAATGTCTATCACACCCAAACACCACACATCAATTATCAACACCAATAACTATTACCATGGGCCATCAATTTTATATTTTTCTTCTTATTTCTCAAACTCCTTACTTAATTAATTTTTCATTAAAGCGCCTAGGAGCTTTTAGATCAAACTAAGGTTTACCAAAGAATGGATTAGTCTACAAATGAGGCTACCAAGGAAAAAGATCAAAAGGCTCAATGGGACTCACTAGGATTATACATAAAGGGTAGGTCAAATAGAAGGTAAAAATAAGGGTATCAAAGAAATGCCTATATCATCTCCTAAACCTACACTCTTTATTTCACTTTGCACACACACCGAGAAAGTTCTAGACATCACATGTAACAAGGAATATACAAATACCTCACACACATATGGCATATGCTCAACTCACATAGGCTCATCATAAACCCCCAACTACACAATAGCATGAATTCAAATTTTAAGCCAAAAAGTACTGGAGTCACAAACTTGAGCCTAAGTGTCTCAAACATAGTAATTTGCAAAATTCAATATGCTTATACAAATAAAACACTTGCACCATGTAATAAAAAATAACACCAACAAGAATATCTTACAATTTTTTTAAATAGAGCCAAAAATTAGGAATTTCCCTGCCCCACACTTAAAAATATACTTTATCCCCATAGTGAACTTAAAAGTAAGGGATAGAAATACTCCCTGAGGCCTTTAGGCCTAGCTAGTTGCATCTTTTGTATTTATGAAATTTGGGGGACCCCACATTCAATTCTTTGCTATGCTCCTTAGCTCAGGTTTATGGAACTCAGAATTTCCATCAACATGTGACTCATCAAAAACAAAAACTACATGAAATAAAAACTAAAAACTAAAAACTAAAAAGAAAACATACCTACTTAACTTGGGTTTCCTCCCAAGAAGTGACTTATTTAGTGTTGTGGCACGACCCAACTAACGACACAGTCGTTCTCTTTCCTCCTCTTTCTCATATTTAGTCTCTATCTTATTATTCTTTTCACCCCTCTTGGGTGAGAACTCTCAAGGGTACTTGTTTTTTTAACTTTTCCCTTTTCAGGATAATTAATTTGCATCATGTTAGGTTGCAGTATTGGAGGCATTGGCTACTCAATGAAGGTGTCAAAAGAGGCCTTTGGTATACTAGCTACCCCACACTTATGCCATTCAATAGTACTGATCATATAAAGTTCTTTATATTAGGACATTATGTTGAGAACTTTGTAAAATTTAAATATCGCCTCTTCATCTTCCAACCTCATTGTGAGAGTGCCTTCTCTATCATCAATCAATACTCCTCCAATTGCTAAGATTGGATACCCCAAGATAATTGGTGTCTGTTCGTCTTCCTGAAAGTCTAGAATGATAAAGTCAGAGGAATAACAAATTTACCAACCTTTATAAAGACATCCTCAATGATTTCTTTCGAATAGGCAGTGGACCCATCTGCCAGTTGTAGACGCACAGTACATGGTCTAGGCTTACCCAAACCTAATGTCTTAAACAGAGATAGGTGTATCAAGTTGATACTTACCCTTAAATCACTAAACGCCTGAACCATCTCATTGTTGCCAATCTGTATGAGGAGATTAAACTTCCTAGGGTCCTTAAGCTTTTTTGGCATCTTTTGTGTCATCATAGCACTACACTCTTCTGTGAGTGCTACCGTTTCCACATCCTGCAACTTATTTGCAACCACATTCCTCAAGTACTTAGCGTACTTGGGCATACCCTATAAAACATATAACAAAGGTAAGTTAATGTGAATCTCTTTAAATATTTCAAAGAACTTCTTAAACATTGCATCCTCCTTCGCTTTTTTGAATTATCAGAAACTTCTTTAGATACCTTTGGGTCACCACCCTAGTATCTACCTCCGTAGTTAACTTTGGAGGTTTTGCATTAAGATTTTTATCGCTCCTCAAAGTGATTGCCATGACTTACTTTGGATTTTCTATTTCACCGAGAAAACCACCTTGAGGCCTAGTATTCAGTGCTTGTTGTAACTGCCCCAATTTCAACTCTAAGTTTCTCTAGTCCACTTGCTGATTTTTTACATCCGCATCCAACTATGTTTGATTTGCTAAAACCTGCTTTATTATCTCCTCCAAATTGCTAGTTAACTGATTTGATTGTGCCTAGGGTTGCTAAATTTGTTGTTGTTGAGTGTTCCAAGGCTGAGTCTGCCACTTCATGTTGTAGGCATTACCATAATTTGGCCTTTGAGAATCGTCCACATACATGATTGATTCTGGGTTTGATGCACACATAGTAGCTACATGGCCACTACTCCCGCACACCTCACACCAGTCGCTAGTTTATTGAACTACATTATTTATTATGGTAGGCTGTGTAGCTCCAACTTTCAAGCTGCTGAACCGAGTGTTTATCAAATTTTTTAATGTAGAAACTTGAGCCATTAACACTGTGAATTGGTCCACCTTCAATACACCTGCAATTCTTTTTGTGGCATTCCTTAAGTCCAAATGCCATTATAGGTTCCCTTGAGCTATACGGTTCAATAAAGTGCACAACTCATCATAATTCATCTCAAGAGCTTGACCACCTACAGCTGAATCTAGCAAAATTTTTGTATTGTGATCAAGAGCCTCTACAAAAGTATGAGCAAGTATCTCATTGGATTATTGATGGTACGGATAGTCCCAAATAAGAACCTTGAACCACTCCCAAGCATGATAAACATTCTCATCTGGATTCTATTCGAAGCACACTATCTCACTGAAAAGTCTCGCAGTCTTACCAGATAGGAAGAACTGAATAAGAAATTTTCTAGCCATGTCATCCCATGATGTGATAAAAGGGGAACAAAGTGATCCTCACATAATCCGTATTCACACCCATGGGAATAAATGTATCACTAATTTCCAAAAAATTCCACAAGCGGACCTGTGGATCTTTGTGTAAAAGTCCTATAAACTGTCCACTGCAAATCAAAAGCTGTACTATATTCTATTTAAGCTCGAAATTGCCTCCTGTTGTTGGCTTCTAAAAAGGGGAGGTAAAATTGGTTGGAAGTGGGATTGCCACTTCTCTGGTTGTCCTACGAGTTGGTTGTTCATCGGCCGTGATGGTAGGATTCTCTTGGTTTTCTTGGATTTATAAAATTTTAGGGAGAAAGATTACTTCTCTCCTGCATTGATGGAAATGTTGCTCAGGTTCGGCACTTGGTTCAACCAAGTCCTGATCCCTTGCTAGCTTTTATAAATCTATTTCCTGCAAAAACACAACAAAGACCAAGCATAAAAACACCAAAGAAATCTAAAACGCAAAACTAAAAACAAAATAGTTGCCAAATAAAAAGTCCCTGACAATGGCGCCAAAAACTTGACAGCGCCCAAGCACACACGCAAGTGTATGTGGTCTACCAAGTAATATAGTGGCGTTTAAGAAAGCCGAATATCAATCCTACAGGGACTTGGTTTCGCCAATTATCCAATTCTAGTTTAACGATTGAGAAAAAGTAAACAATAAAGTTTTGAAATTGTAAACTAAAAATTAAACTAAACTAATGCGGTAAAGTAATGACTTAGGACAATTAATGGAGTAAAGCCCAAGGTTAAAGCACTTTGAACAATCATACTATGTTATTGAACTTCATTCGTTAACTTGATTATCTTGGTTATTGATTTGTAGGGTTAATTACATGATCATGGTCTTCCGACCTCTAACCTTTTACCTAATTTGGACATTAAAACACATTGTTGAGTTGGGATGTAATAATCCAATTAAGTTCTTTCAGATATCCTCCTACATTTGAATCAAGTACAACATCTAAGTATATCCCTATCCTAGATGCTAAGTTCAATTCTTTATTTCATAAAAGAATACAAACCCTACTTTGTCTATCCCCATATTCTATCTCCCTATTCCCTCTCCCGAGATCAAAAGATTGACAATTGATATATTCTAAGGGTGATCAATCCTCAAAATAATTAAAACAAAGATAAACAAACAACCAACAATGGCAAGCAATTTAAATTAAATTAATCCAAAATAATAGTACTCATGTTCTTGGATTTAAGCCCAGAAAGAGGGTTTTTAGCCGATAATATTCATAATCATAATTCAATTAATTGAATTCATGTTATGCTAATTAAATACCTAAATAAAAAATTGAAAACCTAATAAGAAGTAGTAGTAGCCTCCTCATAATTTGTCCACTACGTCCAAACCGACACCACATTTTTTTTCCAGGTGTCCAAGTCGTGTGTGTATCTATAATACACTAATCCTAACTTTTGTAGGATGAAGAGAAAATGTCATAATAATTTAAGGATTCCAAGATCCCAAGACACCTAACCACATGCATTATATTATATTTATAGTATATGCCATACCCTTATCCATGTATAAGTGGTATTTTTCCAACTGGAGCAGTCAATGAACACAGTGATGTGGAGCATCGACCAGCAAGTTGATTCACTAGAATTTGCATCCTCAATTTTGGTTAAGTATTGAATGTTCTTCCTTTTATCTATGCCGTATAGTGTTGTTTCCACTTGTATTTCTAGCCTTTATTTCATCATATTCACTCACAAATATTCCTACATAATCAAACACCACATATTATAGATCATAACACAATATCTATAACGATGAATCAAAACACACGCTAAGACAATGCTAATTCACAATGATCTTCAACTTATCGCTCCGACTCTTAACTTAATCAAATTAAACTTACCCATTACAAACAAGTTATTCAACTCATAATTATACATTTAAACAATTTGGAACTCCTTAAATACATTAGAATCCATCAAAACCAACTAGACCCACAACTAGCTCAAGCTAGTAAAACTAGCTTTCTTGATAGAAGTCTAAATGACTCAATTAAGAACAAACTTATTTGAAAAACACTTTGAATATTGTAATCACACACTTGGAAACATATATGCTTATTTATATCATATTAACACATAAAGCACACAAATTATCCTTAAAACTAGGCTAAATAAGCTTGAATAGTAACACTAGAATGCATAAATACATCCAACATCAAACACCTTTGTCTCCTAGTCAACAATGTCATATACTCCTTTAGGAGGAGGGAGAGGCACCTGATGTGCATCATCACAAACCCCTTCAGGGATGTTATCTATTTTTGGCTTCGTCATCCTACTAGGTGTTTATAGGATTTTCTCTTGATTCAGATTCACTCGGAGTAAGAGATTGCTTTTACTCTATGTGCTAGGCATACACCGGCATATACCCAACTAAGAACAAAAATAAAAATACCCAAAAATTGTAACAACCTCGATTCAAAACTCAACACTGTATTCCCCGATAACAGTGCTAAACTTTGATAACTCCCAAGCTACCCCTTTAATCTTAGCATTATATGATCGCTGTAAAATATAACCCAATAAAGGTTGGGTTCAAATCCCAAGGGAATACATGGAATTGCATCTTTTAACTATTGTAATCAATGGGAAAATCTAGAAAAGTAAATAGGAAGATTTAGTGTCAAGATCAAACAAGTAGCTAGCATTAACTCTGGTTGTGATCAGTCGTCGATGAACAATTGTGTTCCCCATGGATTCTTATCTTCATATTTTTATAGTGCTTTATTGAATCAACTCGATACTTTACATGTAGAACCTGATAAGTTATGAACCACCAACCATCTTTTGGACTAGCTGGCAGATTTCACCCTTTAACTTTTGAGTCTCAAGATGTCTCCTTACTAACCCTTATCCTAGATCCCAGTTAACTGTTACCTTTTGAATCTATAGTTATTACATGACATCTAACCATCTTACTTAGATAATACCTAGCATCTTGGATCGAAAGTTAAACTTCAAATTGCTATTATAATTATCTTTTCCTTGTCACTACTCCTCTTTTGGAGTAATTTGTAACAATCTAGGTGGGATCCTAATATTTGAAACTACTATGATAGCTTTTAAAGTAAAGATAATATAATATTTGCATGGGTATCGGTTCAGAACAATGTAGCACTTCCCTTACTTCATTAATTTATTAAGGTTTCCACAACCCTACCTAAGGGTTTTTAGCCGCTCATGCTTATGAAGTAATCAACAACATTCATTGTTGAAAGCATAAGATGTAATAAAAAATCATAACTGAAAACCCAAATCATTAATCAAATTAATCAACCAAAATTAATATAAAGGAATTCCAAGACCAAAATTGGATGTCAGAATCAAAATATGTTTGTAAGTATCAAGAGTGTGTTACTTTTACTAAAAAACACACATACAGGGCATTTATAGTACATGAGAAAACCCTAAAAATCAAAGCCCGAATGAACAAAGAGAAAAAAAGTTGGTGGCCACTTACCTATGTCTATATGCGACCTACGAGTTGGAGCATATACCATATGCCGCCTTCCAGTAGGCGCATGTAGACATAGGTAAGTGCAAGAAAAATTTTCTGCACTATCTTCTCTCTGGACTTTAGACTTATGGCACTTACCTTACCCATATACGGTCCCCATGTAGACATAGGTAAGTGCCAGATGTTCTTTTTCATCTCTTTCACTCTCTAGATCTTTAATTTTTGTACTTACCTTAGTCTCATATGGATCATATATGCTATATGTAATCTATATTTAGATGTGGGTTGGTTCCAGGTCTTCCAATTCTTGCAACCAATCTTTTGAACTTCAAGTTTCAAATCATGCTTTGGTCACGTACATCTAAAATATGTCACAAATACCCCAAAACAATTAAGTAAGTAGCCAAAAACTCCATTTTTACCCTTCTCTAAAACTTAGCATCCAAAACCTAGTTTTTTTGCAAAACATACCCAAAACACATCATACCTAACAAAACAACCTAAGAAACTTGTATATTTTCATAGTTTTAAGTATCGAAAGTGCTATATTTCTATAGCACATCAAGGTCTTGGAGGGAACGATACTGGAAACTATATTTTCTAGTGTGGGGGCCTTGGTGGTCATGTCATAATTCACACTTTAATATATATATTTTCTAATGGCTAGGGTTGTGGATTTCCTAAGCCTTTCTTGAATTTCTCCTATTCATGTGACTAACACGTACTTGGGCTCTATTTGTAGGAGAGCCAAACCCATATAGCTCATTGGTGTGTTTAGGATGGTTAGAGCCACATATTCCAGGCTAATGGTTATAATATCATAGTAAACCTTGTTCCTTGTCCTAATATATTATATATTTATGTAGGCATGTGTCTGAATATGTACATTGAGTTAGTGCGTGATTTTTAAATTACATTATTTTATCTCTATCCTGAGGTACATGCTAGCGTTCACCTTGTTAACCATCCTAGGAAGCTACATTGTTTAATAACGTAGGATCTAAATACACTTCTTTTACTCCTATGTAACATTAGGTGATCTGGTTCATCAATTGGTTAATGGTAAAGTGGAGAGCTTCCATCTCTTGGAAAGTTTGGTCATTCCATCAGTTTCTTTCTATATTTTAGAATTAAAAGTTAACATAAACATTATCATTGTCATTGTCATTTTCATGGTCGGGGGCATGTCCTAACTTAGTTTGATATTTGGATTTGTTTAAAGGCTTTTGTAGATATGTGTGGGTTGGATAGTGTCGTTGACTCATAGAGCTTATTCTAGAGTTACTACATTAACTATTTTATCTTATTCTTAGATTGTCTTCTGCTTGTTTATTATTTGGATTTTGCTCCATTAAATAGGCTATGGGGGTGGTCTCCAATCCTTGGTGAGCTTGAGATTCCTATCACAACTAGGCGTGGGGTTGGGTCATGATAAGCTTTGTATCACAGATAGGTTCAAGGTTTGAAAACACCTTAGGTTTAGGAACTTTAGAAAATTTCTTGGGTTTTGGACTCACTGATACCATATGACTTAGGGTAATTATCATATAATGGGGTATGATTGGTATGCTCTAGTCATATGCTAACTAGTGTTGGTTGGTGAATTAGATTAGTTTCTGGAATGGGTACGACTAGGGTAGGTACGAGTCTTATGGTGGATGATGGGTCTTATGGTTGGGTTTTTTTTACTTAATTTGAAACTTAGTAAAATAACTTAGATTTGAGTATGAGTGGTTTACCATGGGTCATGAGATAGGGTATAAGTCATATATTGGATAGGGTCAACCCCTCTTAGTTCTATTATAGGTATGGGTTAAGGGTATTAATCGTATTCTTGGATATGGTTTAGTTTGCATGGTCATTTGATTACCACTATGGGGTCTAAGGTGAGTCCTAGGATATGAGTCAAGGTAGCACTCCTAAACTAGGATATGAATGGTATGGTGGAGTCGTACCCTCCTACTGGGATTTTATATAATTCAAGTTGGGGGTAATCTGGACATTTCCCCTTATAACTCTTTGGGACCCCATGAATTATATCATACTTTGGACATCATTAACCCTATCATTCTAATCTAAAACACTTAGAAATACTCTCTAATTCTCTTTAAGGATTTTAGGTAAAGAAAGGCTAGGGTTTTATCTAGAGGAACAATTTGGGGCTTGTTTGGGTGATTTCTCTCCATCATCTTTGTAATCTAAGGCATGTACTCCTCCCTCATTGTTAGTTCCAACTAAAGGTATGTTTTGAATAATGTTTGCATGGCATAATTATTGTATGGTTTTGGGGTTTTCAAATATATATTAGGGTTTTGGTATTAAATTCTTGGTTATGGTTTTCCCATATTTTAATTATGTAATTACATGCTTTAATGGTGGTTTGTATAATTCGTTGCATGCGAATGGTTAATTGGTAATTGGAATTGGTTTTGGAAACACTATTCCCCCAATATGTTTGATAAAATGCATATGATAATGTTTTTACTATATTATTGAACTTTTAATGGAACTATTGCATGGTATGGTTTGGTAATGGAACCCTATATCGTATAAATTGTTTAAATAGTGTGGAATGGTTAAAATGGTAAGGTTTGGTGGTCATGGTTATTGTTAATCAAACATCCTTGTGGGGTACAAGGGAACCCCCCAAGTAAACATGTTAATGAAAAAGTTGTGGGTACATTGGATTCCCCCAAGCAAACTTAATAATGGAATACTTGTGGGATACACGGGATTCCCCCAAGTTAACCTGATAATGCAATCTATGGGTACATGGGAATCCATTTATATAAAAAGGTTAGCTAAGGACATTGCTTGCAAGCTATAGTCGGTATGTCGACACCACTACTTATAGACTTGGTTAATAATAATGAAATAAAGGTTTGGTTGGATGGTAATGGTATTAATTGGGCAATCATGGCAAGGTGTAATAGCCAACCATGAAGGTGCGAGTCCAATAGACGAACACTGGAAACTCATATTTGCTGACATGAGGGTTGGTCATAGAGACCATATATGATACTATGAGGTACATGGAAATCCTCTAAGTACACTGTATATATGTATCATGGAGAACGAAGGGTACTCAGGAATTTCTTACTCTTATGGTATCTTTGGTTCGTGCGGCTATACGCATCGAGGCCTATTTAGGGGGTTACACTAGACCTATATAGTCTGTGGGTGATTTTAGGATGGTTAAGCTACACATACCCATGTTAATGGTTTTAAAGGCATGCTAAACCCAATTCTTTTTCTTGGCATAGTTATATAAATGTATGATTTTTTTGCATATGGTTGATTTACTTGGTTTTACTGGATGCCATTATTTTATTCTTATTTTGAGTTCATGCTAGCATTCACTCGCTAACCCATCTTCGGGTGGTTATATCCCCATGCAATGTAGGAACCGATTATTCTACTTCTCCTACTTAGTGATCGGATATAGGATCATCTATTAGATTAAAGTGGTGAGCTTTTATTTTTTAGAAGGCTCCATTTTATATCATGGATGTCTTCGCATACTTGGTTTATCTTTTGGATATTGGTTTAGGCTATTGTTAGGGGCATATCCCAATTAGATATTATTTTTCTTTTGGTTAGAGAGTTGCATGACTACTATGTGTTGGAATGGGTGGGATTGGTATTAGTGTCAACCTTAGTATTGACATTGGTATTGGTATTGGGGCTGATACCATGAACTGGATTTGTGATTGTTCCATCCTTTTATGTTATGATATGGAAAGGAACTTGGTTTTTATATTGGTTTTGTTATGATTATTGGTTGGGTTTTGGATGGTTAGACTCATTTGGGCTGATCACATTTATAGACCTATCCTAGAGTCTAGGATAGTGTAAATACACTATCTTGTTATATGTTCGAAATTCATCCAACTCAGGGTATACATTTGGTTGGTTGGGTTGGGTATCGAGGGTGATCCCCAATACTAGTTGTACTTGGGATGCCTATCATGACAAGGCCCCAAGATGGGTTGTGTTAAGTTGGTATCAGAGTCTTAGTTCATGGTCAATTGGGAGTCCACAAGCCATGTTAAGTAGAGTATCTTCTAAGAGTGTGTAGGGCGCTATACTCATAAGAGAGAGGCTACAAGGCATTTAGAAATGTATCACTTTTTTGGTATTCTATTTTCAAGCTTGGAGTCTTAGTCCTGGAATCTTCTCTAATCCTAGTTTTTTCACCTTTCAGATCATGCCTTGACAATCTAAGTCACAGGGTAACTCTTCTATCCCAATTAGGGACAATGTTGAAAGGACACGTACTACTCAAGGGATCCATACTCGGTCTAGGGTCTCGTCCCTAATATTTCTAGAGTTTTATTATTTGCTACAAGTCCTCCACAGGGTGAGGTAACTAATCCAAAATTTTGCCAATTGATTTATGTTATTGATCAGTTTGTTGCTACTCAAGCTGAGCGGGATATATATGGTGTTTCATCTGACAAGGCAACAAGGGTTGGCCAGTTTATGAAGATAAATCCTCTTACTTTTATTGGTGTAAAGGTAGAGGAAGATCCTTAGGCTTTCTTGGATAAAAAAAAGAAAAATTTTAGGGTAATGCAGGCCATGAATATGGAAGGGGCGAATTTTGCTACTTACCAGCTTAAGAATATGGAGTACCAATGGTACGAGGAATGGGATAGGGTGAGAACTGATGTTAAAGAGCCAACTTTGTGGAAGACTTTTTCTAATACTTTTTGGACTACTTCTTTTCTCAAGAGTTGAGAAAAGCAAAGGCAGAAGAATTTGTCAATCTAAGATAAGGGAAAATGTCTATCAAGGAATATGCCTTGAAATTTTACCAGCTATCAAGGTATGCTCCAAAATTAGTGTCTGATAAAGGGAAAGAATGAGAAAGTTCACTTCTGGATTATCTCAGGATTTGATCCTTGAAAGCAAGATGACATTGCTGATTAAGGAAATGGACATATCTAGGTTGGTTGTTCATATGCAATAGATGGGGGAGGGAAAATGTAACAGGCTGAGTTTGGGGAAAAGGCAGGGTAAGAAGTTTAAGTAATCTAAATAGGGTGGTGATCAATATCAAGAAAGTCAGGATGGTAGTAAGTGGACAAAGAAAAAGTGAGGGAACTTTGGTTCTTTCTCTACAGCTAGTGCTTCTTACCGAAAAAGTCGGGTGATAGGCTTCAGTAGGGTGATGATTTTTGGGTACAGGGTGCCCAATCTCAGGCAAGTGAGGCTCAGTCGGCCTCATCATGCCCTCCTTATCAGTTGAATGGTAGGTTGCATAGAGGTATCTGTGATGAAGGAAGGGATAGGTGTTTTAAATATGGTCAGGTAGGACATATGCTTAAAAATTATCTGGTTATTAAGGGTGCTTCGGGGGAGAGAAAGGCTCCAATTGGTTTATCTTCTTCTCCTATACCAAAGTGTGCTGCTTCTGCATCCGTTTCTACTCATGGTACCAACACAGGTTGGAATAGGTTATATGCTCTGGCTACTTGGCAAGAATTTGAGGCATCACTTGATGTCATTAATGGTACATTACATCTATTTTTCATGATATGTAAAATTTTCTTGATTCTAGGTCTACTCTCTTTTATGTGACCCCATTTATGGTTGCGTATTTTGGTTTTTCTCTCAAGGTTATTTCGGATCTTTTTTCTAGTTCTACCCTAGTAGGAGACTCTGTGATTCCTAAGAGAGTCTATAGGGGGTGTGTGGTATCTATTGGTAGTAGGCAAGCTTTCGTGGATTTTTTTGAAATTTATTTAGTGGATTTTGATATTATTCTGGGGATGGATTAGTTACACTCTTATTACGTGTCCTTAGATTCTCGAAGCCAAAAGTTGTCTTTAGGTTCCCTGGTGAATCAGTTATTGAGTGGGAGAGTGGTTCCCTAGCTCCTAGGGGGAGTTTTATTTTATATCTTAGAGCTCAGAGATTAGTCTCTAAAGGGTGTCTCTATCATCTAGTCTAGGTTAAAGATTTTAACTCAGAAGGTCCTTCTTTACATTTACTTTCGATGGTAAATGAGTTTCTTGAGGTTTTAGATGATCTTCCTAGTATTTCTCCGAATAGGGAGATTGAGTTTGGTATTGATTTGGTTTTGGACACTCATCCAGTATCTATTCCTCTATATAGAATGGCTCCAGATAGTTGAGAGAACTCAAGGATCAACTTAAAGATCTTTTGGATAAGGGTTTCATACGTCCTAGTGTATCACCATGGGGTACACCAGTGTTATTTGTGTAAAAGAAGGATGGTTCTCTTTGGATGTGCATTGACTATTGGCAATTGAATAAGGTAATGGTTAAGAACAAGTATCTTCTTCCAAGGGTAGATGACTTGTTTTATCAGTTGCAAGGTGCCAAATTCTTTTCTAAGATAGATCTTTGATCTGGGTATCATCAGCTTAAGATTAAGGAGGAGGATATCCCTAAGAAAAGCTTTTCATACTTGGTATGGGCACTTTAAGTTCCTAGTGATGTCGTTTAATTTGACTAATGCCCTGGCGGTGTTTATGGATTTGATGAATAGGGGTTTTAGGTAGTTTTTTAATCTTTTTGTCATTGTATTCATTGATGACATCTTGGTGTATTATAAGAGTGAGGTGGATCATGCTAATCATTTCCATGTGGTGCTGTAGACTTTGAAGGAGCAACAATTGTATGCCAAATTCTCCAAGTGTGAGTTTTGGTTAAACACTGTAACTTTTCTTGGTCATAATTTTTCTAGTAAGGGGATCATAGTGGATCCACAAAAGGTGGTGTAGTTAAGAAGTGACCTAGACCTATGACTTAAAATGACATTCAGAGCTTCTTGGGTTTGGATGGGTAAATAGGTAGTTCGTGGAAGATTTCTCAGCGATCCCATTGATTAAGTTGACTTAGAAGAAGGTAAAGTTTTCTTAGTCAGATACTTGGGAGGGGAGTTCTGACAAACTGAAGGATAAGATAACTTCAGCTTTAGTTTTGACATTGCCTGAAGGTAGGGATTTGTGGTTTATTGTGATGTGTCCCGAGTGGGACTTGGTTGTGTTTTGAGGTAGCATGGTAAGGTGATTGCCTATGCTTCCAGGCAGTTGAAGGTGCATGTGAAGAATTATCTTACTCATGATTTGGAGCTTTTAGTGGGAGTTTTTACTTGGAAAATTTGGTGGCATTATTTATATGGAGTGCACGTGGACATCTTTTTTGATCAAAAAATTACATAATATGTATTCACTTAAAAAGAGCTAAATCTCAGGCAGAGAAGATGGTTTGAGCTTCTCAATAACTATGATATGAGTCTTCACTACCACCCAGGTAGAGCTAACGTGGTTGATGATTCTCTTAGTAGGTTGTCCATGGAGAGTTTAGATCTTATGGATAAAGGTAAGTAGGAATTGGTAAAGGATATTCACCAGTTGGCTAATCTTGGAGTTCATCTTTTGGACTCCAATGATGGTGGTGTGGTGGTACAAAAAGTTGTTCGATCGTCTCTTGGTGCAGAAATAAAGGAGAAGCAAATGCTAGATCCTATCTTGATGAAAATCAAGGATGATATAGGTGGGAAAAAGGTGATGGTATTTGATATTAGTGGTGACGGTACCTTATGGTCTAAGGGAGGTTATATTTTCTTGATGACAATGGTTTATGACAAAGGGTTTTGGCTAAGACACATTAATTGAGCTACGTTGTTTATCTCGATTTGACAAAAATGTATTATGATCTCAAGGAGATGTATTGGTGGAGTGGTATAAAGAGGTATATGACTAATTTTATGGCTAAATGTATGGTGTGCCAACAAGTCAAAGTTGAGCACAAGCTTGGTGGGTTACATAAAAAATTTGAGTTTTATGAATGGAATAGGAAGTAATCAATATGGATTTTATTATCGGTGTTTCTTGGTCTCAAAATCAAATTGATTTAATTTGGGTCATTGTGGATAGGATGACAAAGTCCGCTCACTTCTTGTTGGTGCAAACTAACTTTTTAGCTGAAGATTATGCACAGTTGTATCTTTATGAGATTACGAAGCTGCAAGGGGTATCTATTGCAATTATCTCTGATTATGGTATGCAGTTTTTGTCTCACTTATGGTGGTGTTTTCATAAGGGGTTGGGTACTAAGGTTAGTCTGAGTACTACTTTTCATCCGCAAATGGATGAGCAAGCACAGAAGACTATTTAGACATTGAAGGACATGCTTTGTGCATGTGTAATTTATTATGGTAGAAATTGGGTTCATCATCTACCTTTGGTATAGTTTATTACAATAATAACTATCATTATAGCATTAGGATAACCCCCTTTAATGCATGGTATGGTAGGAGGTATAGATCTTCTATTGGGTGGTTTGAGCTTGGTGAGGTGGATATGTTCAATCCAGATTTGATTTATCATGATATGAAAAATTTGAAGGTGATTCAAGATAGGATTAAGGATGCCTAAAGTTCCCAAAAGTCCTATGTGGATGTAAGGCATAGAGACTTGGAATTTGAGGTTTGGGATAAGGTGTTCCTAAAGGTATCTTCCATGAAGGGAGTGATGCGGTTTGGTAAAAAGGGGAAGCTCAGTCCCTGGTATGTTGGTCTTTATGTGGTTTTGTGTAGGGTTGGTAATGTGGTGTATGAATTGGAGTTTCCTTCTAGTTTCAGCTCCATTCATCTGATATTTCAATTCTCTATGTTGAGAAAATGTCTTGGTTATCCTTCTTCGGTGGTTCCTTTGGAAGGATTGGGTATCTCGGGATCTATCTTATAAAGAGGTCTCAATTGAGATATTTGATTGGCAGGTTCAGTGGTTATGGACCAAGGATATGGTCTCGGTTAAGGTTCTAAGGAGGAACCACAAGGTGGAAGATGCTACATGGGAAGCGAAAGTGGACATGAAATCCAAATATCTGCATTTATTTTCTACTCCAGATATTCGTGTGGAAGGTATGTGTTGTTGATAACATCTTTGTTTTCTAACTTGGTTGAAGGTTGGAATGATATTTGTAATTCAAATGAATCATGCTTGATTTTGACATACTATTTTTGTCATTTGGGGATGAATGATCCTAGTGGGGAGGCTAAACACCCCGAGTTTTGGAACTTTAGAAAATTTCCTGGGTTTTAGACTCACTGCATACCATATGACTTGGGGTTCCAGTCATATAATGAGGTACAATTGGTATGTTCTAGTCGTATGCTAACTGGTGTTGGTTGGTGGGTTGGATTAGTTTCAGAAATAGGTATGACTTGGGCAGGTACAATTCGTATAGTGGCTGACGGGTCGTATGGTTGGGTTTTCTTTCACTTAATCTATAACTTAGTAAACTAACTTGGACCTAAGTACAAGTGAATCACCATGGGTTGTGAGATAAGGTACAAGTTATTTTGTCCAACTCATATGATGGGTAGTGTTAACCCTTCTTGGTTCTGTTATGGGTAAGGGTTAAGGGTACTAGTCATCTCCTTTGATACAGTTTGGCTTGCATGGTCATATGTTGACCAGTATGGGAGCCTAAGGTGAGACCTAGGATACGAGTTAGGGTACCACTCGTACCCTAGGGTACGGATGATATGGCGGAGTCGTACCCACCTATGGGGATTTTATACAATTTAATTTTGGGGTAATTTAGACATTTCCCCTTATAACTCCTTGGGACCCCGAGACTTATATCACACTTGGGACATTATTTACCCTATTTTTCTAATGTAAAACACTTAAAAACACTCTCTAATTCTCTCTAAGGCTCTTGGGTAAAGAAAGGCTAGGGTTTTATCTAGAAGAGCAATTTAAGGCTTGTTTGGGTGATTTCTCTCCATCATCTTCGTAATCTAAGGCATGTAATGTTCCGTCATTATTAGTTCCAGCTAAAGTCATGTTTTATACAATGTTTTCATGCTATGATTATTGTATGGTTTTAAGGTTCTCAAAAATATGTTGGGGTTTTGGTATTAAATGCTTGGTTATGGTTTTTCCATATTTTAATTATATAATTAGAGGATATAATGTCATTTAGAGAATTGGTTACATGGCAAAGGTTAATTGGTAATTGGAATTGGTTTTCGAAACACTATGCCTTCAACATGTTTGATAAAATACTTATGATAATGTTTTTACTATATTATTAAACTTTTAATGGAACTATTGCATGATATGGTTTAGTAATAGAACCGTAAATAGTATAAATGGTTTAAATGGTATGGAATGGTTAAAATGGTAAGGTTTGGTAGTCATAGTTATGGTTAATCAAACATTCTTGTAGGGTACAAGGGAATCCCCCAAGTAAACATATTAATGAACAACTTGTTGGGCATATGGGATTCTCCCAAGCAAACAAAATAATGGAACACTTGTGGGGTATACGGGATTCCCCCAAGTTAACTTGATAATGCAATCTATGGGTACATGGGAATCCCTTTACATAAAATGGTCGGCTAATGACATTGCTTGAAAGCAATAGTCGGTATGATGACACCACTACTTATAAACTTGGTTAATAATAATGGAATAAAGTTTTGGTTGGATGGTAATGGTCTTAATTGGGCAATCATGGAAGGGTGTGATAGGCAACCGTGAAGGTGCTAGTCCAATGGACGGACATTGAAAACTCATGTTTGCTGACATAAGGGTTGGTCATAATGACCATTTATAATACTATGAGGTACATAGGAATTCTCTAAGTATACTGTGCATATGTATCATGGAGAGCAAAGGGTATTTAGGAATCTGCTACTCTTATGGAATCTCCAATTCATACGGCTGCACGCTTCGTGGCCTATTCAGGGGTTTACACTGGACCCATATAGTCTGTGGGTAGTTTTAGGATGGTTAATCTACATATACCCATGTTAATGGTTTTAAAGGCATGGTAAACCCGATTCACTTTCCCAGTATCGTTATATATATGTATAGTTTTTATCCATAAGGTTGATTTACTTGATTTTACTGGGTGACATTATCTTATCCTTATCTTGAGTTCATGCTAGCATTCATCCTCTAACCCATCTTCGGGTGGTTGTATACCCATGCAATATAGGAACCGGCCATTCTACTCCTCTTGCTTAGTGATTGAATTCAGGATTATCTATTGGATTAAATTGGTGAGCTTTCATATTCCAAAAGGCTCCATTTTATATCATGGATGTCTTCACATACTTAGTTTATATTATGGATATTGGTTTTGGCTATTGTTGGGGACATGTCCCAACTGAATATTGTTTTTTCTTTTGGTTAGAGTTTTGTGTGATTACTATAGATTGGAATGGGCACAATTAGTATTGGTGCCAGCCTAAGTATTGGCATTGATATTGGGGCTGATACCTTTGCACTAGAAGTATGATTGTTTCATCCTTTTATGTTATTTTATTGAAAGGAACTTGGTTTTTATATTTGTTTGGTTATGGTTATTGGTTAGGTTCCAAATGGTTGGACTCGTTTGGGTTGGTCGCGGTCTTAGACCTATCCCAGAGTCTGGGTTTGTACAAATATGCTATCTTGTTATATGTCTGAAATTTATCCAACTCAAGGTATGCATTTGGATGGTTGGGTTGGGTATTGAGGGTGGTCCCCGGTCCTGGTTAGAGTTGGGATTCCCTTTATGACAAGGCCCCAAGTCGGGTCGTGTCAGGGTCGTTAGGTGTCCACAAAGATATGTCATGTAGAGTCTTTTTTATGGGTGTATAACATGCCACACTTATAAGGGATAGGCTACAAGACATTTAGTAATGTTTCTTTTTCTTATGTTTTATTTTTGAGCTATAGAATCTAATGTCTTGAATTTCCCGAACTTTGGTTTACTCATATTTCAGATCATGTCTCCTTGAAGATTTGATGTTGGTAGAAACTCTATCGAAACCACCGCCCCACCTGAGCGGAATATGTAGGGTACTCTCCCTGTTTATAGAGTACAAAACCGGTCTAGGGTCCCTCCTCTTGATTGTGTTGCTCCACCTGGGGTTCCACCAGTCCCCACTAGTCCCTCTCTAGTTTGTGACACTCATGCTCAGTCATGTCAAAAAGACATATCTAATGCAGAGTTTCGCTGCTCTATTCATCTGTTTACTCAATTGGTGACATCTTAGTCTCATCATTCTAGTCTTGTTGGTGATGCTATGAATTCTTCTGAGGTTACTTGTGTTTGGCAGTTTATGAGGTTGAATCCCCCACCCTTCTCTAGATTTAAGGTTTAGTAGGATCCTTAAGGGTTTATTGATGAGATAGAGAAGATATTTAGGATAATACAAGATACTGATGTAAAGGGTATATGTTTTGCTACATATCAGCTGAAGGACGTGGCATATTAGTGGTATGAGGAGTGGGAGTAGTCAAGCGGAGATGATGCTGAGCAAGCAATGTGGAAGGAGTTCTCTAGTACTTCTCTTGATTGTTTCTTTCCTTAGGAGTAGAGGGAAGCTAAGGTAGAAGAGTTTGTGAACTTGAGGCAAGGTTGGATGAGTGTGAAGAAGTATGCCCTAAAGTTTCATAAGTTATGTTGTTACACTCCACAGTTGGTGTCTAGTATGATGATAGAATGTGGAAGTTTTCTTTGGGTTTGTCTCGTGACTTGGTATTAGAATGTAAGGATGTGATGTTGAACAAAGATATAGATATCTCCAAGCTTGTGTTTTATATGCAGCAAGTGGAGGATGAGAAAAAGAAGCAAGCAAAGAATGGAGAGAGATAGAACAAAAAGTTTAGGCATTCAGAGTAAGGTGGAGTTCAGCAAACTAGTAGGAGAGATAGTAGACAGTGGAGCAAGAGGATGACTTGGGGAAATTCAGGTTCATATTCTTCGGCTATTGCTCTTTATTAGAAGCCTTCTGGTGATCATCGATTTTAGACTAGTAGTGTTCCTAAGGCATAGGGTGCCTAGTCTTAGGCTAGTGGAGCTTAGTCAGCCCCGCCATATCCTTCGTGTAAATTTTGTGTTTAGCTTCATCGGGGTTATTGTGATGAGGGGAGGAATTAGTTCTTTAACTGTGGTCATCTTAGTCACATGCAATGGTATTGCCATACGACTAATGCATCCACTGGGTCTAACAAAGTTTTGATCGCTACTTCTTTGGCTTCTGCACCAATATGTGTTACTTCTGGTACTAGCATTAGTAAAAATAATCTTTATGCTCTTGCCACCCATAAGGAATCTGAGGCCTCTCCTGATTGGGTCACTGGTACACTAAAAAATTCTCTCGTGATGTGTATTAGTTGCTTGATTTGGGATGTACCCTTTCTTATATGGCCGCTTATGTGGCTGTGCATTTTGGTTTTAGACATGAACCTATTTATGAACCTTTTTTCGTTTCTACCCTAGTGGGTGATTCTATTGTGGCTAGAAAAATTTATAGGGGTTGTGTGGTTCATAAGGGACTTTTTGTGGATTTAGTAGAGCTTGATATGGTAGACTTTAATGTAATCTTAGGGATAGATTGGCTTCATTCATTCTGCGCTACTTTAGATTGTAGGACTCAAAATATCAGTTTCTAATTTCTTGATGAACTGGTAATCGAATGGGAGAGAAGTTCCTTATTGCCTAAAGGGAGGTTTCTTTCTTATCTTAGAGCCTGGAGGTTGATTACCAAGGGGTGTCTATATCATTTGGTTTAGGTTAATGATTCTAGTTCTAAGGTTCCCTCTGTGTAGTCTATCCTTGTTGTTAATGAGTTTCCTGATGTGTTTCCCAAGGATCTTCATGGTATTCCTCCCAATAGGGAAATAGATTTTGGGATTGATCTCCTACCGGATACCCATCCTATCTCTATTCCTCCATATAAAATGGCTTTGGTTGAGTTGAAGGAATAAAAGGAGTAGTTAAAAGATCTTTTTGATAAGGGTTTCATTCGTCCTAGTGTTTTCCCATGGGTGACCCTTTGATTTTCGTGCGAAAGAAAGATGGCTCTCTTCGGATGTGTATACATTATCGGCAACTAAATAATGTGATAGTGAAGAATAAGCATCCTCTTTCTAGGATTGATAATCTTTTTGACAAACTTCAGGGTTCTAGATATTTTTCTAAGATTGACCTCTGTTTAGGCTCTTATCAATTGAAAATTAGGGAGGATGATATATCTAAGACTATTTTTCGAACCTGGTATGATCACTACGAGTTCTTGGTTATGTTATGTAGATTGACAAATGCTCCAACTGCTTTTATGGATATTATGAATTGTGTGTTTAGACAGTTTTTGGACCTATTTGTTATAGTCTTCACTGATGATATCATGGTGTATTCTAAGAGTAGGGAGAAGAGTATCATGCCAATCACTTTAGAATTATGTGCAGGCTCTTAAGGATCAGAAGTTGTATGCTAAATTTTCCAAGAGTGAAGTTTCACTGAATGATGTGACTATTATTGGTAATGTTGTTTCTAGTGAGGGTTGAGGTGGTGAAGAGGTGGCCTAGACCCATACTCTAACCAATATTCGGAGCTTCTTGGGCTTGGTTGGGTATTACTTGAGGTTTAAGAGAGTTTTTAATCTATTGTCGTACCATTGATAAAGTTGACTCATAAAAAGGTAAAGTTCTTGTGGTCCGATGCTTGTATGGGTAGCTTAGAGAAGTTGAAGGATAAGTTGACTTCTACGCCAGTATTGACCTTGCCCGAGGGTACTGATGGGTTTGTTGTTTATTGTGATGCATCCTGTATGGGACTATATTGTGTTTGTATGCAACACGATATGGTTGTGGCCTACGTTCCTAGGTAGCTTAAGATCCATGAAAGGAATTATCTGACCCATGTTTTGGAGTTGGCGGTCGTGGTTTATTCTTTGAAGATTTGGCACCATTATTTGTATGGGGTATATGCAGACATCTATTCAGATCATAAAAGCTTGCAGTATGTGCTTACTCATAAGGAGTTGAATCTTCGATAGAGGCAATAGCTTAAGTTGCTTAAGGATTATGACATTAGTCTTTACTACTATTTAGGTAAAGCTAATGTAGTTGATGGTGCTCTTAACAGGTTATCTATGGGGAGTTTATCTCGTGTGGATGAAGAAAAGCGAGGATTGGTGAAGGATATTCACCAGTTGGGTAATTTATGAGTTTATTTTTTAGACTCTAAAGATAAAGGAATAATTTTTCACGAAGCGGTTAAATCATCTCTTGGTGATGAGGTAAAGGAGAAAAAAGCCCTAGATCCTATTCTTATGCAAATTAAGGATGATATGGGGTAACAGAAGGTTATGTCCTTTGAGATTGGTAATAATGGTATCTTGGGGTATCAAGGAAGGTTGTGTGTTCTTAATGTTGATAGGCTGTGAGAGAGGATTTTGGCTGAGGCTCATGAGTTAAGGTATATAATTCATCTAGGTTCAATAAAGATGTAGTATGATTTCTAGGAAATCTATTAGTGGAACAATATGAAGAGGGATGTGGATAACTTCATGGTTGAGTGCATAGCTTTTCATCAAATGAAGGTTAAATTCTTGAGGCCGAGTGACATGTCTCAAAAGATTAAATTGCACTTGTGGAAGATGCAGAAGACCAATATGGATTTTGTTGTGGATCTCACGTGGTCTCGTAACTAGTATGATTCAATTTAGGTCATTGTGGATAGGATGACTAAGTCGGCTCACTTCTTGCCCAAGAGGACTACTTACTTTGGAGAGGATCATGCCAAGTTTTTTATTGAGGAGATAGTTAAATTGTGTGTTGCCCCTGTTTCCATTATTTCAGATTGAGGTATGAAATTTTTTTCTCATTTTTGGTGGTCATTTCAGAAAGGTTTGGGGACTATGGTGAGCCTTAGCACCGCTTTCCACCCTTAAATGGATGGGCAAGTAGAACAGACTATTCAGACTTTGGAAGATATGCTAAGGGCTTGCTTGAGTAACTTTAAAGAAAGTTGGGTGGATCACTTACCTCTTATTTCTTTCACGTATAATAATATGTATCACTCGAGTATTCAGATGGCTCCTTTTGAGGCTCTTTACGTTAGGAGGTATAGGTCTTCCATTAGGTTGTTTGAGGTTAGCGAGACTAGGTTTTTTGGTCCTGACTTGTTTCACCACACCATGGAGAAGGTAAAGGTAATTAGAGAAAGACTTAAGACTGCCTAAAGTGGCCAAAAGTCTTATGTGGATGTGAAGAGAAGGGAGTTGGAGTTTCCTGTTAATGATTGGGTGTTCTTAAAAGTCTCTCTTATTAAGAAAGTGATGAGATTTGGGAAGAAGGGGAAGCTCCATAACTGTTATGTTGGTTCGTATCAGATTTTGAGAAGAGTTAGGAATGTTGCCTTTGTGTTGGAGTTGCCTGTGAGCTTGGGTTCTATTTATCCGGCTTTCTATGTGTCGATGTTGAAAAAATGTGTGGGTAACCCTTCTTTGGTTGTTCCTATGAAGGATGTTGGAATTTTAGATTCTTTGTCTTATGAGGAAGTCCCAGTTGAGATTTTGGATAGGCAAGTTCACAGATTGAGGACTAAGGATGTGGTTTTGGTAAAAGTCCTTTAAAGGTATCAAAAGGTGGAGGAAGCTACTTGGGAAATCGAAGAAGAGATGAAGTCCAAATATCCATTCTTGTTCCCCAAATTGGATAGAAGTATTTAAGGTATGGGTTCCCTTTTATTTTTGTCGCTTCTAGTATTTATGTATGGTTTTGTGGTTAAGTTATAGATTGAATTCATGCTAATGGTGCCTTAACTTCTCATTCAGGGATAAATGATCCTGGGGGGAGGGGGAGTAATGTAATACCCTAGGTTTTGGCCTCCAATATTTTCCTTGCAATTTGAGATCTCTGCTCAGGGTACAACTCAGGTGATGAGTCATGAAGACTCTTCACAAGTCGTATTGTGCATGTCATAGTCCAACCAGTGAGGATTACCTATATTTACATCTTGATCTCGACTAGGAAACCATGAGTCATGAGGCTTGGTCACGGGTTGTTGAGTAAGACTCGTGACCAAACTAGTGAGGTGGCCTTGAGTCACTGCCCAGACTATGAGTCGTGGTGATGACTCCTGACCAGTTACCATGAGTCGTTAACTAACCTGTAGTGATTGGCGACAGTTTTCTGCATATTTTAAGTGGGGTTATTTTAGTCTTTTCCTTCCATCCTATTATTTTCCATGACTTAAAATCCTTTCTTTGGCCCTATTTTCATCAATTAACAAACATAAGCACTACTCTCTTCTCTCTAAATTCCAAAATAAAAAACAAGCTAGGGTTTCAAAGGATTAAGCACCTAGGGTTCAAATTTGTGGTTTCCTCTCAAAATTTATTTAGTATTAGGCATATATCTCTTTCCTAAAATTTTATTTTATCATAGCATACAATGGTTTTATATTCATGTGGTTTTAATGTTTAATTTGGAATCTGGGTTGAGGGTTTTGGATGGTTATTGTTTAAATGGTATTTCCATGGCTTACATGCATTTGTTTATGCTTTACTGATGAATTTGGAACTCATTGGGTGCATGGGTTTGGTAAATGAAATGGGGGTGGTGGATTCCCCCAAACTTATGAATTTTTGGTATCTGAATTGGTAATAACCTCAACCCACCTTATGCGATTACCTTTGAAACATGGCTATATGTATAATTTAACCACTTTCAAAACTATTGCATTGCATATAAAGGGTAACGGAACATAAATGTTTTTAAAGGGCCTTGATGGCCATAGATTGTTTTTAAATTAGAACTTTGGAGTCTCATAGCTATTTGGTTTGGTTTTGGCATAATGGAATTGGCTTGTAAGCATAATTAATTGGTTTGGTGATACCTTTCGGTAAATGCCTAAATGGATGACTCCTTGGTTAAATGGATGGTTATGGGTAAATGTTTTAATTGGGCTTAAAGAGGGTTGTGTAGCTCTCCATAAAAGGTAGAGGTCCTAAGGGGACTGATACTGAAAACCATGTTTGCCAGTGTGGGGGCCTTGGTGGTCGTGTGCATAGTTCACACACACATACACACACACTATATATATTTATATATAGAATGGCTGGGGTCGTGGATTCCTTGGCCCGTCATTGGATTTCTCCGATTCGTACAACTAACATACACTGGGATCCTTCTGGTGGGGGGAGTCCATCCCATATAGCTCATGGGTGTTTTTAGGATGGTTAGAGCTACATAGTCCAGGCTAATCATTTTAATATCATGCTAAACCTTGTTCCCTATCCCAACATCTTGTATATATATATATAGGCATGTGTGTGAACATGTACATTGAGTTTGGACTTGATTTTGAAATAGTATTATATTATCCGTACCTTGAGTTAAATGCTAGCACTAACTGCGATAAATGTCCTAGGACGCTACATTGTTTTGTAATGTAGGGTCCGAATATATTTCTTTTACTCCCGTGCAGCGTTAGGTGGTCCACTTTGTTTGTTGGTTTACAGTGAAGTGGTGAGCTTCTTTCTTTTAGAAAGATTGGCCATTCCATTGGTTTCTTTCCATATTTTAGAATTGAAGAGATAACAGTAACATTATCATTGTCATTGTCATTGTCATGGTTGGAGGCATGTCCTGACCTAGTTTGATATTTGGAATTGTTTAGAGAATTTTGTGGACATGTGTGGGTTGGATGGTGTCAAGACTCTTAGAGCTTATTCTAGAGCTACATTAACTATTTTGTCTTTATTCTCCAATTGTCCTCCACTTAGTTATCTGTTCCTCATTGCGCTTCAGATACCCATCACGAATGATAACGCTTAACTCACTCCCGTGATTAAGGGGTGAGGCGGTTGTTGTCAAACAACCCAACTAGAGTTGGGGTCAAATCCATAAGGACTGAATTATAGGCTTCAAATATTATTGGTATCCTAGTAACTACAAGTTTACCCGAAGTGACAATAAACAAGACATGTAAAATAAAATGGGGGGATTTGATTTGGGGATAGTTTATCAACTAATAATGCTCAGATATAACACTTTTGATTTAAAATTAAGAATAGAGAGGGTCTTGGGATCATGTCTACCTAAAGGTAAAGTGTATGGGTTAATGATGGTTTAGCATGAGTTTTAGTTGTTGGTCAAAGGATAGGCTAGGTTGAAAGTCATTGTAGTCAATTTTTCAATAAAACTACAACGATTTCACCCATTGGCTCTTTCGAGAACCTAACAAGTGTGCAATTTGTAATCACCCAAAACCTCAATCAAGCATCCCTATTTCTAGGATGATACTCTTGACATGGCTTACACTCCAATCACACTTATTTCTAAGATTGCAAAAGGTAGTAAACCATATACTTAATTGTCCACCATTACTTTGTCCCCCTATAACCCTCTTTCAAGGATTTATGGGTTATCTCAAGTTCACCTTCGTCCCTCTTTCAAAGGATGACAAAGGGTTTTTAGAGTTTGGGGTTTTCACCCATCAAACCCATATGGAGATTTGGGGTTTTCCCCCTATCAAATTCCAACTAATAAGCTCAAGTAGTGGTGGAATCCATACTCAAAAACTAAAAATCATGCAAACACAACAACACCCACACACAATTATACTTTAGTTCAACATAATCCCAAGACTAAATTACTTAGCTGCTCATGAAGAAAGTAAAAAGAGATATACCATGGGGCTTATCCAAAACATCCATTCTTCATAAAATTACTAAGAAATTAAGCCTCCAAGAGTAGTTACACACTTTACCAATTAGGGTTTCTTTCGTTCAAATCAAAATTAGCTATGTGGTAAGCAATACCAAAAGAAGAAAGGGTTTTTGCCTATATATGATTTGGGATTCGTGCATGTGGTTTTACAAAACTTCCCTAGGGCCTAATCTTGTTGAACCACGATAGCTCAAGACTGTCCACAACTGTAGTTGTGTTTTGTGACCACGTTATGCTGATCATCTTGAATAACTAAGACTGCGGATTGAGGACTGTAGTTACGGTAATTGAGGCTGATATGGTCAGGTCTTCCTTGCTCCCTTTTTATCATTTTAAGCTCCATTCCACATCTTTTGATCTCTTCAACTCTATGCTTGCAATGAGCGGATATTTATGCATTTACTCACAAATAATCTCATTTATTCATTCAAAATAAGGTAGTATGCATAAATGTTAGTGAGAATAGGTGGTAAAATCACCACTCAACAACACCCCTAACTTAAGGCCTTTCTTTTCCTCAAGAAACAACACCCCTTATCATGAGACAATTTCATATGTATGTCCTCATTCTATCAGCCAATGATCATGATGACTTAAACTTGATTGCTACCACCAAAAGTTTTTTACACATGGGCAAATTGGCTTTTAATGAATCCCCACATGATAAAATGGAATAGTGAAGTATGCACTAGACTTTGAGGATTAACCATGTAACAACTACTAACACTCTAGAAATGACTCCCGTGGTGACTACAATCATGCTATACTTTCGTTTATCTCATTGTGCAGAATATGATAAAATCACCCACCTCAACTAGTTCACAAGCCTCCTCGTAAGAAAGGAAAAATTCACATACCTAGTTACCAATCATGCAATAAGGAAATTAAGTGCAACCACTCACTCTCTCAAGAAATTCTCAAAGTTAACAAGTACTATGTCATAGGCTTGCCCCTATTTTCAATCACCACTACAATGACCACATTTGGTTGAGAATCACAAAAGGAATTTTTGATCTTGTAATATAGGTTTAGGGTAGGGTAGGGTAGGATATTAACATGGTACAATAAGGCTAAACCCTCCTTGACTTCTACATCATAATCCTTTTATGCATTATTATTTGGGTCACTTCTTTTTCCTTTACTAATTTGTATACTTTGCCCCTTTTACTGAACTCACATGCTCTTTGCCTCTTTTTCTTCACTCTATTTCCATGCAATTCAAGTTTATTCATTTCATTCTTTTAATGAATTTTCTCTTTCTTCAAAGCAAAATGCTTACTTGTTTAAGCTCGTAGGCACTTTCTTACAACTTCGTGGCTTAACTACACTTCTTTCTCTTTCCACTACCCCTAACTTAGGATTTTAGCCTCAATTTGTATTATTAAGTTTAGGGAGAATAGGGTTCAAGAGAGAATGAATAGAAGGGTCATTGCTTGTAATGTGTTTGGCAATGTAAAGTCCAAAGGCTAAAAAAGTGTGACAAGGTGTAACTACTATGTATTGGGAGTCTTTTTAGGCTAAAGTGGTCATCCAAAATCATAAGATGGCCTATGATCATTTTACCAACCAAGTACAATTAAAATTTAGCTTTGAAAGACTAATGGGGCAAGTTCTAGATGGTACAAGTACACGTGAGATGAAGACAATTAACCTCACACACATGGCATACGAATGTTGTCAAGGAGGTTCAATTGTTCTACTCGCTCGAGACAAAGATGGAGTATTCACTATTTTTCCCAAGTCAACTTTTGGAGTCATAGAAAGAGGGAAATTTTTGTCACAAAGTTGCTCACATCCATGCCTTTGAATTTTGCAAAATTTTTAGAAGGAAGGTGTTGTTTGCTTTTGTATCCACACCACACATAATTTTCTAATCATAGAAACCATCCAAGCAATTGTCTTACATTTCAAACTATAGTATGAGTGACCAACCATATGGTTACTCAGACTTTACCAAGGGATATAAATGTAATCCCAGATCATCAACGCTATAGGTACTCAGACTTTCCTTGCATTTTATGGCCTTGATGCCATGGGTACTCAAAATTTCCCTACACCTATAGTTGGAAACCCAATCTTGATGGAAAGGCTCATTTATTAAAACTTAAAACTAAAATAGCAAGCTAAGAACAAATTAACTAATCCATTCAAATGTAGACACCATCAGAGTGCTTAAATATTACAACCCAAATAAAACTAAGAATCATCCAAAAGAGAAGAAAAGCATGTACAAATATCAATAATGTAGACCCACATTAAATGAATAAGGAGACACCCCAACTGAATGGATAACAGTGTCCCCACTGTTTAGATAATCAAGGATAAAAGAGATAAGTGTGCTCCCTATAACCACATCAAGGGTTGCTTTCGCTCTCGAGTTTTGTATCATCACCAATTTCCTCAAGATCAGTCCACTCGGCTGGGGCTTTATCATCGCTCTCCACCCAAGAGGAAGGAAGTCTATCTTAGGGTTTGAGGACCTTCCATAGACCCTTCACCCCCTTCCATATCTTGATAAAGAACTCATTCCTCTTCTTCTCTTTTGTAACTATTTTTTCATGTTCAATCCAAAGGTCTCGATGTGACTCCGCCAAAGAAGAGTAGGCTTTCTTAAGCTTAGCAATGGTAACCTCTTTCTTATTTTAGTCCTCCATGTACTTCTCATAATCGTCATGTGACATATATAAAATATGGATGGTGGAAGGCTCTCCCGGTCCTTGGGGCAAATGAGACACAAGCTCTTTGATGGTTGCAATATTTACTCCAATCTCCTTAAGAGGTCCCAAGGTGGTTGGCCTATGAGACTCGAGCTCACTATATGCCAGCTCTTCCAAGTAGATATTTCTTTTATTTCTTTTATCGGGGGCGCGCTCTCCTCGAATCCTCAAGGGGTAGATGGGGGCACTAGGTCGCACCCATGTATCACTAGCATATTCTTCCACCCCTGCTTTCCTACAAAGCTCAGTAATCAAAGAGGGGAAGAAGATATGTGTACCACCATGTTCTTGAAGTGATCTATTTCATTGACCATGAGTTGACCAATATCCAATGGGATTTCATCTAGAATACAAGAAACCATCTTAGAACGTAATTCTAGGATTGTTGTCATGTGGGTGCAAGGAGACAATTGGATACAAAATGATGTGCACCCATATCCAAGCCTCGGAAGTTAGGTCGTTCATGTGGATGTTGCTTTTAGTCTTGGTCCAAGTAAATTCCTTTTTGGGGCATAGCCGTTGCGCCAATCAACTCCCTGATTTACACCCCTTTGCTTTGAATTCACCCATGTCTTCATGTTTGAGCTCATAAATATCATTGATTTTCTTAGCCCTAACTTTAACCGGGTTGCCTAGAATCTTGACAGACACATTGATTGGGTCCTAAAAAGACACTTCACTAATGTTGGCATAGAATTCATGGACCCATTGTTCATTTGCAATGCATGGATATTGGGAAAAGCATTGCCACCCTATGGCTTCAATTTTGTCATGAAATATTTGTAGTTTCTGTAGCACATTCTTTAAGCAAATTCATCTTTCTGAGAGTAGTTTTGTTCTCGATAGATCAGTGTAGTAGTGAGTGTGACACCAGTGTGCCATGATTCAAATATGATCATACTTGTCCATGAGGTTGTCCTGGAAGCACTAAGCACACATTATATTAATCAATGCCATTTTAACATGTAAATTGTACCACATTGTTCATTAACGCTCATTAGAATGGGTGCTCGATGGTGCTGAGTTAAAAATTAGAAGAGTAGGATTTTTGGCATGGCAGGAAACTAGCCTCGAATACTACGATCGTGAACCATGATCGTGTTTGTGATGCCGCGATCCCGGTCATTCAATCACAGTCACAATACCTGAGGCTGTTTTTATGCCATCTTCTTACGTTTAGTTTTCTTCCAAATTTTAGGTTACTAGCAGGATCTACAATATGGATGTATAGTGAAAACAATCGAGCAATGCTAATAAGTGTTTGAATGCCCTTTAGAATGTAGGTACCCCTATTGAAAGTTTATTTGGGCAAAGTGTCAGACACATGGTGTGCATATTTTATTTGTCCATATTGTACATACATTATTGGGTTTCAAGATGTCTTAATTATGTGCACACCTTATCTAAGCAGCTAACATCATACCACTCCAAGTATGACAACATAGAAGTAATAATAATCAAAGCTTTAGGCCCTCTCTTAAAAATGCATTCAAGGGCCTATTTTCAAAAATTAAAATATAGATTCATGACACTTACCTGAGTTGTGATGAAAGAGGGTGCAAGGATACTGATTGAAAGTTCACAAACTTAGCCAAAAATTTGCCCAAATTAGAGAGTACAATCTGTAAAGGGAGTGTGGGGGGAAATAAGGCAAAATGAGGGGTTAAATGACTAAAGTGACCGTGATCGCGTTCAGGTGTTTGAGATCGCGGACACCCGCATAATTGAAATCACGCTTGGGGATGCAATCATGGCAACTGAGAGCAGTTCTGCTCCCCTATTTTACCCTGTTCAGTTGTTTACCCAATTTTCACAAATTTTTCCCTTATTCAGTTTTCAATGCATAATTACACACTTTTCCATTTTTAAGCTCATCTAATGCACTCCATTGTTCCACAAATTCAAGGGTTATTCATATGTAAAAGATAATATCTATTCTATAAAAACATAACAAAAAAAGGATATGAGCCACTCTCATGGCATTTGTGGGTTGCCTCCCACCTAGCGCCTTAGTTATTGTTATGGCACGATGTTTTCCTACCTTTACTCTCATGGTGAGTCTTTAAAACCCTCCTCATTCTCCTTCTTATTTTCAACATCCACCACGAATACTACTTGAAGCTCCGCGGTTTGTTTTTTTGACTTGCAAATTTTGAAAGAGACTTCATCCTCTTCCACCCTAAATTTCATCTCCCTCTTCTCTTGATCGACAATAGCTCCCCCGATCATCAAGAAAGGATGGTCAAAGATGATAGGTACCTCTTTGTCGATTTCACAATCCAATATTACAAAGTTCGCTGGGAGTATAAACTTATCTACTTTGACAAGGACATCAAACAAAATACCCACGGCCTTTTGATGACCAGTCCTCCATGAGAAGTCGCATAGAGGTCGATGTAGAGGTATCCAATCCGAGATTCTTATAGATGATGAAAGACATTAAGTTGATGCTCGCACCAAGGTCACATCAAGGTCTTGCAAATTCATGTGTCCCAATTGTTCAAGGGATAGTAAACGCTCTTGGGTTATCTTTATTTTCCATAACCTTGTTATCCATGATAGCACTACACCCATAAGTCACCTCAATAGTTTCACCTTTAATAAGATTCTTTTTAGACATCAACTTTTTCATTAACTTAGCGTATCTCAGAATCTCTTAGATTACCTCAAGCAACGGGATATTTATTGATAAGTTGCTAATTTTTGCTATAAAATTCCTGAATTTTTCACCTTCCTCTTTTTTTATACAATCGTTGAGGGAATGGGGGAGGAACTTGGATAGTTTGGCCTACGTTACCTTGTGTCTTTCTAACTTCTAACATTTTTTCATCACTTTCCTCGGTCTCTTTCTCATCATTTGCTTCTTTTCTTTAGGGAATTACCTCCTTTTCTTTATCCTTTAGTAAATTCTCACTCAAGTTTCCTATAAAAGGCTCATCAAGTACCTTTCCACTCTTTGTGACAATTTTTAGAACTTGGACATCATTCTTTGGATTAGCAATCATGTCACTAGGGAGTTCACTATAAGCCTAGCATTTAGTTGCATGGAGATTTGCCCGACTTCGGTATCCAGTTGCTTAATAGAGGCATATGAGACATCACGGTTTGAGAAAGTTGAGAAAAATCACCTTTTAACTCACGGACCATTTTTTCTGTTCCTTCCACTCTATTCAAGACCCTTGGCCATATATCCTCGGTCTTGAATTTTTCAGGGTCAATTATATTTGACTCTTTGGATTTGGCCCAATCATGAGGAGGAACATAACTATCATAGTCTCATTCCCGATCTTTCCAATCTCTATCCCTCTCATGGTCCATCAAACCTTGATTCCTACCTTGCCTTTGATAGGCGGGGCAGGAACCCTCTGAGTAGTTAACCAAATAGCAAATTTCCTCATCCTACTTCTTTGCCTCTTCATCATCTTCATAAGATTTTGATGCTACGAAATTGACTTCTTTCGCGGGTGCACCCATAATATGCTTTGTCAAGATTTCAAGTTTGGTCATAAGTTTTTCCATGTTCTCTTCCTATTATTCATTACGCTTTATTTGTTCATTATCGACCATGGAAGTAGTAGAATAATTCTTTGTATCCTCGGTTTCTCGGGTATGCCAACCCCAATTTTGCTTTGACACTTCTCCAATCAATAGAAAGGCCGCGTGGTGGTGCAACTACACTAGGGAACCACCCACCAAATTATCTACCATTATTTTGTTTAATGGATCAAGGGCACGGTAGAAGATCTTGAGAACCAGTTTCTTTGAGACTTCATGATTTGGGCATTGAGAAAGCATACCGTTAAACCTCTCCCAAACTTCAAACAATGGCTCTCCATTCATTTGCTGAAAATTCACAATCTCGTCCCACTTTTGAAGCATTGTTTATGGCGGGAA
Organism: Capsicum annuum; assembly: GCF_002878395.1. Taxonomy (NCBI): domain Eukaryota; kingdom Viridiplantae; phylum Streptophyta; class Magnoliopsida; order Solanales; family Solanaceae; genus Capsicum; species Capsicum annuum. Next base: position 50,143,845 of record NC_061116.1, read on the forward strand.
ATATCTATCAGGAAACACTTTAGTAAGATTATCCCAATATGTAATTAAGCCGAGTGGAAGTGAGCGAATACATGAAACTGCCTCTCCCATTAATGAGAATGGAAAAAGGCAAAACTAAATGGATTCTTGAGTAATATGTCCTATATTGAATGGTGCACACACTTTTACAAAATTCTTCAAATAGATATTTGGGTCCTTAAAGGCTTTACCTCCATACAATCCTTTTATTTGAAATATGTGAAGCATTACGCTAGTCATATGGAAGACTCTGTTACCATTAGTTAGTGGGATACAGATTGAACTTGTTTGCACCGCTTCATTTAGTAGGCCCTCATCATCTAGAGGGGCATCAAATAAAAAATAGTTATAAGGTAACCAATACCCAAAGAATAAAGGGTTTTTTCCTATATATAATTTTGGATTCATCCATGTGGTTTTACAAAATTGCCCTGGGGCATAATCCCGCTGAACCGCGATTACAAAAGACTATTTGTAACCATGGTTATGTTCTATGACTGTGTTATGCTTACCATCTTGACTGACCGAGACCATAAATTGAGGACCGCAGTTGCGGTAACTGAGGCTTATGTGGCTAGGTCTTCAGCTGCACTCTTCCTTACTCTTTTTTTATTATTTTAAGCTCTATTCCACATATTTTGATCTCTTTAACTCTATGACTGTAATGAGTGGATATCAGTGCATTTACTCATAAATATGTCTCATATATTCATTAAAAACAAGGAAGTGTGCATGAATGTTAGTGAGAATAGGTGGTAAAATTACCACTCATCAATAACTTGGCCCAGAATCGGGTCATAACAGGTAGATGTTTGCCTTAGGTTGGGTTCTTAATACTTGTAGTTAGATTTATCACTCCTTTTTATTATAGGATTACTTTAGGATAATGCTCCTTCCAGAGATAAAAGATAAGCAGACTACTTTGAGAGATTTGTTATTAGGATCAGGTTGGCTTGATCTCTATATTATATTTGATAGCTTTGGTATCCTTGGTAATTCAATATTTTGGCCTTAATTATAGTTTTCAACATAATAAAAGGAACCTTGAAATTTTTTTAATGAATTCAAACTTCTAAAGTGGTGAAAAAGGACTAGATTGACATGCATTAAATAAAAAATCTAGATTGTTACCTTATATGGCATAATTAGTTTTGATTTGAGTCTAACGCCTAGTGTTACTGATTATTATATATTAATACTGGTTTGAGTTCAACACTTGATATTACTAATTTTTCTTTGTTAGTTCTAGTTCGACTCCAGCATTCATTATTATTAATCTCTAGTTGGAAAGTTGGTTTGGTACTGGTATGATTTATTATTTTGACTGTGGAGAAATATACGGTGTTCTTATCATATATCTTGCCTTATTTTCACACTTCTATTGTTCTAGGTTATATATGGATATTATTTCTTATTTACAACCACCATGCTTATATGGGTTCAGTTGATTTTTTTCTTATTGTATGTACATGTTGGGCTTATGTTGGTCCAGTTAGCTTATAGATGGGCATATATTTTTTATCTTGAGTTATTTACATTTGATTCTCGCATCTTCTTACCATAGCCTTATTATTTCCACTCTAACTCCTCATTTATTGCCTTTTAGTATAGATTTACACTTTATTCTGCTTTTACTTTACTTGAGCTCAGTCAGCCTATGATGCCTCCTAAATATCTTATGTTTTGTTACTCCTACTACACTTTACACCTTTTTCACTAATACAGATCCTAGTATGAGTCATTCCCATTGATGTTGACTTGAATCGAAGATGCTAATCGGAAATTAGGCTAAACTTTCAGCAGTTGAAGCTGATCAATCTCCTTTTGTCCTAGTGCTAGTCTCACGTTATATCTTAGAAGACTTTTTTATTGTAATGACCCTTTAGGTTATTTTCTCTATTTCCATATATTTCTATATTTTGTGCTTTTCTATAGAAGCAATAGGTCATTTATGATTTTCTAAGGCCGTCAGTTTAGTTCACAGGCAGTTCATTTTCATTTTAGACCATTTTCTTATTTTGGACCTTTTGTAGTTAACAAATTAGTCTTCGGCCAAAACTTCTAGTAAATAGCCTTAGATAAGAATTTTGATAGTTTTGTTAGCCTTGGAATATAGAATTTAGGCCAGAGGGCCATTGGTTTGGGTCTCGTGGCTTATGGGCTCGATTTGGGCTACTAAATGGATTTTGATAAAAAGGAATATTTGGTGCAGGGCCTACTTTTTTTCAAAATAACCTCTATTTGAATTTTTTATGGTCTTGTTGAGTTCATAATGTCAAATTTGGTGGGCCAGCAGAGTTCATTTGGATTCACAGATTCCTAACGAATCTCGAGGACCCATCAGGAGAAATTCCTAACTTGGCATTTTATGGATACATTAACACATGGTGTAGGACTTGGTTGCGCTTCGTGTAGGACTTGGTTGAGATTCACATTTATGGGGAGTTGGACGTGCTAAAAAAGGGTCAAGTTTTTTTCACTATCACATTTGCGATCTTCCTCTTGCATTTGCAAAGAAGGGATGAGCTAACCCGGTCCAATTCTCTTCTTCGCGAGTGGTGGGATCTTGCATTTGTGGTGGGGGTCCCGCATTTAAGATGAAAGACCCCTGGCCTATTTGTTATTGTCTTCCCAAACATCCTACTTTTTTAGTCTTCAATCCACCATTGTTTGACCATAAAGCTTGGGAATTATTAGTATTTAATCCCATTGAACTTAGGTATGCTATTTTATCTTTCCGTAGTCATTTCCCCTTTTATACCCCTATTTTTTCCACCCCGAAACCCATTAATTCTTGATTATGGATTTTATTTTTCTTTAACCTTGTGAGCTAATTTTGGCTCTGATTTGGACCCCCACGTGTGTTCATATTTTGGGCTTTGTTATCCTTCGAGGAACCTAATGAAGGATTCAATTTCTAAATTCCAATAGTGAATCCTATGGGCCTATATTGACCCAATTCTCATCCTAGATTATTATATTACAAAATGGGCCTTATTTTACATATAATGATTAGTAGATTATGTTTATGATAGCGTAATGGTTTTTAGAGATTAAGGAGTTGATACGAACAATTCGTGGATAGTTCAAGGTGATGATTCAACCACGAGCTAGGCTAATGTCTACTATTTTATTTGAGATTCTGTATTGTATAGACTGTATGTGGGTGGGGATTTATATGATATCTTGTCATTTTTACTATCTCGGCCTTCCTTGGGTGATTTTAGTATAGAATAATAGTTTGAACCTTAGTTTAGAATGCCTGCTATAGAAATAGGGTTGTGTTAGGATCAATTATATACTTGTTATCACTTTAGGTTGACACAAGTAATCCTATTCATATCTTGTTGTCGATATTTGGCATATTTAGGGGAAACTTTAGGATAAAATGGTAGTTTGAGCCTTAGACTAGCATACCCTTTATAGTTATATGATTGTGTTAACATTGATGGTATACTTGCTTTGAACTTAGGTTGACACTTGTAATCTTAAGTGTAGGGTTTTGGGTAGTACCTTTCTATAAAGATGATATTTATTGGCTAGATTCTCCTAGTAGCATGATACCAACTTTATGAGTTGTGATCTCAATATCCTTTTACTTTGGATATATTTTTGGGCCTAAGGGTTTTGTTGCAAGACCAGTTGGACATCAGGTTTGTTTTTGTGCTCTGAGAGAGTTATGATTTTAATTTATAGATACTTGAGTGCTTACATTTCTATAGTTTGGATACCAGTGATTCCATGTATATATTATATGTTCTCATGCTTATTTTGTCGCACGATTCCAACTAAAACATTGGTTTTAATACTATTTTCCAAAAAGGGATTTATTTCCACCTTTCACTTTTAAAATTGATTTTTAAATAGAGGTCGTACCACCCTTATCAATGGTTCATGATCTTTTAAACTTAACATACTATTTTGTAAACTCAAACGAAGGTAGATTCTAGTCCATTTTCAATCTACCCATTTATCACTATTTACTATTCTGGTCGAGAAAGATTTTTACTATTTCTACACCATCCTATCATTTTGGTTTCAATTTGTTTTGGGGCAATGGATTTTATAAATTCCTACTTGTTTAGTATAAAGTAGATACATATTGGTTGATTATTGAAAATCTTAGTTTGGAACCATGTAGTATGTATGGATATCCCTAGTGTAATACCCCAAACTTTTTTTGAAGTCTAATTTATTCTCCAGAAGATTTAGAGATGACTTCCTAAGTGAATGATGTTTAAATTAGATAGAATTTCCCTAATTTTGAATTTTTATCATGTGAGAAATTGAATTAGTTTTCCAATAATACCAATATCATCCAAATCCGGTATCAGAGCAAAAAGATATGGATGTTTTACAGAGAACTGTTGGAACTGCCCAGAAGTGATGGTCAGGCTGACAGACCATTGAGCTAGTGACGAACCGTCACCCAAGCCATCGTGACTAAGGCAGTGAACCCATCTTATGGCCAAGTGCGAAGGTCAAGACCGATGGACCATTGAGATAGCGACGGATCGTGTCCCAAACCATCACAGACGAGGCGGAAAGTTTAAGTTCTGGCCAAGTACTACGGGATGGACCAACGAACCATCGAGATAGCGATGGACCATTTCCCAAACTGTCGCCACTTTTGATCAGTGATTTTAAGTTATTTTTAAAAGGGTATTTGGGTCTTTTCTCATAACTTCTTTATTTATACACAACACCAAATTAGGGTTTCTCTCAAAGATCAATCCCCAAGAATAAGAAACCCTAGGTGTTTAATTTCAAGTCAAGAATTCAAGCTTTTCTCCACCAATCTTTAAGAAATCATCCACCCAGGTATGTTTAGCGTTGATTCATGGGTTCCTTTTACCCATGAACCTCAAGAATCATATTTTAAAATCATGAATTGTGAAACCCATGTTGTGGATTGATTATAATCATGTTTATGTTATTGTGCGACTTTTAAGTTGGAAGCTTTAATATGTTTTAATGAAATTTGTTAATGTATGGATTGAAATTGATAAAATTGAGTTGAATGAAGAAACTTGATGTATTAAGTTGATGTTCATTCTTAAGCCCTAAGTTATGCATACTAGATGTTTGATAAAATGCCTAAGAGTAAGATTTATGCTTATTGACTTAATAGGGCCTAAATGATGAATTCATGTTTTATACTTATTTTCAAAATGACTCTTATGCTATTGTGATGCATTGAAATTGTTGGATGGAATGCCCATGAGACTAGAATTATGTAACCATGATATATTTGAATGCATTCCTATTTATGTACAAGAGTATGAGAACCAAGTGCTTCATGAAACTCCCAAGTGATTGTATTATGAAGTATTGATTATGGTCATGCATTCAAGAAGTGTCATGTCTTGTCAGTTTCATGCTATTGAATCCTGGGGGTACTTGTACCCGACGATTTAGCTGTGTGCCTAGAGCTAGTGTCAGTTTCATGATAATCTTAGTCAAGCCATGATCAGTAGAATTCAGTCAGTTACTCTCTTTCTCCCCCATTCTCTCTCTCCCGAGTTCTCTCTCTATCCCCTTCTCTCTTCCTTCCCTAATTTCTCTTCTCGGCACTGCTATATCCGGTGGCACTAGGTTTTTTGCCATCTCAAATCCGGTGATGGTGTAAGTGGAAAGCACCAGAAATTGCTCAGAAGACACTTCAGTGACTCTACCCGCTGATATTCAGGTGACAGGAACACTATTCTGGCGATACTACTTCAGCGATCAATTTCTACTGCAAATTACCGTAATCCAGTGACTCAACCAAGTATACGGACACAACATAGCTTTGATCAGGTTCACGTGATCCATCTTTTCTAGTTGTGTATAAATTTCTTGATTTTTAGGTCTGCTACTGGTAGTGTTTCTTCACTATTCTTTTTGGGATTCCTATTTTGTAGCGTCTTGGCTAATATTTGGTTGTAGATGTCGAATTTCTTGTTGATTGGTTACTTTGTAATAGTGTTTTACATGTGAATCTTTTTACTGTTCTTAGTAGTTTTAGAGTGTGTTACCTTATCAAATTAATGTTACTTGAGGTACTAGCATATACATTAATTGTGGTAGTATTAGTTTCTGCTATTGACTATTGTTTATCAAAATTTATGTTATATTATTGGTTTTGTTGCTCTCTATCTATTATAGATTGTTGTCTGTACCCCTAGCTCCTTTATTGACTTCATTTTAACTAGTGTGCCCTTCCTTATCTTTATCCCCCTTTGTTGCATAGTGGTTGCGATTGTCGATAATAGACTAGGGTTATGTCATAGGTCAGGGTTGGGGTCATGGTTAGGAGGTGTTGGGTCTAGGTCAGGGTTTGGGGGGTTGGATCTGGGTTGAGTCTAGGATCGAGTTTAGGATTAGGGGCTAGGAATAGTAAGGTTAGCCGGGATAAGAGAGATTCTAGGTTGTGATTTGGGTCTTGGAACATCGGTACTTTATAGGTTAAGTCTATAGATCTGGTGAAGATTCTTAGAACGAGAAGGGTTAGTGTAGCATGTGTTCAAGAAACTAAATTGGTAGGCACTAAAGTAAGAGATATGGATGGATATAAGTTGTGGTACTCGAGTAGCGTGAGATATAGAAATGGGGTAGGTATCTTAGTAGATGAAGATCTTAGGGAGCAGGTGGTAGAGGTAAAGAGAGTTAGTGATAGACTAAAGTCTATTAAGTTGGTCATGGGAGGGTCTACGTTGAACATTATTAGTGACTACACCCGCAAGTAGGTTTGGAAGAAGCGGAGAAAAAGGAATTTTAGGAGGTTTTAGATGAGGTGGTAAGGAGCATCTCGAGCACTGAGAAGCTTTTCGTGGGAGGGGATTTCAATGGGCATATTGGGTCTTTGTCGAGAGGGTATGATGATGTGCATGGCGGTCTCAGTTTTGGTGAGCGGAATGAAGGAGGAGCTTCTCTGTTGGATTTTTTTAGGGCTTTTGGGTTGTTGATAGCAAAGTTGAGCTTTTCGAAGAAGAAGGATCACTTTATTACATTTTGTAGTTCAGTGGCCAAGACTCAGATAGACTTTTTGCTTCTTAGAAAAGGGGATAGAGCGCTATGTAATGGTGGTAAAGTCATACCTATCGAGAATCTCTCGACTCAACATAGGTTTTTGGTGATGGACTTGGTTATCAATAAGGGAAAAAAGAAGAGAAGTGGGGAGGCACGTCCCAGAATGAAGTGAGTTAGCTTGACTTTGGCTAGTGCTTTGGAGATGGAAGAGAAGTTGAAGAGTAGGGGACTTAGGAGAGTAGAAGGGGTATGGATAATATGTGGGAGATGACTGCCAGTTGTATTAGGGAGACCGCTAGAGAGGTGTTGGGTGTCTTAAGAGGTTGATCTGGAAAACATCAAGGAGACTTGTGGTGGAATGAATAGGTTAAGAAAAAGGTGGATTCTAAGAAGGTGGCTTATGCTAAGTTAGTTGGGAGCAAGGATGATGAGAAAAGGTAGAAGAATAAGGAGGAGTATAAGGTAGCTAGAAGAAAGGTTAACTTAGCGGTTATGATGGCTAAGACAATAGCTTTTAAGAGTTTGTATATGGCTTTAGAGGAGAAAGACAGAGATAAGAAGTTGTATAGGATTTCCAAGGCTAGGGAGCGGAGGGCTCGTGACCTTGACCAAGTGAAGTGCATCAAAAGAGAGGAAGGTATAGTGTTGGTTCAGGATGCCCTCATTAGGGAGAGACGACAGTCCTATTTTCATAAACTTTTGAACGACGAGGGGGATAAAGGTTCTATGTTAGGAGACTTAGAGATATCTAAGGAGGGTCACGATTATAATTCTTGTAGGTGTATTGAGGTTGAGGAGGTCAAGGTAGCTATTCACAGGATGTGGCGAGGTAGGGTGATGGGGCCAGATGAGATTCCAGAAGATTTTTTGAAGAGCGCTAGTGGGGCAAGTCTGGAGTAGTTGACAAGGTTGTTTAACATTATTTTTAGAGCTGCTAAGAAGCCTGAAGTGTGGAGGTGGATCACTATGATTCCAGTGTATAAGAATAAGGAAGACATTCAGAGTTGTAACAACTATAGAGGTATTAAGTTGTTGAGTCATACTCTGAAGGATTAGGAAAGGGTGGTAGAGTTGAGGATGAGGAGGATCATGCCGATCTCTGAGAATCAGTTTAGTTTTATGCCTGGTCACTCGACCACTGAGGCCATTCACCTTGTGAGAAGATTAGTAAAGCAGTTTTAAGAGAGGAAGAAGGACTTGTACATGGTGTGTATTGATCTAAAGAAGGCATATGACAGAGTTCCAAGAAAGATTCTATGGAGGTTCTTGGAGGCTAGAGGGGTGCCCGTGGCGTATACTAGGTCAATTCACGATATGTATGATGGTGTGAAGACTCATGTGAGGATGGTAGGTAGACATTCAGAGCACATCACAGTTTTGATAGGGTTGCACCAGGGATCGACTCTTAGCCCATTGCTATTTACCTTGGTGATGGATGTTTTCACGTGACATATTCATAGAAAGTTACCTTGGAGTATGTTATTTACAGATGATGTGGTTCTGATCAACAAGACTCAGGGTGGAGTTAATGATAAGTTAGAGATTTGGAGACATACGCTTGAATCTAAAGGTTTTTGGTTAAGTAGAACCAAGACGGAGTACTTGGAGTGTAAGTTCAGTGATTTGTTGCAAGAAGATGGAGTGGTTATGAAGCTAGACTCTCAGGCCATCCATAAAAAGGAGATTTTCAAGTATCTGGGGTCCATAATTTAGGGTAATGGTGAGATTAATGAGGATGTTGTGCATCGTATTAGGGCAGGGTAGTTGAAGTGGAGGCTCGCTTTGGGAGTCCTTTGTGATAAGAAGATACCCCCGAAGATTAAAGGTAAGTTCTACAGAGTGGTAGTCCGGATGGCTATGTTGTATGGAGCGGAGTGTTGGCCAGTTAAGAACTCCCACATCCAAAAGATGAAGGTGGAAGAGATACGGATATTGCGATGGATGTGTGGACATACCAGGATATATAAGGTAAGGAATGAGATTGTTTGGGAGAAGGTGGGAGTTGCATTAGTGGACGATAAGTTATGAGAAGTGAGGGTACATTGGTTCGGGCATGTGATGAGGAGGGCCCCTGATGCTCCAGTGCGGAGGTGTGACATTCTGGATATGGATGATTTTAGGCAGGCTAGAGGTAGACCAAAGAAATATTGGAGGGAGGTAATTACGCATGATATGGAGCAATTACAGCTTACAAAGGACATGACCTTTTATAGGAAGGTGTGGAGGATGTGGATTAAAGTAGAGGGTTAGGGTGGGAGTGTGGCGGTTGTAATAGGGGAGTGCTCCTTTGGGTCTGGAGTTTCTAGTTTGTAGTGTTGTGGCAGTAATTTTTGGGGCTAGTGTTGTTGGCTTTTTTGCATCCCGTACTAGTTTATTATGCACTTATCTTTTGTGGTTGTTATACTGTTAGTTTGTTTTGTGTGTCATACTAGTTTATATGCGCTTACTTTTTGTATTAGTTATACTGTTATTTGTCCTAAGTTGGGAGTCTATTGGAAATAGCCTCTCTACTTCTCTTGAGGTAGTGGTATGGTCTACGTACACTCTACCCTCCCCAGACCCCACTAAGTGGGAATACACTGGGTATGTTGTTGTTGTTATTATACATGACTCAGGAAAACTCAGCAAATTCAGTATCAGTCCAGAAATTTCAGTAATCTCAGTAAGTTATCAGATCTCAGTAATATTCTATTAGTCAACGGAATTAAGTAAACTCAGTCCAGTTCAGTCCAGTATATTCAATTCAGTGTCTATTTAGAAAGGAGTAGGATTTAACACTGAGTGAGCCCAAAGATGGGAACTTACCTTCGAGTAGAGGGTGTGATTCTTAGAATCAATACTTGAGCTCAAGAACTGCGTAGCCATCGTAGGTTGAGAAATCAAACCTTCTTGATGAGGGTAGATGAGGTGGCTTAACCTATTATATAAGGGTCCCATCGTTCTCCTTAGAGTACCTATTAGATGAGGGATCACTCACAACTTGTCCTTTCCAGTGGTGCGAGATTGACACCCTTCCAATTGGGGTTACAAATTGGACCCCAAATCAGTTATAATAGCTTATTAGGGGCATATCGGTTAAAGGTCTAATTCCCACAGTTACAGTCTCAGTCTCAGTCTCAGTAATAGAACTCAAATAGTTCCATCAGAATCTAGACTGTCAGATACAATCACTATCAGTTACATCAGTTATCAGTAACTCATAATATCAGTATTCAGATTCAGTAGTAAGTATTACCACAAATTCAGTTACAGTTACTTATTCATGCATGTATTCTCACATTTATGTTATACAGTCAGTTAGTATTGTTCATGCATATGAACCCTTTGCATTTATCCTACCTCACTAGCATACCAGTACATTCAATCGCACTGACGCATTTGTGCTATGGTGTTTTATACTATAGGTTTAGAAGTATGAACTCCAGAACAACAGTAGAATTCCAGTTTCAGCAATCGGAGTCTGCAGTGAGTCCTCATCATTCGAGGATGTTATGATTTGATTACTTCACTTTTACAGTACTTAGTTATTTCAGTAGTTGGAGTTAGTTGGGGACATGTCCTATCAACTCCGTATTAATACAGTACAGTGTTAGAGGCTTTCATACTATAGTGTGTTCAAACAGTTATTTAAGTTGTTTTGCTATTGATATACCGTGTTTTTAGATGCTGTGTTTTATCAGATATTTGAACCTAATGGCCTTTTAGCCTTTTATTTTGCATTCATATAGTATATTATGCAGTGTTCAGGTATAGATATTAGTCATGGGTTAGATTATGGTCCTTCGGGGTCACGAGCACCATGTAGCATTCCGAGTACTAGATTCTAGGCATTACACCTAGTTCCCATATTGGTCCCTGTATCTAGGAACCACATGCCGCAATATGGGGTGCCATATAGGTCCTACCGTGCGAGCCGACAAGGTAAAAGAGGTATATATACTTTTTACGATATGGAACTCAATTGATATGGTGTATTGATTTTACTTTGCATGTATTCATTCATATGCATTGCCTATCACCAGAATGATTATTTGTTGCTTGTACCTACTAGTCTTACATGGGGTCATTTAGGTTATATTTGTTGTTATGAACCTTTTGGGCTTTTAGGGGTTTGGTTAGTTTATATTTTCTATTGTTTACCTTCCGAGATTATGAGGGTTTAGTTAGGTTATTGTTTTGACATTGACATATAGCTTATGGCAGGGTGTGTTGACACGAATTTTGGCACTTCATGCTTAAAATTATCGATAGTTATCTTTGTTTTAGGATTTTCTTGACCAATTTACTGTTATATTTTAACTTTTCATGATTTATTAATAAATATCTTTAATTTCATAGATATTAGAGTTTTTATCAATGTATTGTTATTTTAATTTTTCACAATCATCTGCACACGTACACGACATGACCTTATAATTACACTATAATTTTAATTCTTTTTAACTTAAAATAGACCTAAAAGTCCATTTTATTAGAAGTCAATGATTTTTACACAAAAATACAAATGACCATTACCCGGTCCAAGCCAATAAGCCCAAACTTGGCAATGACCATTTTTAGAAAAAAGGGAGGGGGTAGGATTTAGGAAACAACAAAAATCAGAAATTGTGTACTAAAGACTTCCACTCAATCATCAAATTATTCTTCATCACTAGCTCGATGAAGCTCGTTTGACTTAGGAGATCGATGAACACTTTCATAGGTCTAGGAGCACAGTGTCTGAAGGAGAAATCATGTTTTGGGTGTCTTTACATTAGGCATTCACATGTCTCACAAATATAATGAAATCATTCCAATCAAAGACTTCTTCCACTAGATAAACCTCAGATCTATCTTTCTTTTTCAAAGATAAGTGTTCATCAACATCTTTTATTCTAGTATTGCTCGATTTTGTTTGTCAATTCTTCTTAGCTTTTCTACCTTGATAGAGTGAGCTGAATAAGGAGCTAATATTCTCTAAGGATGAAGAGGCTAAGGATCCATTACAACCATATCTGGTAAGAGATGTAACTTTCTCTTCCAAATTCTTGCTATTTTGTTCCATTCTTGACTTCTATGCAAGGTTTTCAAGAAACCTATAACCTGCCCTTGTTTTTCTCGATTCACTTTTGCTAGATTGTTCTTTAAGGTGCTTGTAGCATTCACTATGCTTTAATGTTGGTTCTTTTTTAAATTAATTTAGTTTGCTTCTATTTGTTTGTTCTTCTCCATTTGCTTGTGTTCATATTTGTGACTTGCATTTTTTGTTAGCTCCTTCACTGATTGTTACAAGCTCCATTTTGGAACTTTTTAATTCTTAAATTTGGTAACTATTGTTTTTCCATGTTTTGTATTATTTTAGCTTCCCTTGGTAATTGTGATTCATTTGACAAAAATAAAATATTAGTACCTGCAAAAGAGATAACATGGTTAGCAAGAAAATTAGCTAGCTTGTTTCTTTCTCTACAGGTATGCTCAACCATTACATCCCTCTTCTCCATCAAGTATTTTAACCTTCGTATTTCCACTGCAACTCTCTAAGGAATGTCCCAATTAGAGAGTAAGTTTCTAGGCATAATGGAAGGTAGTTCATAGTAATGCAGGCTTCTAGTCCTAACCTTAGTGCAATTACTTCAGCCACTAGATAAGTTTTATCACCTAGTCTCCTACATTATGAATAAACCACATTTTCTAGATCATCTCTGACACAAAAAGAACCTAAACTAGATCTAGAGTTACCTTCAGATGCTCCATTTGAATTGCATTTGAAAGTTTCCATTTTAGGAATTTTATAGTACACCACATTGCACCTAATTCAAGGTGAGTAATCATTCAAGAAACTCAAAATTCCAGACCAGGAATTAGGGATGTTTAGCATCTAACAATATAAAAATTTATCCATATACATAAGGTTTTTGGTAATGTCTTGTGATGATCCAAACCCGCCATGAGTAGCACCCTTAATACTCACACGGTGGGAGAACTATCTACCTCAAAACACATTTTCCAAAGTCAACACTTAAGGAGATAATAAAACTAATACATAAACATAAATATCCAATCCCAAATCAAAACATAAGTATAACAAAAATACAAAACATTAAACTTAACCAAACCATCTCTAGAAACAAAAAATCGTCCATACCAAAACTACTAAAGATTTTCAAGAAGGGGATGAGACCCCAAAAACTAAAATGTAAACATCAGTCTGGAAATAAATAACTATGTCAAAGATGAGGGATTCCATCATATCCTAGAACATGTTGCTTACCCTGAAATCTGGAATAACCCCTTGGATCATAAGTGAGGTCTCATAGAAGCCTATGGAATATGTGTTACACTTAAAAAAGTAAGAGCAGGTGTATTATCAGCACACAGGAAAACAATCGTGTACTGGTAAGGTAATTTGTCCAACCCAAGATGAGAATATCAATAACTAAAATATAGTATAACAAGTTAATTCATGCTCAAACAACATTCACTTAGCATATCCAACAAAAATTTCACAGTTTAAGAATAGAACCAACAGATCAACAAACTATCACCAAGTCACGTTCACTCAAGTCAAGCCAAGACAAATGAAGAAATTAAAAAATTATCAATTATATAAACATATTCTCCGATTCACTCATGGAACTGTCAAACTCACCTAACCCTAGTATATATGCATTATGGATAATACATCCACCCTCTAGCCATAACCTACAGAGGACAATTTTCATCCATGTACTAAATCCCAAACATAAATGTCTGCCAGTCTTATTTCACCAATAACCCTTGAGAACGTTCCAAATACTAAAACATTCCATATTACCAATGAGGTAGGTCAAAATCTTACAGCAACATAAAAATCCTTTGCATTGACCAAACCAAACAACATGCACTAACAAGCCACACTACAAAGTAGTTACATGAACATATAGCACAAATTGGATTAAATTATGATACCATCACATGCCTCAAACCAAGCTTGCACAGCACCTCTAAGACCTTACCTTTCCATGCAATTTCTGCTTGCCCTTGGTCTAGAACATTCATATAAATACATAATTAATGAAATGACCTACCATTTTGGAAACTATATCTCACACCCAACCCCTAAGGTCATGTTTATAATTATTACCTTCTCATTATTGGGATTTTTAACATAATTCACCTAAAACTATTAATTTCATGGATTAATTAGTGAATTAACAAAATACAAGGGCAAATTAACCATTAATGATCAAAACCCAGTAACATAATAATGATCAAAATCCATTAACTTAATACATGATTTCATTACTTGCATAAGAAAATAACTAAAATTATCCCTAAAACCTCCTCAAATTGTATAACGTTGCAATTCTAAGGCCTAATTACTTGATTCAAGTTAACAGAGATGAATTTCTTACCTTTATGAAGACAACAAAGAAAATCTGGAGAGAATCATTCAAAATTTCCCCTTTTTTTTTTTTTCCAAAATGAGTTTTAAAAAAAAATTATTTTGGAGAAAAAACTTTAATTAAACTGTGACTTTCACTGCTATAGTAACACCTGCCACTATAATAGTTGCAGACCAAGTCTGAACATCACTATAGCAGGAATTTTTATGCTACTGTAGCAATCACTATAGCTGCTGCCAGCTACTATACCAAAATCAATGAGACAGAATGTTTATTTGCACCCAAAAATCTCATATTTTGCAACACACCTTAATCCAAGGACATTCCAAACAATGCCCTTTATGCTAAAATAAATTTTGAGAGTTTTATTTACCCAAATTTGATTCTATAAATTTCTATAGATTTCTTATCATCTTAGATAACTAGAAGTCAAATAAAACACCACCCAACTTGCCCAAATTATATGCATATTTCTCTAGACCATACCTCATTTCTATTTTGCTCAAAGCTAACCTATCTTGGAATTTGTAACTTCAAAAATTATGAATTTTAATGTAGGGGTTTCAAATGGAGGCTTATATATTAACAACATAACAGGTCGTTATATCTCCATTCTCATTCTACTAGCAGATAGTCTTCCCCAATGCTTTATAATATTTCTCATCTTCCAAATCTACCACAATACAAACATTGACACAACTATAGATCAAATTAAGTTTTAGAATACTTACAATGTTCCAACACTTACAAACACTATGCTTAATCTACAAAAAAAGGCCTATCCACTCTTACTACAACTGAAAAGTAATTCCATAAGGATTTAGTAGTATAATAAGTCATAAATGAATGCGCAATACTCTCTTGTACTCCATCCTAATAGCAACAACACACTACATCATCATGGATTTTATTTCTTATAAGAATTTCCCTAAAGGAAACCTCTTCTTTCAAAGCCTCCTTATAATGAAATACACTTTAAATGGAACACCTTTCAACTAAATCTACTTAAATATTAATTTTACCTATTCCCTTTATCTTAAACATCCCAGGATGACCCCACTATAAATTTTCTAGAAGTATTCAACATCAACCAAGGTCTATCCCACTCTTTGAATTCTTCTCAAAGTTAAGATTTCTTGTTACATGATTTTACACCTCTTAATTGAAAGCTTGTTGGAATAATTCTTCATTCTATCTCCTATTTGAATACAATTGACTCACATCCTCAAATTGGTGCTCATTAGTACTACTAATTGGCAGATAATAATGAAGTGCACCTAATTGAGTTCACTTGTCATACTATACACTAGAGTGACCACATTTAGGATCTCACCATATCTCTTGATCAATTTTTTCCCTAACCTCCAACGTATACATCCACATTAAAGTGCCTTATTTCTATTCCACCATTTGATTTCTTACTTTTTTTACAGTGTTTTTTCCACATAAAGTTGGTTCGTAAAGACTTTTGAGTCCTAAAAATCCACAAAAACTTAGAAAAAAGAGCTTTATACACATCAGACAATGACTTAAAACCCAATCCTCCTTCCTTTTTAGGGATCCAAATATCAGTCCAAGCTACCCGGTGTTTATTTCTACCAACCTCATTAAATTAAAGTTCCAAAAAAATCTAACAAATATTCTATGGAAATAATATATAACACACTTTGGAGGATTAATACTAGATAAATAAAGAAATTGGGATGCTATTCAAAACACTGTTAATTTACATAGCCTTACCACCAAATGAAAACATTTTTCTTTTTCTGTAATACCCTATCTCAAAGAGTTTTTTGTCTATCATATGACTTTTTCCTTAAGTCGTACGCATAGCATATAAGTTATATGTTGATCTCATATCCAAGGAAGGTCATGATGGGTGACAATTTATTAAGGGAACAACTCAACTTCTAGAAGTTGTCAAGAAGCATACAGGTTGTATGAAGCCAAGTCATAAGTTTAATAGTGCAGACTCCTTAAGGTTCTACCAAGATACGAATGGGAAGCTAAGGATCGTATGGTGAAGATACGAGTCATATATGGAGATCGTAAGTTGACTAGTCTGCACCCTCTTTTGATTTTGTCCATCTTATGATTTATGATTCCTAGTTGTGTCATTGCATATGAGTCGTATGATCAACTCGTAAGAACTGGCGAGAAAATTCAGAGAAGTTAAGTTAAGGGGCTTTTTATTCTTTTACCCTTTATAACTCCCCGCCTACGACAATTAAACCCAAGGGACATTACTTTTCTTCTCTTTTCCATTAATTAAAAAACACAAAATCCCTATTTTTATTCTCAATAACAAGATTAGGATTTTATCTCAAGATCATCTCCCAAGTCTCAAAAGTCAATCTTACTTCACCAAGCTAAGAACTTTAAGGTATGTATGGTTTAGTAATAAGGATATTCTTTCATCCTTGTGCCCAGAACTTATTTTAAAGTTAAAGTGATGATTTTCAATTAGGATTCATACCAAAATTATCTTGTCTTGAGTTTAGGGAATTTTTATGTGATTGAAGTACTAAAGTGCATACATGTTCTCATCTATTTATGTTTCAACTTGAAGATTCTCTATTATGATTTGTATATTATGAGTTTTATTTGAAAAATTAATTAAATATTTTAAATTGAGTTTTAAGTATGATAATGTGTTACAAGTTATAAGAAAGAAAGTCTGAGATTTAAGGCATACGTATAAGTACTAAGTTTATAAGAAAGTTTGATCTTGTGATTCAATAACAAGACTTGAAATCCACAATTGTTCATTTTGATTCTAATTTGCGGTAAAGAGAAACATAATTGGTTTCAAGTATAAAACCTTTAAGCTATTTTAAAGGGGATTTCTTAAGTATGAGCATATATATATATATACTTTTAGAGTAGTATTTAGCACATAAAAGGGAATGCGGATGATCCTATCCTAAATTCCCAAAAACTATAATCCAATTTGGGTTAAAAAAAATTCCAATATGGATGATATAAAGTATAGTGATCACTAAGAGTAAGGTTCTATTCAGATTGGCAAGGGTAGGATAGCTCTCCCCAATATGGGTAAGATGTTGGACTCCTAAGTAGCTCACATGGTTTATGTTGGTTAGAAAAATCTCCCATAAGCAAGACTAAAAGCAAAGAATTTAAGAGACTAAGCGTTATCGCTCACTAAGTTTATTTATATACTTCATTATCCATATTTGATGATCTTCCAGTCTTTATTTTTACTTAAGTCCTAGGTGAGTCATTTATGTTTAGCATACATAGTTTGAAAGCATATATAGCCATATTTAGTATTGTTTTATTTATGAATTCACCCCAACATGCTCAGTACATTATAGAAGTACTAATCCACATATATGTCTGTGTGCCACATTATCTTATAATGTAAGGTCTGGTACTTATTTCCAATAGCATGAGCGACTTCGGCACATTACCTGCATCCTTGGTGAGTCCTCATAGTCTGAGGATGCAGTTTTTTGGATTTGTGTTTCCTTTTATGGAAGTATTTTAGACATTGATTTCAGTTTATGTACGAGTCAGCCAGGGTCTGTCCCAGTGACTCTCTAGTCCATAGTAGAGTCTTGTCAGACTATGTCTAAGCTCAAGTTCAAAAATTTTATGTAAGGATTTCTATGTTAAAGATTCACGTAAAGTTATGAGATTGTGTATCTTTTGTTTTCTTCTTATGATTCCTACCCTTACTGTGTGAGTTCTGATCTATAAAGATATCATAGGTTAGCTTGGGGCTATTCGTAGTACTGAGTGCCATGTGACATCCAAGGGTACTTTTGGGGTATTACAAACTTGGTATCAGAGCCTAAGGTTTTAAGAGTTCTAGGGAGTCAAACAAGCCGTGTTACATAGAGTCTTTATCATAAATGTAAAGCACGCCACATTTATGAGCAAGAGGCTTCAAAATGAATTAGGAAGCATTAGTTCTTTTATGATCTATTATTCTTATAGTTGTCTCTATCTTCATTAACTCATGGTTTCACATGATAGAATATGCCTCTTTGCCACGCATATGCATACAGAAACAATAACCAACCACCCATGCACGCCGAACCTCTGAATAAGAATGTGTCTCATGCTGAGTTTCAGGGTTCTTTTGAAGTGTTGGCCCAAGTTGTAATCCCTAGTGTTTAAAGGAACCAGCAGGCAATAGTACTACTTCAAGAGAATAGCAGTTTAGTTGATGCCCTAATTTGGGACTTTATCAGGATGAATCTACCAGAGTTTCATGGGTCAAAGATGGATGAGGACCCATAGTTATTTAATGATAAGGTAGGAAATATAACTCAGGTTATGCATATTACTGAAGAGGAGAGTGTAGAGTTTGCATCTTATAGGTTGAAGTATATTGCTTACGATTGGGTTACGATGTAAATGAAAGGTAGGAGTGAGAATACAACTCCTGTGAGTTGGTAGGTATTTCGTAATACTTTTTTATATAGGTTCTTTCTGTGTGAGATGAGGTAGGGAAAAGTGAAGTAGTTTATGAACCTGAGGCGAGACTGTATGATGGTGAATGAGTACTGACTTAGGTTCACTTAGTTATCTAAGTATGCTTCTGAGTTGTTAGCTGATTCTAGAGCTCGTATGAGCAATTTTATTATTAGTGTGCCTGATTTGGTGGTCAAGGAGTGCAGGATATCTATTCTGATTTAAGATATGGATATTTCTATATTTATGACTCATGCACAACAAATTAAGGTATAGAAGTTGAAGGAAAGAGAAAAGAGAAATAAGAGAGCTAGGATTGGATAGTTTAAGTTTAGTCAGCGAAGGTTAGAAGGGGGAAACCATTCACAGTTTCAAGGTCATTCATCAGTGTCTGTTCTGTCTTCAGTTCCCCTACATTCAGAACCAGGTAGGAGCAATAGGGCATGACTTCAAATCCTAGATCTCAGAATAATGTTGTTGGGAGGCCCAATTTCCCAACATGTGAAAAGTGTGGGAAAAAACCACATTTGTGAGTGTTTGATGGGCAAAAGAGGTTGTTATGGCTATGGTAAGATGCACCACAAAATTAAGGAATGTCCATATGATAAATAGGAATTAGAGATACTCATCCCCAAATATAGGCTACTAATTTAGCACCTTATCCAGGCTGCCTATCTTCTCCTCAGGTTGCATCTTCTAGCATCGGTGGCAGTTAGTGCTAGAATTGGTTTTATGCAATACCATCCTATTAAAAGTAGGAGAGTTCACCAGATCTAGTCACTAGAATGCTTCATGCCTTTTACCTTAATGTTTAGGAATTGTTAGACTCGAGATCGAATTTCTCTTATGTAACTCCCTTGGTTGCTATAAATTTGGGGTAGGTCCTAAAAATCTTTCTAAGCCTTTCTCTATTTCTAACCTAGTGGATGAGTCAGTTCTTGCCAAATGAGTCTATAGGGAGTTTCCTATTACCGTCCTCCATAAGATTACACTAGCGTACCTAATAGAGTTAGATATGGTAGATTTCGATGTTATCTTAGGCATAGATTGGCTCCATTCATAATATGCATCAATAGATTGTCAGACTCGCATGGTGTAGTTTTAGTTTCCTAATAAAGCTATTTTAAAGTGAGAGAGTAGTTTTTAGCTCCCAAAGGTTATTGCATATCTTACCTTAAGGCATGAAAGTTAATATCAAAAGGGAGTATTTACTATTTAGTTTGAGTCAAAGATAATAAGTCTGAATTTTTGACAGTTCAGTTAGTTCGGGTAGTAAACAAGTTTTCAGAGGTTTTTCCTAAAGATCTTCCAAGGGTACCTCCAAATAGAGAAATATAATTTGATATTGATCTTCTTTCTGATGCTTAGCCCATCTCCATTCCTTTATATCATATGGCTCCAGCTGAGCTCAAAGAGTTAAGGGAACAACTTAAGGACCTCTTAAATAAAGGTTTCATTAGATGTAGTGTATCTCCGTGGGATGCTCTAGTTCGTTTCATGCGCAAAAAATATCGTTATCTCAAAATTTGTATAGATTATAGATAGTTAAATAATGTTACCATAAAAAATAAGTATCTCATTCCTAGAATCAATGACCTATTCGACTAGCTTTAGGGTGCCAGGTGGTTCTCCATGATTGACCTTAGATCAAGATATAATCAGTTGAAAATCAGGGAGTAAGATATTTCAAAAACAAGTTTCCGAACAAGGTATGATTATTTTAAGTTTGTGGTTATGTTGTTTTGACTAACAAAAGCTCTTGCAGCCTTTATGGATTTAATGAACAAGGTCTTCAAGCATTATTTGGATAAGTTTGTCATTGTATTTATAGATGACATACTGGTGTATTCCATGAGTGAGGAAGAGCATGCAAATTATTTGAGAATAGTGTTGTATACCCTTAAGGACTGTTAGTTGTATGCGAAGTTTGGTAAATATGAATTTTGGTTGGAATCTATTTCCTTCTTGAGTATGTTATTTCAGGGTTCGGTATTCATGTTGATCCGTAAAAGACTAATGCAGTAAAGCACTAGCCTAGACCCATCACTCCTTCCGATATTAGGAGTTTTTTGGGTTTGGCTGGGCATTATGAAAGATTTGTTAAAAGGTTCTTCTCTATAGCTGAAATATTGACTTATCTAACCCAAAAGGGGGTGAAGTTTATATGGTTCGATAAGTGTGAGAAGCATTTTTAAGAGTTGAAGAGTAGGTTGACTTCGGCTCAGTGTTTGCTTTGCCAGAATAGTTAGATGGATTTAGGCTATTTTGTGATACTTCCGGTGTTAGGTTGTGTTGTGTATTGATGCAAAATGGGAGAGTGATAGCCTATTATTCTAGGAAACTCAAGGATCACAAAAAGAATTACCCAACTCATAATTTGAAATTAGCTGTTGTAGTGTTTTCCTTGAAGATTTAGAGGCACTACCTATATGGTGTGTATGTTGATTTTTTCATTGACCATAAGAATCTGCAGTACGTATTTACTCAGTGAGAGTTGAATCTTCTTTAGAAAAGGTGGTTGGAGTTACTGAAAGATTATGACATGGGTGTTCTCTATCACCTGGGTAAGTCCAAATGTGGTGGCTCACGCACTGAGTAGGTTGTTCATAGGTAGTGTCACCCATGTGAATAATAAAAGACCAGAATTAGCCAAAGCGGCGCATAGATTATCCAATTTGGGAGTTTGTTTGCTTGACACTAATGATGGGGAGTAGTAGTTTAGAATGGTTTAGAATCATCATTAGTAGTAGAAGTGAAAGAGAAGCAGCAGAATGATCCTATCCTGAACTAAATTTTTGAAGCAGTCTAGCAGCAGCAGATGAATTATGGGAAAGAATATAATACGAGCCTCATGGTTTAAGATATTCCATTCATCCAGGTTCTACTTAGATGTACCGAGACCTGTAAGAAATTTATTGATGGAATGGTATTAAGAGGGATATAGTTGAGTTTGTGGAAAAATGTCTAAATTATTAGTAAGTAAAGGTTAAACACCATAGATTGGAAGGTATGATGCAAGAGATTAGTACCCTTTCTTGGAAGTGGGAAATGGTAAATATGGATTTCATCATAGTGTTGCCTCATACAAGACGTCAATATAATTCAACTTGTGTTATAATAGATCGAATGACTAAGTCAGCTTAATTTCCTACTTATCAAGATATCAGACACAATGAAGGATTATGCATGAATATATATCTACGAGTTAGCAAAGCCTAATAGGATACCATTATCCATAATTTTAGATAGAGCCACATAGTTCACCTTGCAGTTTTGGTAATCTTTTCAAAAAGGCCTTGGTACAAAGGTTAAGCTTAGCACTACTTTTCTTCCATAGACTGATGGTCAGGCCGAATGCACAATTCATAATTAGAAGATATGTTGAGAGCGTATGCTCTAGAGTTCAAAGGATGTTGGAATGACCACTTACCGTTGATTGAGTTTTCTTTTGATAATAGTTACTATGCTAATATTCAGATGTCTCTATTTGAAGCATTGTATGGGTGTAGATACAGATCACTGATAGGATGGTTTGTGGTTTGAGAGGCGGCATTGATTGGGCTGGATTTTGTTTTTAAGGCTATGACTAAGGTTCAGTTGAGTCATGAAAGGTTAAAGACTGTATATAGTCATTAGAAGTTATATGTTGATTTTTGAAGAAGGGAACTTGAATTTGAAGTAGGCGATTGAGTATTCCTGAAAGTGTCACCTATGAAAGGGATGATGAGATTTAGAAAGAAAGGGAAGTTGAATCCACTATTTTTTGTCCTTATGAGATAGTAAAGAGTATAGAAGAGGTAGCTATGAATTAAATCTTCCATCAGAATTAGCTACGGTTCATTAGGTGTTTTATGTTTCAATGCTCAAGAAATACATTGGAACTCGTCCTTAGTAGTTCCCTTGGAGAGTATTGGGTTTAAAGGACAACTTGTCGTATGAGGAGATTCATGTTGAGATACTTGATAGGCAAGTACGAAGTCAAAGGAATAAGGAAGTAGCATCTGCAAAAGTTATCTGGAGACACCTGTCAGTTGAAGGGGGCACTTGGGAAGTGGAGGCAAACAAGATGGCCAAGTATCCTTATCTCTTTTCTTCCAACCCAGTTCTTACTGAAGGTAAATTATTATTTTTAGCTAGGAATATCTCTCTTTAAGTCTGTTTAAGTATTTTGAGTTGTATCATACGTGCTGTGGTTGGATCCTTATGATAAACATAATCTTGTTTGTAAATTGGTTGGGGGTGTGATTGATCTTTTCCTAGTCCTAAGTAATTCTAAATTGGAGGAAGAATGTTTCTAGGGGGGTATATTGTAATATCTCATCTCTAAGAGTTTTCTGTCAATCATATGACTCAATCCTTGAGTCGTATGCATAGCATACGAGTCGTATGTTGATCTCATATCCAACCAGTGCATGATGGGTGACAATCTATTAAGGGTATGACTCAACTCCTAGAAGTATTCAAGAAGTATACGGATCGTATGAAGCCAAGTTGTAAGTTTAATAGTATAGACTCCTTGAGGTTCTATCCAAGATACCAGTGGGGTTCTAAGGATCGTATGATGAAGAATAAACCATATGTGGAGCTCATAAGTTTATTAGTGTGTACCCTCTTTTAATTCTGTCCATCTTACAACTTATGATTCCTATTTGTACTATTGCGTACGAGTTGTATGATCAACTTGTAAGAACTAGCGAGTAAGTTTTGAGAAGTTAAGTTAAGGGGATTTTTAGTCTTTTACCCCTAATAACTCCCAACCCACAACATTTAACCCCCAAAGGGCGTTACTTTTCCTTTTTTTTTTTCCATAAATTAAAGAACATAAAATCCCGATTTCAATTCTCAAGAACAAGAGTAGGGTTTCTTCTCAAGATCATCTCCCAAGTATTAAAAGTCAAGTTTACTTCACCAAGCCAAGAACTTTAAGGTATGTGGGGTTTATGAACAAGGATATTCTTTCATCCTTATGACCAAAACTTGTTTTAAAGTTAAAGTTATATAATTTGCAATTAGGATTCATTCCCAAATTATCTTGTCTTAAGTTTTTGAAATTTTCATGTGATTGAACTATTAAAGTGCATACATGTTCTCATCTATTTATGTTTCGACTTGGCTATTCCCTATTATGATTTGTATATCATGAGTTTGATTTTAAACATTGATTAAAGATTTTCAATTGAGTTTAAAGTATGATATTTTGTTACAAGTTATATGAAAGAAACTATAAGATTTAAGGCTTAAGTTGCACTAAGTTTACAATAAAGTTTGATTATGTGATTCAATGACAAGACTTGAAATCCACAATTATTCGTTTTGATTCTAATTTAAGGTAAAAAGAAGAATAATTAGTTTTAAGTATACAAACCCTTATGATATTTTAAAGTGGATTTCTTAAGTATGAGCATATATATGTGTGTGTGTATATATATATATATACTTTGGGAGTAGTATTTATCACCAAGAAGGGAATGTGGATGAGCGTATCCTAAATTTTTTAAAACTACGATCCAACGTAGGTTAAACTTTTTGACAATATGGATGAAGTAACGTATAGTGATCACTAAGACTAAGGTTCTATTCCGATGGCAAGGGTAGAAAGCTCTCCCCAACGTATGTAAGATGTTCGACTCTATGTTAGCTCACGTGGTTTATGTGGGTTAGAAGAATCTCCCATAAGCAAGAATAAAAGCAAAGATTTTATGAAACTAAGCGTTGTGGCTCACTAAGTTTATTTATATTCTTCTTTATCCATGTTTGATGATCTTGCAGTCTTTACTTTTACTCAAGTCCAAGGTGAGTCATTTACATTTAGCGTGTATAGTTTGAAAGCTTATATATACTTATATAGTATTGTTTTACTTATGCATTCACCCTCACATGCTTAGTACTTTCTTGAAGTACTGATCCACATTCACGTCTGTATGCTACATTATCTTAAAATGTAGGTTTTGGTGCCCGTTTCTAGTAGCATGAGTGACTTCGGCATCATTACCTGCATCCCAATGTATGGTGAGTCCTCATAGTTCAAGGACCCAGTCTTTTAGATTTATGTTTTCTTTGATGGAATTATTTTAGACATTTATTTTAGTTTATGTATGGGTTAGATAAGGTCTGTCCCAATGGCTCTCTAGTCCATAGTAAAGGCTTGTCAAACTATGTCTAAGCTCAAGTTCAAGAAGTTTATGTAAAGATTTCTAAGTTAAAGTATCACTTAAAGTTATTAGATTGTGTATCTTTTGTTTTCTTCTAATGATTCCCACCCTTACTGTGTGAGTTTTGAGTTGTAAAGATATCATGGGTTAGCTTGGGGCTATTCGTAGTCCTGAGTGTCATGTGACGTCTACGGGTTACTTCTGGGGCATTACATTTTCAAGATTGTAACTTGTTCTACACTTTAATCATTAATTCTAAGAAATGAATCTTTTTCTTCTTTGGATATCTAATGGAGCAACCCAAATAAATGCAGGGTAACTTTTATCTTTTAAAACTAGATCATTTTTTCTTCCCTCTGATGTGAGCATGAGAAGTCTTATGATAAATGAGAAAAGCACTTTTTTCTGTGTTAATCATCTGACTAGACTATGCCTTATAATTCTTCCGTATATCTATCATTAATTATAGACATTTCTTGTCAACAGAGACCAACATAATGGTATCATAAACATATGCTAAATGATTAATGTTCTCACTTGACTTAGGCATAGTATAATTTTTAAATTTTACCTTTTAAAATAATAAGTTTACAGCTTTAAATAAAACCTCTGCTAATAATGTAAACAAAGCTGAAGGTAGAGGATCCCCTTGCTTTAATCCCCTTATAAGAGTGAAAAAATCCATGGACTTGACCATTAATAAGAGTAGGATACCAATTGATTGCAATTGGTCTCTAGATTTTAACCACTACATCATTATCAAAACCCATTATTCTAGCACTTTAATCAAAAAAATCCCACTTCACCCTATCATAAGACTTTTCCCGATCCAATTTAATCACCACATTAGCAGGTTTTCCTCTCATTCGAATGTCAAATATAATCATTAGCAGGTTTCCCCTCTTTCTAATGTCAAAAATAATCATTAGCAAATTTTCTTCTTATTCTAATGTCAAAAATAATCTCTTGCACCAAAAGCACATTTTCAGTGATGTTCTTTCCTTTCATAAACCCTAAATGATTTCTTGAGATTAGAGTAGGGACCATTTTCTAGTCTATAATGAACAACTCTTAAAATTACTTTATTTGAGAAATTACTTAGACTAGTTGGCCTCGTATCAAAAAAAGATTAGACAATATGTTTTTTAGGCAAGAGGACCAAGTTAGTATTAGTGATAGATTTGGAAGAGTACTACCGTCAAGGAATGTATTTACCAATTTGACAATATCCTCACCTACTATGTTCTAACAACTTTGGAAAAAATTTCCAATAAACCCATCAGGGCCACTAGAAATCTCCATATTAAATTCAAAAATCATCGTCTTTACTTTTTTCCAGAGTTAGAATAGCATTAATAGCATAAAGTGACATCAAATGGAATATGTCTCAATAGTGAAATATCTACTGCTCTAGTAGTTACTGAAAATTGACTTTAAAAAAAAGGATAATGCCTCCTCTACCACCTATTCAGAATCCTCAGCCCAAGAACCATCTTTCTTGAGAACTTTAGAGACAAACAACCTTTTTGTCCTTCCATTGACTAAACTACTGAAAAACTTGGTGTTCTGTTTCCTTTTAGAAAATCACTTTATGCTTGTTTCTTGCTTCCTAAACCTTTTCTCATAATTAATACATTGTTTTTCTTTATCTTTAGCCCTTTGCGACACTATTCTATTCACATTTGTAGGATTTTCTTCAAAAATGTCTTCTTTGAGTCTAACAATTTCCTCTCTTACGAAGGTTACTTGAAGTTATCTCCAAATCTTTCTCTACTCCAACTAGACAATGTATTCATAATTTTCTTTGTCTTTTCCTTTAAATTAATAAAAATATTTGGTTTATTCGACACCAAACTATACCTCACCACTTGTTGAAAATCTGCCTTTTCCAACTATAATTTGAGAAATCTAACATATTTCCTCACATAATCAGATTGACTACCACATGTGAGTAAAAAATGAGCATGATCTAAACCAGTCATGGCTAAATGTCCTACTTTTACTTGCCTAAACATACCCAAAAGTATTTGATTAAACAAAAGTCTCTAATCTTTTAAAAATGCATTCATCATCTGCTCTGGCATTCCACCAAGTAAGTGGGATTCCTTTGAAATTGAGATCTAGCAAATCACAAGAATTAACAGAGAATGAAAAATCTTCAAATTCTCGAGGATAAACTAGGAGGCTCCCTATTTTTTCATCACTCAAGATTACATTAAACTCACGTTCAACTACCAAGATAGTCTGTTACCCATACTGATGGAATAAATGTCATCCCACAAACTTAATTTCTCCTGGGCATCACACTTAGCATAAACTATAATGATAAGTAAACATTGACTAGATTCTTGAAATTTCAACTGTAAAAAAATTTATTGATTTTAATTTGAGATAACCTCCACCTTTGTATGGTTTTGAATAATGATCCATATCTTCCATTCAAGCTATAGTTTGAATAATTTGTTCCCGACCTCTTTCTGTATCTCCTATATCTTTAAACATGGCTAACATTTTAAAAATTCTTCATTAATGAAATATTTGAAAATTTATTGTATTTGTGTATCATTTTAATTATGTGGAATGAATTTTGGGTCCTTACGAACCTCACATTCCAAAATATTTCTTTCATCTTGATTTCACACTTTTCTAGGATTAACCCTTATAGGCATCTCCTATTTTTCTTCCCTTTGAATATTTTTGACCTTGCTCCTTGTTAGATTTCAACATTCTTCAACACATGTAATTCTTTTTGTAACTATTTTCCTCCTCCTTATCTCTCATTGTTCTCCCTATTGTGAAACATGTGATTGCACACTTTTATCCTCTATTTGATGTGTTACTAGATTATGTAGTGCTATGATTGGTAGTTATTTTGTATAGAATGGTACTATCTCATAAGGAATCCTTATTCCTTATTTGAAGGGTGGTTCAACATAAGTTACTACACCAAGAATCTAGATATAATCTTATCAACCCCTTCTCCGAATCAAATGCATTTGACTGAACCACATACAATGTCTTATGGTAAGTGGCATGTGCTAACTCCCTCCTTATGTCTTTGTCTACTTGACTAATTTTCATGCGTATTTTGTTTCTAATTATAGATGAAATTTTTACCTCTAAACTTTCATTCTCCACTAGTGATTCAACCTTTCAACTATACAATTTTGCTCCTGAAAACTCCTCTATGTTTTTACTAATGAAAATAATCTCCTCCTCTTTGGGGGACTGGAAATCAGTACTGCTTTTTATTACTTTTTGTGATACATTTGTGCTTTCATGTCTGTGTCCTGGTTCCTTGGTGGTCTGATTATTGAATGTTAATTCCATCTCGTTGGAGGACTATAATAATTTACTTTCATTTTTACTCTTTGTGACATTTGTTGTTGTATGTTTGTCTCTTTGTGTGTGATCATTACTGTTGTTGGTACTGGTTTTATGTATAGCCTATAATTGTGATCATCTTTGATAGTATCATGCTTGTCACATTGCTTCTTCTGTGATCCTACTTCAAACTTGCTTAGCTCCTTCTAATAGACTACATTCCTCACCCTGCATCTACTTTATATTTTATTTTCCACCTTATAATCCCGTAGTGCATCAAAAGAATTTTCTATGATAACCACTTTGTTATTCGTCATAGCCTTCATATGTTATCAATAATCAATTTAGTGGTGCCTTTGTCTAGTCTAAATCTTTAACTGATGGGTTTCCATTTAGATGTAACCATTCTGCCATTTATTTCCCTTTTTTGTATGGGTACTATTTATAATCTTATCTTTCCCTTGGTCGTCTTAATTCCATTTTTCCTTCAATTTCTTCTTTTCACGACCCAATTTCTTAGGTCATGACGATGCCTACTATAACCCACTAGTAGGAAAGCCAAAATTCATAGTCCAGAACGGCTAGTAATGAACTATCCAAATATATATATAGTAAAGAAAGCAGGATAGATGAAATAAGAGAATCAAATACATAATAAAGTTCCAAAACCTGGTGGTATCAGTACAAGAACTTCAAATATAATAAGAGTACAAAAGTAAAATATCAAAGAAATTACATTGATTCAACTTAGCTCTGAATACAACATAGAGACTGGTCTAATACATACAAGGTAGATAAGTAATACTCTAAACATCAGGAGCTCACTCTAAGTTTTCGAACCACGGCTGCTCCACACGATGCACACATCAATAGCGATAATCCGTACTATGATCTGTAGGCTACAAAAGTATAGTATGAGTACAAAACAAATAGTACTCAGTAGGCAACTGTTAACTGAGCTCCAAAGAGAAAACAAATATACATAACATATAAGCAAAATGAAAACTACACCCAATGTTCAACAACCACATAAAATAGCCAATGAAATAATAAGGATTACCTATATTATTCATGTTCATAAGACTAACATAATAACCTATATATATAACAGGTGCACGGACTTAGGTCGTGGATAAAAGAGCATAAATCCATAAGTCCATTGCACAAAGTGAACTTCGGAATTAAATTGTTATTAAAGTGTAGAAGGGTCGGAATCTATCATGACCGGAATAGATAATAGTGTGAAATCATGGATTGGAATCTGTCTAGGTCAACTCTTTTAAACATCATTATTAGCCTCTTTTATATAAAAATTATCCACTAAGTTAGGCAGTTATTATTGCAAGAAAATCTATTTTTAAGATGAAAGTGGGTTTTAATTCTATTGAGAATGAATAGTCATAAGATCATATTTTATCGATAATCACATCATTTACAGATATAATGATCATGAGTATACCAATTCTATGCATACCATCATCAGTATCCAAATCAATGAAACCACATATAAAAACATCTATATATATATATATATTCATAACTACAATTGTATCCTTTACAAGGATAAATGCTTTCTAGATATCCAACACATATCATAACACGGCCTTTGACCCAATAATGTGTCCAGAATAATTAAAACATCATAATCATGACCTTAGCCTCAGATATATATCTAGAACTCATAACAATTATCATGTTTATAGATCATCTCATATCTATAAGCCACGAGGCATAACATCTCTATGAGGTATAAAGCATATCTATAATCATCTCACATATAGGAGAAATCTCACTTCTAGGAGGCATAATTCATCAATGAAGCATAACTCATAACTATGAGGCATATCATATCTAAAAGACATCTCATATCTATAGGTCATATAGCATGACTATGCAAAATATCATCTTTATAGGCCAGTTATCACATCTAAGAGAAATAACATCTCCAAAGACTAATTATCATGTCTAAGAGGAATTAACTTCTCTAAAAGGCCCAATATCATATCTAAGAGGAAATAACATCTCAAAGGCCCAATATCACTTCCATAAGGAACATCATGGCCATAAGCCATTAATCATAATTCGGGGAA
This sequence comes from Capsicum annuum, assembly GCF_002878395.1. Lineage (NCBI taxonomy): Eukaryota > Viridiplantae > Streptophyta > Magnoliopsida > Solanales > Solanaceae > Capsicum > Capsicum annuum. The sequence goes on from NC_061116.1 coordinate 50,174,244, forward strand.
AGTCATCACAATTTACCAAGCCACAAAGAAAACTTTTTCTAAAGGCTCAATAGTCTCAACTATACCTAGAATCTGTAATGAAGTCCACAAAGGCTAACAAAAGTCTTGGCCTAAGTGGACCGGGACAATCCCACTTGTAATCCTTAATTACCATATCAGGCAACCTACGCCCCAAACTATCCTAATGTGTCTAGTTCAACTTCTAGATGTCAAGTAAGACTTAACAAACCCTAAGATAGAAAGTTCGTCTAGAAACATGGGCATTTATGTCAAATCCACCTAAATTACGATTTCAAGATCACTAGAATAGCCCAACTAAGGTTAAGGTTACTCATACAAACTATTATTTCAAAACATAAACCACGTCCCAAACCTTGCATCATATCATATCCATTCAACAAATTGGTTCAGTCTAGAGAAAAGGAAATAGGATTCTACAGGTAATAAGCATTTCACCTTATGAGTCCCAAAGCCTCATCTAATCCTCAAACTTTAATAATCAAGACTAGGTCATTCTACTCATAATCAAACTTAACATTCACATTCACATGCGATATTATAACACACATCATCTTCGAGAAGAGTAGGTACAAGCCTAACTCAAAGCCAAGTAAAAAATCCTTACATCATTTACCACATGCTCGTCTTCACTTCATAATCCCCAAAATGTCATCACACTATCAAATTCATAATCTACTCATCAATACAAGAATAATGATACCCATATTGCACCATTATACTTCGGGTCCAAAAATAACACCAAAAACCCTAAGTGGGTCCCATATATGGAAACTGTATTTTTGAGGTCAACCCAGCATTCGTACATCAAGGAATCATAACCTATAAAAATAGGTGAAAACCAAGCTTATTTGGGGCTAAAATCAAGCCTTCAAGCTATTTCAAGGTTTTGGGTCAAAAGCTAAGAAAATTCACTAAGAAATTGATGAAATCTTAGCTTAAATTGGATGATAATCAAGATAATAGATTTTTAGTAGGCTCCCAAGTTACCCCAAAGCTCAAATTTTAGTTACCACACTCATTTAGGATCTTTGGCTTTTAAGAATAAGGGGAAATGGCCAAAATCGCAATATTGGGATCCATTTATAGCCCTTTAAGGTATAAAGGTACATCTATCACAGTCCTAGGGACCGCGATCACACTATTACGATCACAATAGGTCCTTGTGTGATCGTGCCAACACCAGCACCAACAAAGTAAAACTTTTTTTGACCCTCAAAACTCATTCGGCCTCTGATTTTTTCAAATGAATTATGTAACCCCACGAAATTTCACATTCTAGACACATTGGTGAAGTTTAATTTTTTAGCTGAGGTTGTTTATACCAAATGTGGACCCCACACTCATAGTTTTTGACTTTTTCAACTTTTTGACCAATAGGTTGAAATGAGTGCGGGTGCATTGGGACTCAAACCATAGGTCTAGCCTAAAATTGATATTCTAAAGCTGCTAGTACAGTCAAAATTTGCATCCGAGATCGTTTTATGAAAGTTTTCACCCAATGGCCATTTGAATCTAGTAAAGACTTCCTAACTAGGAACTAGCTCTAAAAACTAAACGAACTGCTTGGTAATCAAACGGTCAGCACCAACAAGTTATAAATGACTTGGGGTAGCTATGGAGGAGCTCAAACAATGAAAATAAATGGAATTATGAAAAATGATTGGAAGTGTTATTAAATTATCCACTACTAAAAGGACTTTTGTTCCCAAAGGTTTAATAGATAGAAAGAATCTCAATAGCTCAAAAGGATAAGGTAATGGGCTCGCATTCTCCTAGTATGACTTCCTAGATAACCTCCACGAAGAGGAAACACTTGCAAGGCATTTTGACACAGACATCCCTTTTTTAATCAACACTCGCAATTTCATTCCCATAGCCAAAACTCAACTTCAACCACTAACAGGCCTCCAACTAAATCAAATAGGCTAATGCCCACAATTCTGAACCACATCACGCTGATGCCATCTTAATATTCTTATAAATCCACGAAGGCCCATTCAAGCCAAAACTATTCTAATACATGAGTCTTACCATCAACTTCAAATCCAAATATAACCTTTCTTTACTATTTCACACTTGTTATCCACTCAAAACTAGGAGGAAATCACTCGAGTCTCATCCCCACAATCTCACCATAAAGAACTTGAAGAACTTAAGATGATATGTAGAAAAGTCCATATGGGAACCATGAGGATAAGCTCATAAGGCATTGTGTGGGCACACAAATGGAAATATTCTAGGAATGCAATCTATGCCAATGCTACAACTAGTCTCAATGGTAAGCAAGCTAAAATCCAGAAAATCAAGATATAACCACTCATTACTGAATAATTTGCTCCAGGATGTCCCATCAACCGATAATGAAGCTTGGTTGAATCCAACTCAAGTATATTAATTCCACTGAGTATATCATCCAAAATTCCCAAATAAAACTAGAAACTCGTAGGCAAAGCTAAAAGAATCAATACCGGGTCCATGGGCTATCATCTGAACACTTATAAAATATAATCAATCTGAAGTTGAGAAGATCAAATAGGCAACCACGAAGTAGGCTCAACCAACTTATAAATGAAATTCTAACTAATGTAAATCTAAAAACAAAGGTTGCAATCAGTTCCACAACTCAAATATAAAATCTCAAATGTCACGACAAGAATCGGGGCACTGGCCGTGACGAGCATTCTGAACCATGAAGGCCCAAAACACCCCTATCTATCTAGTAATCATGCACATAATTCATATGATAAAAGAAATGCAGAACATTCACAATACTATGGAAACATGGTCATGAGTCCAATGAAATCAATAATGGGAAATAATGTTCCACAACATCTATCGACATCTAAAAACCATTTGCAAAATATCTACTACATGACTAAAACAAACAAACTGTCTGAAAACTGGGACAAGGCTGCCACTAGACCCAAAACCATTAAATGATAAATAAACTGCCAGACATCAGGCCTTCCAGAATATAGAAGGCTCACCACTTGTCTATGCAAAACTATCTGAAGATTCTACTGATTTTATAGACCCCTACGCTGTGCCTCCGAACCTGAAAGGGAAGGGGGTCAATACAAAGTACTGGTATGCAGAATAATCCAAAACAAAGTAGAGATTTTTATATAAAATAAATGAGAGCTGATATAAAGCACATTATTGCAAAATGATTTCAAAAATACATGGGCTTAGTATAATGATTTTTCAACAAAATTGCAACACATTTGAGCTAGGTGGTACACCCTACAATTTCATTTTTTCACCAACTGTCAAATCTCAATTGCCGCCGAGATTAGAGTATAAGTAAGGGAAAGACACACAAGATCACACTGCAGGGTGTCTTTGACCCAATCAAGTATGGTAGTGTATAAAATCACAAAGCAGTGCTCCTAACCATTGTCCCAATTTGGGATGACATAATGTCAGGTACACAAGATCACACAGCAGGGTACAAAGTTCTTGAGTCAGCAAACATGGTTTCCAGCATAGAGTTATTTGACTCGTGGTTTCTTCAGGTAACCACCTATCTCACAAAATCAATGCATTAAACTCATTTTAATTAATCACATGTCATACTCTGCAGGGTTTCGTCATACCCGACTTGCAAGTCATTAATATCACATCATCTTTCCAACTTCTCATACCATTTATCACATGCACATATGTATGACTTTCACACCATTAAAATACATACACCATGGTTCTCAACATGAAATTATTCAAGAAGTTTAATCATTTATGAGTAATGTCATATCAATTGCAAAAGTCATGCTCTCAATGATTTTAACACTAGTATAATATGGGGTATAAACGTTATCATGGGGAATTAAAATTCACAACTCATGCACATCACACCCTTTTGAAATTTCAGGTCACATGTTTACAATTCAACCATTTAAATACATTCAAACAAATAACCCCATGATATCTCAATAGTTCTTTCAAAATTATTTATCAAAACATGTTATTTGTATCAATTGAAAACCCCCATTTGTAAAAACATATATGTACTTGTATAAATTTAAAGTCTTTCCTAAGTTCCTTCATGAAAATATGCCCATGAACTTTAGGATAACCCCACATACCTCTATGATCTAGAGATTTTGAATCTTCAATTGATTTTGAAAATCCACGGTTGAATCTTGGGTTTCTTGAAGTTCTTGTTTGAAACCCCAGAGAGGATTCTTGAAGATTTTAATGAAAATAGGGTTAAGTTGCTCAAACATACCCTAAATCCTTTGTTTTGAAGGTTTTAAAGGCTAGGGAAAAGTCAAATTTACCCTTAATGACTCCTGAACGGAACTGGAAATTTGAACTTAAAACCTCAATTTTGGGTACCACTGCGACGCGCCACAATCACGGTGGTCCACTGGAATTCGATGAGTGGGAAATTGGGTACCTCCACGATGCGCCACCATTACGGAGCCCCACTGAAATTTGACGATTGTCAAGTTGACCCTTTCCGCGACATGCTAGACCCCAAAATGACGATGTTTACGACTGGAACTTTAAATTATTCATAACTTCTTTATCAAGGGTCCTTTTTAGACGAATCTTATATTGTTGGAAAGCTAATTCAGTCATCTACATAGTGAAAGGTTGAAATCTAGGAAATTTCACATGAAAAATAATTTAGATCATTCTAGAAGCTAATGCTTAGACTTTTCATGGATAGAACTTAGCTAAGAAGACGTTAGGGTGTTTACAATATCCCTTTCCTTGGGATTATTCATCCCCGAATGATAATACAGAACACAGAGAAGCACGATTCCAAGCATACTAAAGCATAAAAAGATATAGGTAAGGGTTGTACCTTCAACTCCGCTATCTACTAGATAAAAAAGGTATGGGTATCTTGTTCTCATGTCATCTTCTGATTCCCAAGTGGCTTTCTTAACCTTCTAATTTCTCCACAACACCTTAATTGAAACTATTTCTTTACTTCTCAACTTCTGAACCTGATGATTTAGGATTGCAATAGCTTCTTCTTCATATGATAAGGAGACTATCACCTTGATCTCTTCTATAGGAAAAACCAAAGAATGGTTTCCAATGCATTTCTTCAACATGGATATGTGAAATACCATGTAATACCCCATATGTTTCTAAGCTTGGAGATGAACCATTTTTCCTACATATAAAACCTCCAATCCTGTGAGTAGCATTTTAGTGCATGACTTACAATGAGTATCCTAGCAATAATATAGCTTATGATACAATAAGCATGTTCATATGAGTCACTTAAGGTAATACAAGCTAAGAGTTTTTGAATCCATCAAGTTTTAGTGTTTGATTTTGCAAGGGTCATATTTGAATGAGTATAACTCGATGTTAATATGGTATTTTTGAATATTTGAACACACCAAATTATAGTTAATTGAATTATCTTTCAATGATACAAATTTTGCCTTAATCCAATACCGAAGCAAGAAGTTATGCCCATTTTCGTGAGAGACAGTAAGGATAGGCGATTGGTTAGGCGCCGCCCAACCAAACTTAGGCGATTGGTTAGGCATCGCCTAAGTCAGTTCCAATGCCAAAAACACTTTGTTTTGAGTTATTTTGAGGGTAATTAATTCTTTTAACACTCCTTACACGTCTCTAAACTTAACCCTACGAAATATATAACTTCTAAACATATTACAACCCTATTAACATCTCAGAGCTCATCATCCAAGAGCACCATAGGAGAAAAACAACTAGGGTTTCACAATCAAGCTTGAAGATCCAATTTCAAGGAAATTCCTCCATTAATCATCAAGAATGTCCCTTCCAAGGTATACGTAGTGTTCATCTATGGATCCAATTGGTTCATAGAGCTCAAGAATCATGGTTTTAAATGTTGTTTTGTAAACTTTTTATGGTGATATGGCTATTTACATGTTGATGATGGATGTTTAAGTTTCAAGATGATATGTAAGGATGCTTTCATGAAATATATATGGTTGTTGGTTGAAAATCATAAACTTTAGGTGGTTTAATATAATAAAAGTATAAAATCCACCTATGCCTTAAAGAATGCATGCAAGGTGTTTGATAAAATGCCTAGGATGCTAGAAATTCCTATTTACATGATTCCATGATATTTACATGACAAGTCCATATTAGCTGTACACTTCAATATGAATTTCCATGCTAATTATGTATTCTTATGGTAGTGGCATGAAACATGTATGATGATGAAGATATGAATTATGTATGCGAATTATATCCATGTTTTTCCTACCATGTTTGAGATGTTGAATAAATACATGAAGTTTAATATCCCCAAATCATTACAATATGAACTAAATATTACATATTACCGTTCCCTTATGCTAGAATGGTTTCTATGCCCTTGCTATGAATAATATATGTTGTCGGAATGCCCATGACATTAGAATATGAGATTTATGACTTGATTATAAGCATTCCTACTCATAATAGATATTGTCATGACCATGTACTTCATGAAATCCCCCACACATGTATTATGGATTGTATTTTTGATGGTCATGTACTCAAGAAAATCAAGTTGTGTCAGTTTCCTTCCATCGAGTCCTGGGGGTACTTGTACCCTGAAAATATAGTTGTGTGCCTAGATCCATGTCATGTTTTCATGATACTCTTAGTCAAGCCATGATCTATAGAATTCAGTCAGTCATGTGACTCAAGAAAACTCAGAAATCTCAGTAATCTCAGTAGTCCAATAATGTCAGTAATCTCAGTGCTCCGAAACCTCAACAACCTTAGTATTCACAGTCAATTTTAGTAACTTTAGTACTCTAAACCAGTCCTCAGAACTCAGTACATTCTGTTAGTCATCGAAATCCAGTAAACTTAGTTTAGCTTTGCTAAACAATACCACTAGTATCTGTCCAGTTAATCAGTATCAGTTCAACTAATAAGTTTAGTTCAGTTATTCAGTTTAGCTTAGTTATTCAGTTCAGTGTCCTTCAGATGGGTGTAGAAGTTAGCACCGACTGAACCCAAGGATATGAACTCACCTGCCAGTTCAAGGTGTGATTCTTAGCAATCATCCTTGTTTTCCAGAACTACGTAGCCAGCATAGGTTGAGACATCTTAACCCATCATATTAGTGTTGATGAGGTGGCTTAACCCGTCTGTTTTGGGTTCCCACCATTCTCATTGAGTACCTTCCAGTATAGGGTTCTCACAGCTGTCCTTACCAGTGGTGCGGTATTGACACCCCTCCAGTCGGGGCAGAGATTGGACCCCAGCTTAGCTATTATAGCGTATTTGAGGCATGTCGGTTAGATCACTACTTCCCACAGTTTTAGTTATAGATTTCAGGACTGTCAGCTATAGCTACCCAGTCTCAGTAAAGAACTTAGATAGTTTTTCAGATTTCAGTATATCAGGACTGTCAAATACAATCAACTCAAAAATATAATAGAACTCAGATAGTTTCCTTCATATTTATGGACTGTGAGATATAGTCACTTATGCTATCAATCACAGCAGTTATCATAACTCATGCTATCAGTACTCAGCTTTAGGACTGTCAGATATAGTTAATCAAACCAGTTTTTCACAATTTGAACTGTCAAAAACAATCATTTATTTATCAGTAATGCAATATCAGTCTCTTAGTATATCAGTAACACAGTATCAGATCCATCACTTATTAGTGATTTACATATCAATATCAGTAAACTCAGTCTTTAAGAATCTCATTATCAGTACACTTATGTTGTCAGTATTCAAACTCAGTAGTCTGTATCTCCACGAGATCAGTTACTGTTATGTATGCATGTATGTACTCTCACGTTCATATCAGTTAGAATTTTTCATGCATATAACCCTTTACATTTAGCCTACCTCACTTGTATACTCATTATATTCAGACGTATTGACATATTTGCGCTATGGTGCTTTCTCTTATATTACACGATAGGTTTAGAGGCATGAGCTCCAAATCAACAATAGATTCTAGGATCAGCAGTCAGAGTTAGACATGAGTCCTCATCCTTCGAGGATATGATGATTCATTTCTATTTTAGTTTTCACTTTATTTCAGTAGTTGGAGTTAGTTGGGGATATGTCACATCAACTCCTTATTCAGTTCAGTTAGAGTTTTTCGGACTAGATGTTAGATTAGATGTTTAGACTTCAGTATTTATGTTCCTTTTTGGTATTGTTATACCATATTTTTCAGTTATGTATCAGTATTGAACCTTATGGCCTTACAGTTTATGTTTTCACATATTTTATGAGATATTATCCAGTTTACAAGTACAGATATCAGTCATGGGTTAGCTTGTGGTCCCTTAGGGTCATGAGCACCGTGTAGTATTCTGGTTCAGCGAATCGGGGTGTTACAAACTTGGTATCAGATTCTAAGGTTCAACAGTGTCTTAGGAAGTCTAAAAGCTGGATCAAGTAGAGTCTTGTACATGGGCGTGTTGTGCACCACACTTATGTGCAGGAGGCTATGAGATGTTTTAGGAACAGTTTCTCTTCTTTTATGTCTCAAGATCATGCTATAGCAAGTTTTTTTAAGGAAACTATGTAGATTCATATCATGCACCCCTCATGTTCGCTTTACCTTACTTTTAAGGTAATAGAAATAATGAAGTTCAAAGTCCTAAGGATAGGGCTTTCTCAGACAGTCCCTATGGTCAGTTATAAGATTAGTAACAGACTCAAATAGTATCCCATAAGTTCAATGTTGTTCCAAGGTCATACAGATTTTATTCATGATCATGAGAACTCATTCTTGAACCCAGAAGTTTAGCAGTAGTGGAGTTGGGATAGTATTATTCAATTTGATCTAATTATGTATTCATGGGGATTAGATCAGTAGGCTTGAATAGTACGAGCTAAAAACTTAAGTTTACTGACTCAAAATTAAGCATGAAGGTGTGAATGTGATATTAGCAGTATATGAGGAAAAAGAATCAGATAATGTGTTTAGTAAGACAGACAGGTGTTGAACAGAATGTAGGCATGTGATGGTAGATCAAGTGACCAAGTCAGACTCTCAATATTCCAGTAGTAGAGCCAGTATTTATAGAAAGAAATAAGGGAAGACAATTCCAGACCTATTCTCATCTCAGTGCAGAGTTTTTTACTTCAGCTATCAAAAAACCAACTCAGGCATTACATACCAACTCTATGGTCACAAACTATAATCATGTATGAATTCAATTTCTATCATAAGGAGTCCCTTTTACTCCACGAGTTATGTTCCATGAGAACAATCTACTTTCACACACTTTCCATGGGATTATGTGCGCCTTCAGTTCCCAGTATAAGGGGTTCAATTCCAGCTCCCTCAGTATTTGAATCATGTCCCACGAGTATAGAAAACTCTAGACTCAGGTCATGCAGCTCATGACACATGAACGCATATCATTATTTCCAGTATACTTAGCTTCCATGACTCATTCTATGCCCCTACAGATCAGATATATTTAGACTATGTCATGTATATCCTCAGTTCAGACCTTATTGGTAAATCCAAACTATTGATATGTTATTCCTCAAGTTTCAGTCATGTATCAAGTTTAGTTTGTATCTATTCATGTTTCAGGTCTTCCTAATTTACTCCTCCAGTTAGCTCTCCTTATGGAACAATGTAGTGATGAGCAGTTGTTTAGATAAGAGAAGATTATTGCATGCTTACTTTGCACGAGGGTGTAGCTGTGAAGATAGGCTTGAATCTCATGATAAATGTGCAAGTAAACGTCTAGAAAGGGGTCGTATTTAGAAGTTGGGAAAGTACAAAGTGTAAGTGTACATTTAGATCCTTGACTTATGTCAGTCCCCAGTATGTAGCCATCAAAAACTCAGTTGCCAACTCAATTATAGTTTCATTATCCAGCACTCAGTGATCAGTGTTCAGTCCTTGAATTTAATACTTCTGTACTAGCTATAGGCTTAGTTATAATGTCATCTTCAGTTCAGTAACCAGATTTGAAACTCAGTTCAGTTCCATACACGCTTGACCGTAGCATTCAGGTTGTCAGTACTCAGTTATCAGTGTTTCAGTACCCCAGTTTATAGAATACCTCAGAGCTATGTCGTACGCTTGGTATCGTATTCTAAAATAATACAGACTTCATGAATCCATGCTCAGATACCTCATTCTACTCAGTTAGTCCTTATCTCCTATACATAAAACTCAAAAATCTCAGCCTAGCTATTCAGACTAAGTACAGTTTAGCTTTGCAAATCCAGTATTCAGCTATCAGTTATTCAGTTAATCATATAAGTTAGTGTATTCATGCACTAGTGGTTAGCTAAGTTCATGTATCATGTCTCAGTTTTAGATCCTAGCTATTCAGTCATGACTCAGTTCCTAGGTGTCTTTTTCATTGCCTCAATTTCCCTCAGTAGCTCATCCAAGTCAGTATTCTATGAGGGACATAGTGTCCCAAGGGGGAGATATATCATACCCCCAAAATTTCATGATATAAACATGCTGCTCTATTTTCTTTTGATGAATCCAGTTTGGAGAAGGGTTACTCATAAGTTAACCCTCAAACTCCAACTTTAGTCGTATGGCATGTTTTCAAGATTCAGTTCAGATCGTGATATTCAGTGTATCTACCACGTCCCAGACTTAGTTATGCTCTCATGTTTCCGATCATGCATATGGAGTAATTAATCGCAAACTTATCGGTATTATCAGTTCAAGGTAATAGTTTTCCTTAAACTTACTTGTTTTCATGTTCATATTTTAGTGCCAAAATTGGTATTCAATTCCATGCTCAGTTTTCAGTTCAAACTTGATACCTTTACCATTGCATGTTCATGAGTAAGTTTAGTCATGAATTCACGCATCAGATATGTGTGACCAGCTCATTAGTACTTTCAGTCATGCCATTCATGAACCTATGTTTTGGTAGTGTATGTCTTGTACGTACTTTATCTAATTATCTCTCCCGCTTCAGTTAATTTCCATTCGAGGACGAATGTTCCTAAGGGGGAGATATTGTAATACCCCGTATGTTTCTAAGCTAGGAGACAAACCATTTTTCCTATGTATGAAACCTCTTATCCTGTGAGTAGCATTTTAGTGCATGACTTACAATAATTATCCTACCGATAATATAGATTATGATACATTAAGCATGTTCATATGAGTCACTTAAGGTAATACAAGCTAAGAGTTTTTGAATCCATAAAGTTTTAGGGTTCGATTTTGCAAGGGTCATATTTGAACGAGTATAACTCGATGTTAATGTGATATTTCTTTATATTTCTACCCACCAAATTGTAGATAATTGATTTATCTCTCCAACAATATCAATTTTGCCTTAATCCAATAACCGAGCGAAAAGTTACGCCTATTTTCGTGAGAGACAGTAAGGATAGGTGATTGGTTAGGCGCCGCCCAACCAAACTTAGGCGATTGGTTAGGCGCCGCCTAAGTCAGTTCCAACACCAAAAACACTCCGTTTTGAGTTATTTTGAGGGTAATTAAGTCTTTTAACACTCCTTACACGTCCCTAAACTTAACCCTACGAAACATATAGCTTCTAAACACATTACAACCCTATTAACATCTCAAAGCTCATCATCCAAGAGCACCATAGGAGAAAAACAACTAAGGTTGCACAATCAAGCTTGGATCCAATTTAATGAAAATTCCTCCATCAATCATCAAGAACCTCCCTTCCAAGGTATGCGTAGTGTTCATCTATGGATCCAATTCGTTCATAGAGGTGGTTTAATATAATGCAAGTATAAAATCCACCTATCCCTTAAAGAATGCATGCAAGGTGTTTGATAAAATGCCTAGGATGCTAGAAATTCCTATTTACATGATTCCATGATATTCACATGACAAGTCCATGTTAGCTATACACTTCAATATGAATTTCCATGCTAATTATGTATTCTTATGGTAGTGGCATGAAGCATGTATAATGATGAAGATATGAATTATGTATGCGAATTATATCCATGCTTTTCCTACCATGTTTGAGATGTTGAATAAATACATGAAGTTTAATATCCCCAAATCATTATAATATGAACTAAATATTAAATGTTGTCGTTCTCTTATGCTAGAATGGTTTCCATGCCCTTGCTATGAATAGTATATGTTGTCGGAATGCCCACGATATTAGAATATGAGATTTATGACTTGATTATAAGCATTCCTATTCATGATAGATATTATGATGACCACGTACTTCATGAAATCCCCTACTCATGTATTATGGATTGTATTTTTGATGGTCATGTACTCAAGAAATTCAAGTTGTGTCAGTTTCCTTCCATCGAGTCCTGGGGGTACTTATACCTAGAAAATAGTGTTGTGTGCCTAGATCCATGTCATGTTTTCTCGATACTCTCAGTCAAGCCATGATCTATAGAATTCAATCAGTCATGTGACTCAGGAAAACTCAAAAATCTCAGTAATCTCAGTAGTCTAGTAATCTCAGTAATCTCATTGCTCCGTAACCTCAGCAACCTCAGTATTCACAGTCAATCATAGTAACTTTAGTACTCTCAACCAGTCCTCAGAACTCAGTACATTCTGTCAGTCATCGAAATTCGGTAAACTTAGTTTAGCTCCGCTTAACAATACCACTAGTATTAGTCCAGTTTATCAATATTAGTTCATCTAATCTATTCAGTTCAGTTATTCATTTCAGCTTGGTTATTCAGTTCAGTGTCCTTCAGAATGGAGTAGAATTTAGCACAGAGTGAACCCAAGGATGGAAACTCACCTACCAGTTCAGGGTGTGATTCTTAGCAGTCATCCTTGTGTTCGAGAACTACATAGCCAGCGTAGGTTGAGATATCTTAACCCGTTAGATTAGGGTTGATGAGGTGGCTTAACCCATCAGTTTAGGTTTCCCACCATTCTCATTGAGTACCTGCCAGTATAGGGTTCTCACAGCTGTCCTTACCAGTGGCGCGGTATTGACACCCCTCCAGTCGGGGCAGAGATTGGACCCCAACTTAGCTACTATAGCGTATTTGGGGCAGGTCAGTTAGATAACTATTCCCACAGTTTCAGTTACAGATTTCAGGACTGTCAGCTATAGCTACCCAGTCTCAGTAAAGAACTCAGATAGTTCTTCAGATTTTAGTATATCAGGACTGTCAGATATAGTCAACTCAGAAATAAAATGGAACTCAGATAATTTCCTTCAGATTTATAGACTGTGAGATATAGTCACTTATGCTATCAATCACAACAGTTATCAGAACTCATGCTATCAGTACTCAACTTCAGGACTGTCAGATACAGGTAATCAGACCAACTTTTCATAATTCGAACTGTCAGAAATAATCATTTATTTATCAGTAATGCAATATCACTCTCTTAGTATATCAGTAACACAGTATCAGATCCATCACTTATTAGTGATTTACATATCAATAGCAGTAAACTCAGTCTTTCAAAATCTTATTATCAGTACACTCATGTTGTCAGTATTCAGACTCAATAGTCCATATCTCTACAAGATCAGTTACAGTTATGTATGCATCTATGTACTCTCACATTCATATCAGTCAGTATTTTTCATGCATATAACCCTTTGCATTTAGCCTACCTCACTCGTATACTCCATATATTCAGACGTACTGACGCATTTGCACTATGGCGCTTTCTCTTATGTTACACCATAGGTTCAGAGGCATGAGCTCCAAATTAGCAGTAGATTCCAGGATCAGCATTCAGAGTTAGACGTGAGTCCTCATCCTTTGAGGACATGATGATTCATTTCTATTTCAGTTTTTACTTTATTTCAGTAGTTGGAGTTAGTTGGGGACATGTACCATTAACTCCTTATTCAGTTCAGTTAGAGGATTTCGGACTAGATGTCAGATTAGATGTTCAGACTTCAGTATTTATGTTCCTTTTTGGTATTGTTATACCATATTTTTCAGATATGTATTAGTATTGAACCTTATGGCCTTATAGTTCATGTTTCCGCATATTTTGTGAGATATTATGCAGTTTACAGGTACAGATATCTGTCATGGGTTAGCTTGTGGTCCCTCGGGGTTATGAGCACCGTGTAGCATTCTGGTTCAGTGAATCGGGGCGTTACATACCGAATGGACAGAACCCAAAATGGTAGGAAATTCTAACTCATATGGAACACCACCTATTCTCCTCAAAATCTAATATGGTCCTATATAGTGAGGACTCAATTTACCTTTCTTTTTGAATCGCATAACTCCCTTCATGGGAGAAACCTTCAGAAATACCCAATCTCTGACCTCAAACTCTAACTGCGTAGGATTTCTGACGACTCTGAGCTGTCTAAAGTCATTCTCTAATAAGCTTCACATCTTCAATTTCCTGATGAACAAGATCAAGCCCAAACATCTGCATCTTACCCACTTCATACCACCCTATTGGTGACCTATATCTTCTCCCATACAATTTTCAAATGGTGCCATCTTAATACTGGAATGGAAACTGTTATTATATTCGAACTCTATCAATGGAAAATGATCCACCCAACTACCTTTAAAATCAATCACTCAAGCCCTCAATATATCCTCAAGGGTCTAGATGGTGCATTCCGCTTGCCCATCCATTTGGGGGTGAAAAGAAGTACTTAGGTTCACTTGGGTACCTAAACTTCTCTGAAAAGATCTCCAAAACTGAGAAGAAAACTATGTACCTCGATCAGATATAATGGACACAGGTGCACCTTGCAAATGAACTATTTCTGTGATGAACAGCATAGCATAATCCTCTCCTGAATAGTTAGTCCTGACAGGCAAAAAGTGCGCTGATTTGGTCAGCCTATCCACAATTACCCATATAGAATCATACTAGTTTTGGGACTTCGAAAGTCAATGAAGTCCACATTTATCATCTCCCACTCCCATAAAAGCAGAGCTATCTCTTGGGAAGTACCTCCTAGCCTCAAATGTTCTACCTTCACTTGCTGACAGTTCAAATACTTGGAAACAAAATCAGCTACATCACATTTCATGGTATTCCACCAATATAAAGTTTTCAGTTTATGGTTCGTCTTAGTAGAGCTCTGGTGAACAACATACCTCGAAGTGTGTGCTTCATCAAGGACTCTTTCCAGCAGTCCATCAACATTCAGGACACACAACCTATCCTGATATCTCAAAATACCATCACCACTAATTTCAAACGACATTACCTTTTGTTAACCCACATCTTTCTTGATTTGCATCAATATGGGATCTTTAACCGGCTTCTCTTTAACTTCAGCACAAAGGGATGACTTAGCTATCTCATGAACAATCACCCCTCCATCTTTAGAATCTAAGAGTCGCACTCCTAAATTTGCAAGGCAGTGAATATTCTTTACTATCTCTCTCTTCCCCTCTTCAACATGAGAAAATATGCCCATAGATAACCTGCTGAGAGCATTGGCTACAATATTTGCCTTTCCCGGATGGTAATGCAGGCTCATATCATAGTATTTTAAAAGCTCCATCCAACACCTCTGCCTGAGGTTCAATTCTTTCTGCGAGAAAACATACTGTAAACTTTTATGGTCAGTATAAATATCAACATGCACTCCATAAAGATAATTACTCCAGATCCTAAGTGCAAACACCACAGCTTATTACTCCAAGTCTTGAGTGGGGTAATTTCGCTCATGCACCTTTAACTGCCTAGATGCATAAGCTACTACCTTACCATGTTGCGTCAGTACACAATCAAGTCCCACACGGGACGCATCATAGTATACCACAAAACCATCTACACCCTCGGGAAGAGTCAAAATAGGAGAAGTAATTAGCTTGTCTTTCAACTTCTCAAAACTATTTTCACACAAGTCAGACCACAGAAACTTCACCTTTTTCTGAGTCAATTTAGTGAGCGGAGCGGCTATGGAAGAAAAACTCTCTACGAACCTTCTATAATAACCAGCCAAACCCAAGAAGATTTGAATATTGGTTGGAGTCATGGGTCTGGGCTCGCTACCTCAATCTTTTAGGGATCTACTCTAATCCCGTCACTAGATATAATATGCCCCAAGAAGGCAATAACATTTAGCTAGAAATCACATTTGGAGAACCTAGCATATAATTGATGATCCTTAAGGGTCTGAAGGATAATTCGCAGATGATAGCTCGAACGAAGGTCTATTTTTGATAAACACTTAGCACCCTAAAGCTGGTCAAAATATCATCAATCCTAGGAAAAGGATATTTGTTTTTAATAGTGACCTTATTCAACTGGCGGTAGTCTATGAACATACAAAGGGACCCATCCTTCTTTCACATGAAAATTATGGGTGAACTCCATGGGGAAACACTAGGATGAATAAAGCCTTTGTCTAGGAGTTCTGCGAGCTATTCTTTTAACTCTTTCAGTTCTACGAGAGCCATTCTATATGGCAAAATGGAAATAGGACGAGTGTCTAGCAATACATCAATGCCAAAATCACTGATTAGGACTTCATCATTCTGAGCACTCTAATTAGTATTGCGACGAGGAGGCATGACTATTATTTCTTTAAGACAAAGATCACTGATTAGGAATAGACTTGACTCTGAAGCACGAACTAAATCACAAAGAAGGGAAACATTTCCTGAACGCCTAGTAGCCTCTAGCTTATAAGTGTGGTGCACTACACACCCATAAACAAGACTCTACCCGACATGATTTTGCAGACACCCTGGGACCATGAACCTTGCTATGATACCAAGGTTGTCACGACCCAAACTGAGGCCCTGGCCATGACGAGCATTCCAAACCATAAAGGCCCGAAACACCCCTATCTATCTGGTAATCATGCACATAATTCAATGATAAAAGAAATGCAGAAGATTCACAATACTACGAAAACATGGTCATAAGTCCAATGAAATAAATAATGGGAAATAATGTCTCACAATATCTATCGGCATCTGAAAATCGTCTGCGAAATCTCTACTACATGACTAAAACAAACAAACTGTCTGAAAAATGGGACAAGGCCCCTAGTAGGCCCAAAACTATTAAATGATAAATAAACTGCAAGACATCAGGCCTTCTGGAATATAGAAGGCTCACCACTTTTCTCTGCAAAACTATCTGAAGATTCTACTGATTTTCTTGACCCCTAGACTGTGCCTCTGAACCTGGGAGGGAAGAGGGTCAATACAAAGTACTGGTACGCAGAATAATCCAAAACAAAGTAGAGATTTTTATATAAAATAAATAAGAGCTGATAGAAAGTACATTATTGCAAAATGATTTCGAAAATACATGGGCTTAGCATAATGATTTTTCAACAAAAATGCAACACATTTGAGCTAGGCGGTACACCCTGCAATTTCATATTTTCACCAACTGTCAAATCTCAGTTGCCACCGAGATTACAGTATAAGTGAGGGAAAGACACACAAGATGACACAGCAGGGTGTCTCGACCCAATCAAGTATGGTAATGCACAAGATCACAAAGTAGGGCTCCTAACCATAGTATCAATTTGGGATGACATAATGTCAGGTGCACAAGAACACACAACAGGGTACCAAGTTCTTGAGTCGGCAAACACGATTTCCAGCGTAGAGTCATTTGACTCATGGTTTCTTCGGGTAACCACCTATCTCACAAAATTAATGCATTAAACTCATTTTAATCAATCACATGTCATACTCTGTAGGGTATCATCATACCCAACTTATAAGTCATCAATATCATATCAACTTTTGAACTTCTCATACCATTTATCACATGCACATATGTATGAATTTAACACCATTAAAACACCTACACCATGGTTCTCAACATGCATTTATTTAAGAAGTTTAATTATTTATGAGTAATGCCATATCAATTGCAAAACTCATGCTCTAAATGGTTTTAAGACTATTATAATATAGGTTATAAACATTATCATGTGGAATTGAGAAAATTCACAGCTGATGTACATCACACACTTTTGAAATTTCAAGTCACATGTTCACAATTCAACCATTTAAATACATTCAAACAGACAACCCCATGATATCTCAATAGTACTTTCAAAATCATATATCAAAACATGTAATTTGTATCAATTGAAAACCCCCATTTGTAAAAATATATATGTACTTGTATAAATTTAAAGTCTTGCGTAAGTTCCTTTTTAAAAAAATTCCTATGAACTTTAGGATAACCCCACGTACCTCTATTTACGAAATTGGCGGGTGCTTCTTGAAGCCTATGATCTGGGGTTTTCGAATCTTCAATTGATTTTGAAAACCCATGATTGAATCTTGGGTTTCTTGAAGTTCTTGTTTGAAACCCTAGAGAGGATTCTTGATGATTTTAATGAAAATAAGGTTAAGTTGCTCAAACATACCCTAAATCCTTTATTTGGATGGTTTTAAAGGCTAGGGAAAATTCAAATTTACCCTTAATAACTCCAGAATGGAACTAAAAATTTGAACTTAAAAACTCGATTTTGGGTACTACTGCGACGTGCCACAATTGCGGTGGTCCACTCGAATTCGACGAGTGGGAAATTGTGTGCCTCCGCAATGTGCCACCATCGCGGAGACCCACTGGAATTATATGATTGTCAATTTGACCCTCTCCGCGACGCGCTAGACTCTAAAATGACGATGTTTATGACTGGAACTTTAAATTATTCATAACTTCTTCACTGAGGGTCCATTTTGGACGAATCTTATATCGTTGGAAAGCTAATTCAGTCATCTACGGAATGAAAGGTTGGAATCAAGGAAATTCCAAGTGAAAATTAATTTAGATCATTCTAGAAGCTAATTCTAAGACTTTCCATGAATGGAACTTAGCTAAGAAGACATCGGGGTGTTACATCAACACTAAGGTTAAGCTGCTCGATCTCAACTACCCAAACCATACTTGAAGAAGGTTAGACATCCACACTCTAAATATATCATAACTTCCAAATCATCATTCTAAGCCGCCAAGTCAAAACTGAGCCAATAAGTCTATATCAATGCCAACCACTCAAATCGACTTTACTATCCAAATTTGACATATTCAAGCTAAATTATACTAAGCTAAAATTGAAACTTAGCTGAAGAATAAAATCACTACATGAATAAACCATCGGCTGAAAACACAACAACTAACTCCATATTAGCTTGAGGGTACGAAATATAGCCACAGAATAGAAATCATGCTAAAAGATGAATCACTAGATGAAAATGCAAATAACCCACTTCATAACTACTGGAGAGCATGAACTATCAAACAAACTCAAAAACTCTCTAAGGATGCAAACTATACTAGGAAAGGCAAAAGCTCTAGCAACTCAGAGAAATGAAACTTAAGCCAAAACTAACCAATCAAACACTCCATCTTGACAAAGAATAGAATTAGGCACAAATCATCGAGGAGAAACACTCCACCAAGCTTTATCAGGACATATCAGGACAAACAAACTCTGAAATAGGGATTTCCTGAATCCACCTAAGAAGGACAATCATCACTAGATCCAGCCAAGAATTATATCATCAAAGAAAAAATACGCCAATCTAGAAACCAAGGTCAAGTCAAGACAACCGCCAGTATATCAACAACTCAAGAACGAGAATTTCCAATTCGCTAACTCAAGAAGCGACAACAGGAAAGTCTATTTGCCTCTAACTCTCAAACTCCACTAGAAAAAACCATATCATATCACAAATAAGCTTCCAATTTCCACACTAATAATAAGGGAAACCATCATAAGGGAATGAACCCAATAAATCTAAAATATAAACTCAGGGTATCTCAATATCAAAGTTAAACCCATAATTGAGCGATGAAACAGACACAAATGAAGAATAAACCCAAGAGTAAAAATAATCAACCTCATCTCGCTATGGGAAAAATTATCAAATTGGGATATATCTACTTAAGAAATTGAATAATATCACAAAAAATACAATCCTAACTAGATAACACTAGTTTATACAGCTACCCAGCAAAGATCAATTACATCAAGTAATAATATCAACAATAAAAATAACCTCACATAGTGATAGTGGTGGTAACAACAATATCAATATTAATATAATAAGTAGGTGGTACCAGAATGAACGTTAATATAATATACCACTCAAGGGCCACAATAAGGCCAATATGCCAAGATAAATGGGACTCAAACCCAGAAGTTACACCCATAGAGAGAAAATATCGATATAGATCTACTCCATCTACTACTAAATAAATTAAACCACAAAATATTAATATAATCATGAATTGAATGACAAGACACAAAATAACTAATATGAACTCATCAAGGTATATAATCATCATCGGGTATGAAAACCCCAATACACAAAATTAAAGATAAATGCAAAAAATAAAGTATACCTATCATGATGAAACCCACAATCACATACCTAGTGGGACAGAGAGAATAAATCTGAACGAGTATAAACTCAAACCAACTGACTAAATCATCGATATAGGTGCCAAGCATACTAGATCTAACTAAAGATGCCACAACTTTATAAGGCTGATCTGAATTAGATAGAATACTTAAAATCCTATGTCGGGGATACTCTCTAGACCAATTATCGATATTTCTGTAGTAGTAACAAATTCTTGAAGCTCTAGTCTAGGAGAGTAACACAAACTAAGTCCAAATGGCTAGGCAACTGGCATTGAGAGTGAAATCTAGAAGAATATACATCTTTCCCACAATCATAGCCTATGTAAGAAACTCTAGGCTGGTAGGGAATATATGATAACTCTTCCTAATCACTAACTCACATTTGGGTGGTCTCTGAACCTATGTCTCATCTCTCCATAACCAAAACAAGCTCTCAAAACAAAAAATAATAGCACTATAATAATGGCATAGCTGCTTGCCACCACCTCTATAATTCCTAATGCATGCTCTCTCTATGGCACTCACATAGTCAACAACTTCAGAGAAAGAAAACCCAGCTGCTATCAAGTGCTTTGATGCCAAATGGAGTGGCAATAATAAACCTTTAATGATTCTATGCACTATGTTCTTCTGTAAAGGATATAGCATAAGAAAATTTATGGCCCAATCTAGAAATCCAATCTCATACTCCAAAATAGTCAAGAAGTATGACGAACACCAATAGTCCCAACTCTGGTCTGAGAATGACTCGATGAATAAAATGTAATCCATGACTATGAGGGATCTATAATCATGACTCAGATCCCCAATATTGGACCTCAAATGGTTGAAGTAGTCATGAGTTTAACTAGAGCCTAAGCTGGCCCCAAATACTTTTTGGTTAACACTGAAGGTCTTTGACATCCATCTCTAACTCCTAGTTTAATATTGTGCTAAAACTCTACAAATGCAAGCTAAAGTCTCATCTGCATCTATCACCAATGTCGCATTGTCCTTCGAGAATATGTTTGAGGTTCATAGCAATGTGAACACACGATAAGAAGTCAAGAAGTAAATTTTCTAAAATGTCCATATAGTCCTCCGAAGATAGGTTATGAACGTCTCCTATAATACCCCATGTTTAGAAGTTACTGTGCTTCATACGACTCACTTTTTTGAGTTGTACGCACTTCATATGAGTCGTGTATAGTAAATCATACCTAGAGTAGTATGGAGTAGATGAAGTCAATTATAGATACTAGTTGACCCTATAAGTCATACGATCATGGTATGAGTTGTATGAAGTAAAGTCATAAGTTTAGAAGAATAGGTTCCCTAAGTTTTGGTCCAAGATATGATTAGGTGTTTCCAAGTCGTATAGACAAGTAACAATTCATATATTACCCCTCATATATTGACCAGCCTATACCATCCTTTATTTTGCCAAGCTTATAAGTTGATGGGTCTAGTTATACCCTCACCATATGAGTCATATAGTTGAGTCGCGAAGACTGACGATTAATTTTTGTAATGTTCAGTTAAAGGGATTTTTCTTCTTTTCCCTTCTTATAACTCCAACCCATGACCTATAACCCTTAAAGAGGCATTATTTTCCTCTTTTTTCCAATTAATTAACAACACTTACCTACTCATATCTTTAAGAACATCAAGATTAGGGTTCCTCTCCCCAAATTCATCTTTCAAGTCCCAAGGTTCAAGCTCTCATCATAAGTTAAGAAAATTAAAGTAGGTGGGGTTTGTGAACAAGGTTATTCTTTCATCCTTTTTCCCAAAGTGCATGGTTTTTATATTAAATTTACTTATTTTGAATTAGGGTTCATACCCAAAGAGACATAACCTTGAAGTATAATACTACCATGTGATTGAAAGCTTTAAGTGCATCAAGGTTTACATATATTCATGTTTTGACTTGCATGATTTGTATTATGATTTGAATTTCATGGTCTTCACTATATATTGTTGAAACATTTCTAGGTGATTATTGAGCATGATGCTTTATTATGAAATCCTATGAATTAAAGCATGAATTCCAAGTCCCAACTACAACCAATAAGTTTACAAAAAAGTTTAAGCCTTTGAAACTTTATTAACATACATTATAGCATGATTCAAGAAAGATTGATCTTTTGATCTAAAGATAAGAAATGAAATCCAAAATTATTCATCTTGATTATGATTTAAAGAAAGAGAAAGAATATATGGTTTTCATTCTATAGACCCTTATGCTATTTTAAGGTGGATTTCTTAAAGTATAAGCATATAAGTATTTTGGGAGTAGTATTTAGCACTGAGAAGGGAATGAGAATGAGTGTATCATAAATTCCTAGAAACTACGAGCCACCGTAGGTTAAGTTTTTTTCCAATATGGAATAAGTTCAGTGATCACTAAGATAAGGTTCTATTCTGATGACATGGATAGAATATCTTTCCCTACCGTGGATAAGAAGTTAGACTCTATGGTAGCTGACATGATTTATGTTAGTTAGAAGAATCCCCGATATGAAATAATGGAAATTAAAGCTTTTAGAAACAAAGTGTCATGGCTTACAAAGTTCATCCTTATACTTCATCATTCGTGTTTATGATTTTGTAGTCTTCGTCTTATTCAGATCCAAGATGAGTCATTTACGCTTAGCATGAATCATTTGAAAATTTACTTAGATATATTCAGTTATTGTTTTACTTATGTATGCACCCCCACATATTCATAACTATGAGGTATATCATATCTAAAAGACATTTCTATCTATAAGTCATATATCATGACTATGAGGAATATCATCTCTATAGAAAAATTATTAAATCTTAGGGAAATAACATCTCTAAAGACCCATTATCATGTCTAAGAGGAATTCATCTCTAAAGGCCCAATATCATATCTAAGAGAAAATAGCATCTCTAAGCCCTAATATAACTTCCATAAGCAATATCATAGCTATAAGCCATTAATCATAATCTGGGGAAAGTCATCAAAATTTACTAAGCCATGAAGTAAGCTTATTCTAATGGTGCAATAGTCTCAACTATGCCTAGCATCCAAAATTAAGTCCACACGGGCTAACATAAGTATTAGCCTAGATGGGTTGAATGATCGTACTTCTAATCCTCAATTTTCATATCTATGCAATCTATGCCCCGAACTAGGCTATGTTATTTAGTTTAAATTCTAGATGTCAAGTAAGCCATAACAAATCCTAAGATAGGAACTTCGTCTAGAAACATGGGCATTTATGTCAACTCCACCTAAACTACAGTTTCAAGATCACCAGACTAGCCCAAATAAGGTTAATCATACTAACCATTATTTCAACACATAAACCATATCCCAATCTTGCATTATATTATATCCATTTTAAAAATTAGTTTAATCTAGGAAAAAGGTAATAGGATTCTAAAGGTAATGAGCATTTCACCTTACGAGCTCGTCTAATCCCCAAACTTTGATAATCAAGACTAAGTCACTCTACTCATAATCAAAATTAACATTTACATTCACATGCCATATATATAACACACATCATCTTCAAAGAAGAGTAGGTAGAAGACTACCTCAAAACTGAACCGTAAATCCTTACATCATTCACCATATGATCGTCTTCACTTTATAATCTCCAAAATTACATCACACTATTAAAATTATAATCTACTTATCAATACAAGAAAAATAATACCCATATTGCACCATTATGCTTCAAGTCCAAAAAACACACCAAAAATCCCAAGTTGATCTCATGTATGGAAAATGCTTTTTCGAGGTCACCCCAACGTTCATATATTATCAAAGAATCATAACCCTAAATAATTTGTAAAAAAAAATAAGCTCATTTGGGTTTAAAATCAAGCCCTCAAGCTATTTGTGATCTTCAAGTCCAAAAAACACACCAAAAATCCCAAGTTGATCTCATGTATGGAAAATGCTTTTTCGAGGTCACCCCAACTTCCATATATTATCAAGGAATCATAACCCTAAAGAATTTGTAAAAAAATAAGCTCATTTGGGTTTAAAATCAAGACCTCAAGCTATTTGTGATTTTGGGTCAAAAACTAAGAAAATTCACCAAGAAGTTTATGAAATGTTACCCTGAATTGGATGATAATCATTATATAGATATTTAGCAAGCTCTTAAGTCACCCGCCAAAGCTCAATTTTGAGTTACCATACTCATTTAGGGTTTTTGTCTCTCAAGAATAAGTAAGAAATGGACAAAATTGTGACATTGGGTCCATTTGTAGCCCCTTCGGGCACATAGGTATCGCTATTGTAGTTCTAGGGATCGCAAATGCACTATTCCAATCGTAATAGGTACTTGTGAGATTGCATATGCACCAACACTAGAAAAGTCAAAAACCTATTTTTGACTCTCAGAACTCATTCAAACTTTGATTTTTGTAAATGACTATGTAAACCCACTAAATTCGATGTTCCAGATGTGTTGGTGAAGTTAAATTTTCCATCTGAGGTTGTTTGGACCAAATGTGAGACCCACACCCATTTCTTTAAATTTTTCATCTTTCTAGCCAATAAGTCAAAATGAACTTGGGTGCATTAGAATCCAAACCAAAGGTCTATCTAGCCTAAAATCGTTATTTTGGAGTTGTTGGTGAAGTCAAAATTTGCATCTGAGATCGTTTTACTAAAATTTTTTCTCTATGGCCATTTTGAATTAGTGAAGACTTATAAACAGGAAATTAGCTCTAAAATTAAAAGAAACTTCTCGGTAATCAAATGGTCAGTCCCAGCAAATCATAAATAAATTAGGGCAAATATGAAGTAGCTTAAATAAAAAAATAAAATTATGAAAAATGACTGAAAGAGTCATTACACTTCTTTCATTTATGATATAAGCTTTTGCATTTAGATTTCTCATGACCTTATAATTTACAAGTATGGCATTATTTTGGCAACACATCATAATGGATCTTTATATTTTAGACTCTAGATTCATTGCTATTCATCCCCTTAATCTCTACATATTTTGGCAATTTTGCAGCCAAGTCCACTTAGACTTTAATCCTTGCACAACTGGGATGAGTCTTGTTAAATGTATCCAAGTCTAGGTGGATAGGGTTTTTCATAGTAGCAGCTAATGAAAAGAATAATTCCTTACAAAAATAGGTGGGTAAAAGATTAAGAAAGAAATCTAAGCCATTACTGGGTTGTCTCTTCACTTAGTTTAAACTTGGAATTATAAATGAGGGATCTCATTTGATATGCCACTCTATCCTTCACAGTAATATAGAAAGCATTTTTAGATATCATTCTTACAAAGTCCTCTAATAGATTAAATCTCATTAGAATGTGTTTATGCCTAAGAAATCTAATTTTAGAATCTCCCTTAGCCTTATATTGATTTGGTATTTAAATTTTGAGTTCTTCAAATTTTGTTCATCCATATCAAAATTTACCAATCATTGCAAGCTTTAAATCGTTGATAACTTTCATATTTGAATCTCTTCTTCCATCTATATGACTCGCAGTACCCCATTCTTGTATTCTACTGGCTTCATCTGAAGTGAGTCATGTAAAACTTTTCTTCCAAATTGTGCATTGGCATTAAGCTCTATTAGGCCAACATACTTCACTTTGGATTTATTCACACCATCATTAATACCTTTTCCCTCAATATTAGTGATGCTAGAAAATCTGGTAGGATCATATGAAAACTTAAATTTTTTTAGGCGAAGTAGCATGATATAGTTTTAGAAAGATAGTGGGAGAGGTGAGAGAAAACATTTGCCCAGCTACAGAATGTTGACCCGTGTTAATGACAGACATAATAATGGCAGTGACATGGCTAGCGTTCTGAATTTTGGAGAGAGAAAATTGTGTAAGCTATAGATTAGCAGCTTATGGCTCAACCTCAAAAGTCAGAAATAATAAGTGTATTCTATAATTTTAATTATTACAACATAATACATTTTAAGATAATTACATTTTTTTATATTTTTGTTTATATTTTACACATTGATAATTATATATTCTGTACATTAGTTAGCGCAGTCCACAAATACAAAAGTTGAAGCAATTTATTTAAACACAAGCAACAATCAATCAAGTCAAGATCTCTTCAACTTTTAAAAGTTGATATTGAGGTTATAGGTTGGGTTTTTCATACTCAAGTTAAAGAGTGTTTATATTTTGAATAAAAGAATGAAAATTCTCTTTACTAATAACCTAGAAACTATAATGTGCAATCATAATACAAGAGGGAAGCTAATATTAGCTGGGTAACAAGGGGGACTAAATTTTGCTATAAATGAAAAGAAAGGGCTAATTGTTTTAACATAAAAAAAGACACACCCACAATTTCTTTACACCATTTTTAGATTTCTTATCCTTTTAACTCCCCCCCCCCCTTCTTCTCCAGCAATGCACCACCGCCACTTCACATTGGAGCCTTGACCTTAGGTAAACAACAAAAATTTTTCCTCTCTTTTCTTTTCTTCTCTCCCCTTTACTCTCTATTTTGCTATTGTCCAGATGGAAATGGCCATATCTAGCCAAATTTATATCCTCTTTCTGATGTAACATCACTTTCATTATTGCCTTGTCTTGTTTGAATGGAGTTATTGATTTTTTTTATTTGGTTATGTTACTCGTGTAGATCTAGCTGGAGTTGTGAATTTTTTAGCTAACACTATGGATTCTGCAAACCCCATGAATATCAGACAACTTGTTATATTTTGGTTTTTATTTTAATAACCTTTTGCTTTCTGAAAGATGTATGTGTCTTCTTCAGTTTTTCCAATTGTTTGCTCACTGCAACTAAATTTATCTTACTTTCTTTTCATTATCATTCTAATTGTTGGTTGATCTAGCACTATTTTGATTTATCTTTTTGGCAAGCTTGTTACTGTTCCGGTTCTATAATGCATGAGTTTTCTTGTTCCCTTTCTTTATTTTGATATTGTAACTGATAAGGTACAAATACTACGTAATATGGCCAATAAAAAAAATTGCCACTTTTGGAGCCTCCACAAATAAAAAGACAGACAAATGGGTACAAATACATCGTAATAAATAAATAAATTTGGTAATGATAAAATTTTTATATTATCAAGACAAGAGAAATAATTATTATGATTCGTATTTTGGAAATATGATTTAGGACGATTGATAATTCAAGCTATTACTTTATAGCTATCGTGTATCTAAAACTTAATCTGATCCCACTGTATAATAAAATTCTATCTTGTATATATAAATTTCTCTCTCTCTATATATATATGGATATACATATTTTTAATTTATTTTAATCATTATTATTCATTATTAAGATTTTTCTAACTATTAATATACGTTCTTGTAGACACTCCCAGAAATGGTATTCCAAAAGAGGAGTTTTTCAATTTTTATTCATATAATTGTACACAAAGACAAAAATATAGTGAAAAGTTTACTTTCTGGGCGTCAGAGGAGAATGTGTCACTTACATATTTATTATTACGCGCTTAGGTAAAACTTTGATCGTTATTACTTATATAAATGAATTAAACTTATTTAGATATTTAATCAGTTAATTCGCATTTTTACATTAAAAATTATTGCACAGTCTCTTTTTCTTTAAAATAAATCTTTATTTTATTTAGTATTTTCTTTCACTAATTTTTATCGAATAAAAATTTTTATTTGAAAATACTTTTTTTTATATAGTACAAAAAAATATTTCCCATTTCATATATTACATAAAGTGCTTTATTTTCTATAAAAATACTTGTTATTTTCATACATATTCTTACCCATTTTTATAATGCTTATATATCTTTATATATTTCTATACGCACATTTATTCTAACATATTTTATTTATATAATTGATATACGCTATTTACATATACACTTTTTATATTATTTTAGTACAAATTTAATATATTCATAATTTCAAAAAGATTAATTTTCACCTCCTCCTTCTTTAGATAATTTTAATCTAGTTGGGTACCACATTTGTAGATTCTGAAGAATACACAATAACTTTTCTTCGGAATAATTTGAACCCTTACATAGAATCTAAATTAATTCGTAGATTAAAAGATAAGTTATACATGTCAATAATTGAATAGATTTCCTTATTTTTTCTTAGAAATTAAGTGGTGATTCTTTACAAAATCAATTCTTGTAGAGTCGATACGTCATGTGTTGTTTAACCTTAGTGAAAATAGGGCATGACAGGATGGTTTTTATCATGTACTAGGTTTTAGGTATGTTTTGTGGTCCCTTTCTCTTTTAGCATTACTAGTCAGTTTATTTATATTATCTTGCTACTCTTACTTACTTTATGAAGGATATTTGGAGTGTACCACTATTAGTCTATTAGCTTAGTGCACTTCTTGTAGTGATTAGGTTGTTAGGCTAGTTCCCTTTGGTTAGTACCTTCATGTTGCCTACCTACCTAGTACGCTTATATATCATTTTCTTTTTCTTCTAATACTATTGTATATTACCTTCTTTATTTATTACTACTATTTTATATTACCTTCATCCCTAACTATTTATGTTGTATAGCACTTCGGTCCTTAGTTACCTGTAGCATATGGTGGTTTTTCTTTACTTCTCTATTATCCTTGTTGTGTTTCTTCTCTTAGTTAGCTGTCTGTGATGTATATTCTTGCATTATGTATTATTTATACTTGAATGAACTTTATAGCTTGGTTAGGGATGCCTATTGAGTACTCGTGTTTGGTACTTATACTACACTTTTGTATTCTGTATATCATAATATAAATTCTCGCTACTGTTGTGCATCTTGCACAGCTATTATGGATCTGAGATCTGAGGTCAGCTCCTAACATCTAAAGTTGTTCCTTCTCATGTTATATTTCTAGACTAATCTTTATTTTGTATTTCATAGATGGTCCTATATATATGTGTGTGTGTGTGTGTTTATGTATATGTATATTATCTTTACCTTGTACTCTTGTTGTATGACCCTTACAATTTCTTGCATATTATTTTTGACCTTCCCATATTTGAAATATCATTTTTTCACTTGAATTATATCTAGAAATATTAAAAGGTTGTTTAGGGAAGGTTTCAGAGTTCTCCAAAAGGGTTTGGGGCAATTTTGGAACATCAAGATAGAGAACCTTTGCATTTTTATCGTATCACAGAGGTTACCCTCCATGATATTGGCGTGGCAGGGAGGATGACCTTTTTCATATTGGTTTGCCATATGAAGGCATAATTTTTGAGCAGTTTTATTTTTATTCACTTGGGGTGAGGGGATTTTAGGTCCTGTAACCCTTGTACGACCCTTAAACACAAAATTAGCTTATTTCCTTTAGTTTTCAAAGATTAAGTTACTCCCTTTTGCTCTCAAACTCAAAAACCAAGAAAACTCAAGTGTTTCATAGAGAATTCATCATCCAGGCTCCAGCTTCAAATTGATTACAAATTCTTGTTTGTTTTAGGCATATATATCTTCCCTAAATAAATTTTATACAAAAACATGTGTTTAATTAATGTCCATGTGGTTTAATTGTTGGATTTTGAATATGGGTTGAGGAATTTGGAATGGTAATTACATGAATTAAATTTCCATGGTTTTGAATTGATTATTTATGCAATACTTTCATAATTTGAACTAATTAAAAGCATGGGTATGGGAATTGGATTGGGGAACATAGATTTACCCAAATTTGACAGTTTAATGGTTTGGAATTATCTATAACCTCAACAAACTTATGAAATTTGTTTGAAATATGGATAAATTTCTGCACTTTTGAAACCTTGTATTGTATAAAAGGTTAATGGAACATAAATGATTTTGAAAGGCCCTGAAGGCCATGCATTTATTTGAAATTGGAGCTTGGGGAGTCAAATAGGGGTCGTGGATTCCCTTGTAATGACCTTTTTGGGTCATTCTCATATTTTCATTTATCTTCACCATTAGGACTTCTTCATAGCTATCCCAAGTCATTTATGACTTGTTGGGACTAAAGATTTGATTATCGAATAGTTCGTTTGGTTTTAGAACCAATTCTCTATTTAGAAGTATTCGCTGGTTCCAAATGGCCACCAAGAAAATAATTTAGTAAGATAATCATATATTGAGATTTGACTATGCCAATAGCTCCAGAATATTTATTTTGGGTTAGGTAGACCTTTGGTTCGGGTCCCAACTCACCCAAGCTCATTTTGACCTATTGGTCGAAAAGTTGAAAATTTAGAAATATGGATATGGGGACCACACTTGATTAGAATGACCTCTTAATGAAAATTTGACTTCGTCAACTTATCCAAAATATTGAATTTAGTGTGGTTACATAGTTCATTTGTAAAAATTGGATTCTGAGTAAATCCTGAGGCCCCATTGCATACTTGGAAAAATTTCCAAGTTGCTGGAACTGGTGTCATATGGATCACATAAGGATTATCATGATCAAGATATGGCGATCTTATCAAGTCCTATGGTGATCGTTTCATGGCGATCACAGTTTCTGTAATGGAGATCGCGGTATCTCTTTACCTGAGGGGTTTATGAATAGACCCCAATGTCGCAATTTTAGTCTTTTTCTCCTCATCCTTGAGAGCCAAAAACCCTAAATGGGTATGATAACTCCAAATTGATCATTGGTGGTGAATTGAGAGTTTGATTATCATCTATTATTGCGAATATCTTTGAAACTAAGGTAATATTTCATCACTTTTTAGGTGAAATTCTTAGTTCTTGACCCAAAACCCTAATATAGATTAGGGCTTGATTTTAGACCCTAATTAGCCTTGTTTCTACCTATTTATAGATGGTTATGGTTTCTTGTTTATGTATGAACATTGGGTTGACTACAAAAATGTGATTTCGATAAGTGGGACCCACTTAAGGGTTTTGGCATTATTTTTAGACCACAAGCACAATGATACAATACGTCTATCATTATTTTTGTATTGATGAGTAGATTATGATTTTGATAGTATGGTTGAATTTTTGAAATTATGAAGTGAAGATGGATGATTGGTGATTGATGTAAGGTTTTGTAATTCGGCTTTGATGTAGGGTTCTGTCTACTCTTCTACATAGATGATGTGAGATATATATTTTGTGTGAATGCGAATGTTAAGATTGATTATGATTAGAATAAATTGGTTTTGAATATTAAAGTTTAGGGCTTAGATGAGGGTTTTGACCTATAAGTTGAAATGCTTAATACCCTTTTTGGATCTTATTGCATTTGCCTTAGCTTGGACTAAATCATAGCATGTATATGATATAATGCTAGGCTTGGGATATGGTTTATGTCTTGGAATCGTAGTTAGTATGATTAACCTTAGTTGGGCTAGCTTAGTAATCTTGAAGCCATAATTTAGGTAGAATTGCCATATATACCCATGTTTCTAGATGAAGTTCGTATCTTAGGATTGATTGCAGCTTACTTGACATCTAGAAGTTGAACTAGATACCTTAGCCTAGTTTGGGTTATAAGTTTCCTAAATAAGGAAATTAAGGATTAGAAGTAGGATTTTCTGACCCACCTTAGGCCAAAACTTGTGTTAGCTTTTGAGGACTTATTTATGGATGTTAGGCATAGTTGGGACTAGTAAATATTAGTGTAAGGTTACTTGGTGATGTGTCGAATATTGATGGTATTTCCCCCCGAATAATGGCTAATGGCTTACGGCTATGATATCCCTTATAGAAATGATATTGGGTCATTAGAGATGTTATTTCCTCTTAGATGTGAAATTGTGCCTTTAAAGATGTTATTCCTCTTAGATATGATAATTTTGCTATAGAGATGATATTCCTCGTAGTCATGATGCATGACCTATAGATATGAGAAGCATCATAGATTCGATATGCCTCATCATTGTGAGGTATGATTATTGATGGATTATGTCCCCTAGAAGTGAGATGCCTCCCATGAATGAGATAATTATAGATATGTTTCATAGATTATAGAGATATTATATCTTGTGATTACACTATGGCCGATAGTTATGAGATGATTTTTATATACATGATTATTAATATAAGATTCGGATACATATGTGGGCCTAAGGCTATGATTATAATATTGTATTTATTTTGGACACATTATTGGGCCAAGAGTCGTGTTATGATACTATTGACCATCTGAGAAGTGTTTATCCTTGTAAAGAGTGTGATTGTAGTCTTATAAATATATATGTATATTATATATATATATATATATATATATATATATATATATATATTTGTGTGTTGATATACATATCTCTCCAGAATGGGGTAGAGGAAGATGAGTTATGATGTTTATGACTCCAATGTTTGAATACTATTGATGGCATACATATATTTAGGATATTCATGATCGTTGTATTGCCGGTTGACACAATTCCATTAGATTATAATATTATTATGGTTGTCACTAACAAAGGGTTAAAGCCCACTTTCTACTTTATTAATTGATTTATTCATAATAATAAATGCCAATCTTTAATGAATAACATATAGGTAAAGATATTAATAGTGATATTTTAAAAATTTGACCGAGATAAATTTCAATCCATGAATGGACACTATTATTTACTATGGTTGTGAGATAATCCAATCCTTTCTATACTTTATAATGATTTAGTCTCAAAGATTAGTCTGGGCAGTGAATTTATGAACTTACACTCTTTTAGCCTCGATATGATTCTATGAACCTCTTATATATATATAGAGAGAGAATTATGGATAATGTGATATTGATGATGCGTGATGAATTATGGAAATATAATCCACCTTGCTTCTCTGTTCATCATTCTTTACTTTAACCCTTGTGAGACTTGCACTTTACTTTAGCACTCGTGGGGCTCGTTCTTTATTATTGACATTGATTAGGATCTTATGATGATGTGATAATACCCGACAATGCTAGAGGACATTATGATATTATGATGATACCCGACAAAGACAGAGGATGTTATGATAATGATATTAATACCCAGCAAGGTCGAAGGGTGTTATAATGATAATATTGATACCCAACAAGGTTGGAGGATGATTATGATGAGGATAATGATGTTGATGATGGCTATGATGATTATGGTTATGGTATTCTGAATTCTATTACATTCATACCTACATGTGCATCGTCTATCACCAATATATGCCTATGTCTACCAGCTGGTATGGGATGACTGCATAGATATATATAATAACTATGCCTTGTGTTATTGTATGCTTATTGAACCTTCTGAGCCTGAGATGGTAGGGGTATGCATAAGCTCGACTAGGTATTTGGTTGTCCGAAATAGCTAGTTACTCACGTTGATGTTGTCATTGTTATTATCACTGCTATAATCATCATTATGTATAGATTATGATGGAGTGGTCATTAATTCAATATCAATATTTGAGGTATAATTCTATCCTCTTTTATCCTAAAATTTTATTACTATGCTTGATAAATTCTTGATTAAACAAATGGATTAGAAACCTTGAGCTTATTAGTACTACATCCTGATAGAATTGTAACAAAGACTTAAAATAAATATATGATGATCTAGGTTGTGCCTCAAGATGACCTTACATACATATATATATATATATATATGTATATCTATCTATATGTAGCTATGGTATTACCGTATATCGCTTTCTTTATCTGTTTATATTGTATAGTCGTTCCTTGGCATTTTATATTGATCTATATATGATCTTTCTTTGTCCTTTATTTGAATATTAGCCAGGTATATACGGTATTATATTGAGATTTCTAAGTATGGATAGAATAGAGTAGTTCGTCCATAAAACTTTCTTAGCCTTATTATGTTAGTCTATTGGAAATGAATAATATAGGTTATCCTTAGTATCTCATTGACTATTTTGTGGTTGCTGAATGTTGGGTGTAGTTTCCATTCTATTTATATGTTATATATATCTGCTTTAACTTTGGAGCTTAGTTGGTAGTTACCTACTGAGTACCATTCTTTTGGTACTCATACTCTGCAGCCTACAGATTATAGTATGGGTTATTATCGTTGATGTGTTCATCATGTGGGGCATACATGGTTCAAAAACTTAGAGTGAGTTCCTGACATTTGGTATATACATCTCTCTTATGTATTAGACTAGTCTCTATATTGTATTCGGAGATAAGTTATATCAGTGTATTCATTTGTACTTCAATTTGTACTTTTGTGTTATTAGCAACTCCTGTACTGTACCACCAGGTTTTGGGATTTAATTATGTATTTGATCTTTTGCTATATGTATTTTGCATTCTTTCCTTATTTTGTTTAGTAGTCCATTACTATCCATTCTGGACTATATGTTTGGTTTGCCTACTGGTGGGTTGCAGTAGGCCCCGTCATGATCTAAGAAATTAGGTTGTGACATCCTCTAACTTAGATAGGCAGATGGGGGTCATAGATTTCCCCATCTTACACGGGTTAGCTTGTAATGCTAATTGGTATGATGATACCAAACTTTTAATGCATTAATAAATAACTACTTGGTTAAATGAATGGGTTTATGTGTAAGTATTTTAATTGGGCTTAAAGAGGGTTGTGTATCTTGTCGTGGAAGGTCAAGATATCAGAGAAAATAATACTAGAAACCATATTTACCGGTGTGGGGTTCTTCATGACCACGTGCATAGTTCATACTTGATATATATGTACCTTAGATTTGCATGGGGTTGTGGATTCCCTAGCCCTTCCTTGGACTTCTCTAGTTTATGCAGCTAATATGCACTAGAGCCTTTCGGTAAGAGGAGCCAGACACATATAGCCCTTCGGTGTTTTTAGGATGGTTAGATCTACACAATCCAGGTTAATGATTTAAAATCTCATGCTTAAAACTTATTCCCTACCCTGACATCTTATATATATATGAATTTGTGTATATGGTTTTAGAATGATTTTTGACATGACATTTTTTCTCCCTTCCCTGAGTTACATACTAGCGCTCACCCCTCTAACCATCCTCAGATGCTACATTCTTTCATAATGTAGGGTCCAAAGAAACTCCATTTACCCATGTGAAACATTAGGTGGATTAGCACATTCATTTAGTAGTTGTGAAGTAGTGAGCCTCCATCTTTCGGTAGACCTCATAATTTTCATATTTTTTATTTTGACTTAGTACATTGGATTTTTTTGGTCATGGTCAGGGGCATGTCCCAACATATTTGGTATTTAGGTTTAGAGGCTATTGTTTCCAGCTGTGGGCTGGTTGGTCATTTATTTGGAACTTAGTTTCCTTGAGTTATTTATCCATCTTACTTTACTATATATTGACTTTCACATTTTTATTATGGTCATCATTATTATTGTGCTCTTGAGTATGGGTTAAGGGGGTGGTCCTCGGTCCAAGGTGGACTTAAGATACCCATTACAGCAAGTCCCTAGTTCGGGTCATCACAAGCTTGGTATTAGTGCATGGTTTAGAGTCATTGGGTGTCCACAAAGACATATCGAGTAGAGTACTTTTTATGGGTGTGTAGCATGCCCAACTTATAAGGAGAAGGCTACAAGGTATTTAGGAATGTTTCTCTTTCTTGTGTTCTATTTTTGGGCTGTAGAGTCCAGTGTTATGAAACTTCACCAACTCCTAGTTTCCCCGCATTTTAGATCATGCTTCCCTAAAGATCTAATGTTCAAAGAAATTCAATTGGGAACTTTGTCCTACCTAAGGATAATGTAGAGGGGAATCACCCTTTGTATGGAGTGCAAACCCGATATAGGGCCCCTACTCTAGATTGTACTGCCCCTCGTAGAGTTCCACCAGTTCCTACTAGTCCTCTTCGAGTTTCCTGGGATAATAAAACTCATGCCTTGTCACCTTAGGATGACATCTCTAATGTATAGGTTTATTGGTCTATCCATTTGTTTACTCAGTTGGTGACCTCTCAATCTTGTTAGTCCAATCATGTTGGTTCTATTGCTCCTTCTTATGAGGTCACTAGAGTCAGTTAGTTCATGAGATTGAACCCCCAACCTTTACTATCTCTAAGGTTGAGGAGGACCCTTAAGGGTTTTTTGATAAGATAAAGAAGATATTCGGGTGATACATGCTACTAATTTTGAGGGTATGGAGTTTGTTGCATACAAGTTGAAGAATGTAGGGTATGAGGAATGGGAGCAATTGAAAGATAATGATGTGGAGTCAGCTTCTTGTGATGAGTTTTCGTGTGCTTTTCTTGATCATTTTTTTTCTCATGAGATGAGGAAAGCTAAGGCAGAGGAGTTTTTGAATTTGAAGAAGGGCAAGATAAGTGTAAAGGAGTATCCCTTGAAATTTTAGTAGTTGTCTCATTATGCTCTAGAGTTGGTGTATTCTATGAGGGAGAAGAAAAGAAAATTTCCTTTTGAGTTGTCTCGTAACTTAGTATTGGAGTGTAAGGTTGCAATGTTGAACAATGACATGGACATGTCTAGACTTGTGGTCTATATACAATAAGTAGATGATGTGAAGAAGATACAGGTAGAGATTAGAAAAAGGTAGAGTAAGAAGTTTAGGTATTCAAAGTAGGGTGCAAATCAAGAGAATAGTGAAAGAGATGGTAGGTAGTGGAGTAAAAAAAAGACTTGGGGAAATTCTTTTTCATATTCTTTGGTAGTGCCCCTTATCCTAAGCCATCTGGTGATTGTCACTTTTAAGCTAACAGTAGTTTCAAGGCATAGGGTTCTCAATCTTAAGCTAGTGGAGCTCAGTCAGCCCCATCATATCCTCCTTGTCGATTTTATGGACAGCTTTACCATAGTCAATGTGATGAGAAAAGGAATCAGTTCTATAATTATTGTCCTCCTGGTCATATGCAGTGACATTTTTGATAGCTAAAGTTTCCAAGGGAGCTAATAAGGTCCTTGTTGCTACTTCTTCAACTCCTATACCAAATGGCGCTACTTCTGGTATCTGAACTGGCCAAAATTATCTCTATTCACTTATTACCCATCAGGAATCGGAGCCATCTATTAATATTATCACTGGTATGTTACAACTCTTTTCTCGTGATGTGTATTTATTGATTGATCAATTCTTTACCCTTTCTTATGTGATCCCTTATGTGGCTGTGCATTTTGGTTTTTGTCCCGAGATTATTTTTGACCCCTTTTCTGTGTCTACCCCAATGGGTGATTCTATTATGGATAAAAAGATCTATAGGGGTTGTGTGGTGGCTATATTTCATAAGGAGACATTAGTGGATCTAATAGAGTAGAATATGGTAGATTTTTATATGATCTTGAGAATGGATTGTCTTTATTTGTGATATGTGTCTCTGGATTATAGGACCTAAAAGGTTGGTTTTCACTCTCCTAGTGAGCTAGTATTAGAGTGGAAGGAGAGTTCCATAGTGCTTGAAAGGAGGTTTATTTTCTATCTTAGAGCTCAGACATTGTTTCAAAAGAGTGTCTATATCATCTAGTTTGGGTTAAAGATTATGACTCTGAAAGTCCTTCATTGCAATCTATCCCTGCGTTTAGTGAGTTTCTTGAAGTGTTTTCGATGATCTTCTTAGAATTTCACCCAATAAGGAAATAGATTTTGGGATAGATCTTTTATCGAATACTCATCTTATTTCCATTCCTCCTTATAAAATAGCTCTGGATTAATTGAAGGAGCTAAAGGAGAATTTAAAGGATCAACTGACGGTAATCTATACACATATGAAGAGACCCATTTTTTTGGTCCGATGCTTGTGAGATAGCTTTGAGAAGTTGAAGGATAAGATAACTTATGTGCTAGTTTTGACCTAGCCTAAGGGTACTGGTGACTTTGTTGTATTTTGTGACATATCCCGTATGGGACTGGGCTGTTGTTAATGCAGCATGGTAAGGTGGTGACCTACGCTTCTAGATAGCTTAAGGTTCATAAAAGGAACTATCTAAATCATGATCTAGAGTTGACGTCTGTGGTTTTTTTCTTTGAAGATTTGGAGCCATTATCTATATGGGGTGCATGTGGATATCTATTCAGATCATAAGAGTATGAAATATGTATTTATGCAGAAAAATTGAACCTCAGAAAGATGAGGTGTCTTGAATTGCTTAAGGTTTATGATATGAGTCTTCACTACCATACAGGTAAGGCTAATGTTGTTGTTGAGGCTCTTATTAGGTTATTTATAGGAAACTTATCTCGTGTTGATGAGGAGAAAAGAGGAGTAGTGAAGGACATTCATAAGTTGGCTAACTTGGGAGTTCGTGTTTTGTACTCTGAGGATAGAGTAGTCATTATTCAGAAAGTGGTCAAATCATATCTTGGTGTTGATGTAAAGGTAAAGCAAGCTTTGGATCCCATTTTTATGTAGATTAAGGATGATGTGTGTCAACAAAAGGTTATGGATTTTGAGATTTGGGGAGATAGTATTTTGAGGTACCAAGGTAGGTTGTGTGTTCTTAATGTTGATGGGATACGAGAAAGCATTTTGATTGAGGCTCATGAGTCCCGATATACACTTCATCCAAGTTTGACTAAAATGTACTATTTACTTGAAGAAGATCTATTAGTGGAATAATATGAAGAGAGATGTAGAAAATTTGATTGCTAAGTGTATAGTTTGTCAGCAAGTTAAGGTTGAACACTTGAGGCAGGGTGGCATGTCCCAAGAGATAAAGTTGCCTATGTGGAAATTGGAGATGACTAATATGGATTTCATTATGGTTCTTTCGCGGTCTCGCAATCAGTATGATTTAATTTGGGTCATTTTGGATAGGATGACTAAGTCCGCTCGCTTCTTGCCTATGAGGACTAACTAATAATGAGACGATTATACAAAGTTGTTAATTTAGGAGATGGTAAAGCTGCATGGTGTGCGAATTTTCATTATTTTAGACAAAGGTATGCAGTTTTCATCTCACTGTTGGCATTCATTTTAGAAAGGTTTGGGTACATATGTGAACCTTAGCACTTCCTTCCACCCTCAATTAGATAGACAAGAAAAGCATACTATTCATAACTTAGAGGATATACTATGGGCCTATGTGATTGATTTTAAGGGTAATTGGGTTAATAATTTTTCTCTTATTGAGTTTGCATATAACAATAGTTATCATTAGCGCATTTAGATGGCTCCTTTTAAGGCTCTTTATGGAAAGTGGTGTTGGTCTCCCATTAGATGGTTTGAAGTTGCTGAGACTGGGTAGTTTGGTCCTGACATGGTTCTCCAATCCATGTAGAAGGTGAAGGTGATTAGATAAAGACTTAAGACTGATCAAAGTTGCAAAAAGTCTTATGCAGATGTGAGGCGGAAAAAGTTGGGTTCGAAGTAAATTATTGGATTTTTGTGAGGTGTCTTCTATGGACATGAGATATAGGAAAAAAGGGAAACTCGGTCCTTTTCACATTGGTCCATATCAGATTTTGAGAGAATAGGGAATGTTACTTATGAGTTGGACTTGCCTACAAGTTTGGGTTCTATTCATCTTATGTTCCATATGTCTATGCTGAAAAAGTATGTAAGTGATCCTTCCATGATAGTTCCTGTTTAGAATATTGGTGTTACAGATTCCTTGTCCTATGAGGAAGTGCCGACCAAGATATTGGATAGGCGGGTTCATAGATTAAGGACAAAGGATGTAGCTTAGGTGAAGGTCCTTTGGAGAAACCAAAAGGTAGAAGAGGCTACATGGGAAGCTGAGGAAGATATGAAGGCTAAATATCCATGCTTGTTCCTCCAGTTAGATAAATGCACTTAAGGTATAAGTTTCATTTTTCTCTGGTCATTTTATGAGTTTGTCATTTGATTCCAATGTATTCTTGTTGTTCTCGTGCTAAAAGTGTCCTAACTCATCATTCAGGGATGAATAATCCTAAGGGGGATAATTTAAGACCATTAAATTTCCCTCATTTTATTTTGACCTTCTCATATTTAAAATATCAATTTTCTCTTGAATTGTCTTTAATGATTTTAAAAGGGTGTTCGGGGAAGGTTTCCGAATTTTTGAAAAAGGTTCGAGGCAATTTTGGAACATTGAGGCAGTGAGTATCTGTGTTTTTACCGTGT
This sequence comes from Capsicum annuum, assembly GCF_002878395.1. Taxonomy (NCBI): domain Eukaryota; kingdom Viridiplantae; phylum Streptophyta; class Magnoliopsida; order Solanales; family Solanaceae; genus Capsicum; species Capsicum annuum. Next base: position 50,214,427 of record NC_061116.1, read on the forward strand.
CACAGAGGTTATCCTTCATGATATTGGTGTGGCACGAAGGATAAACTCTCTGATATTGGGGTGCCAAGCCAAGGCATAATTTTGTGCAGTTTTGTTTTTATTCACTTGGGTGAAAGGCTTTTGGATCTGTTCACCCTTGTACCATCCATAAAAATAAAATAAGCTTATTTTCTTTAGTTTTTAAAGATCAAATTACTCCTTTTCACTCTCAAACTCAAAACACAAGAAAACTTAAGGATTTTATAGAGAATTCATCATCTGAGCTCCAAGTTTCAAATTTATTACAAAATATTATGTATTTCAGGTATATATCTCTTCCCTAAGTTAATTTTATACAAAAGCATGTGTTTAATTATTGTCCATGTGTTTTAATTGTTGGATTTTGAGTATGGGTTGAGAGGTTTGGAATAGTTAAAACATGAATTGAATTCTTATGGTTTTAAATTGATTATTTATGCAATATTTTCATGATTTAAAACTAATTAAATGCATGGGTGTGGGAATTGGAATGGGGAACATGGGTTTCCCCAAAGTTTATGGTTTAATGGTTTGGAATTCGCTTTAACCTCAAACCCAACTTGTGAAATTGATTTGAAACATGGATATATACATAAATTTCTTCTTTTTTGAAACCTTGCATTCTATAACAGGTTAATGGAACATAAATGATTTTGAATGGCCTCAGAGGCCATGGATTGATTTTAAATTGGAGCTTTGAAATCAAATGGGGGTCGCTGATTCCCCCAACTTATATAGGCGAATAGGAGTCATGTACTCCCTCATCTTATATGGATTAGCTTGAAGCCTAATTGGTATGGTGATACCACATAGTTAATGCCTTGATAAATGACTCCTTAGTTAAATGGATGGGTTTATCTGAAAGTATTTCAATTAGAAATAAAGGGGGTTGTGTCTCTCACTGTGGAAGGTGGAGGTCCTAGAGGGATAGATAGTGGAAACCACATTTGTCGGCATTGGGGTCTTCATAACCATGTACATAGTTCACACTTGATATATATATACCTTGGATTGGCGTGGGGTTGTGGATTCCTTGGCCTTTCCTTGGACTTCTATGGTTTGTGTGGCTAACACACACTAGGGACCTTTCAGTGGGAAGAGCCAGACCCATAAAGCCCGTGGGTGTTTTTAGGATGGTTAGAGCTACACAGCCCAGGTTAATGATTTTAAAATCTCATTCTTAAACCTTGTTCCCTGTCTCAAAATCTTATATATATGTATATATGAATGTGTGCATATCATTTTGGAATGATTTTGCAGATGGCATTATTTTCTCACTTCCCTGAGTTATAGGCTAGCATTCACCCCAACTAACCATCTTACAATGTTACATTGTTTCATAATGTAGGGTCTGAAAATACTTCTTTTACCTATGTGCAATATTATGTGTAAAGTGGTGAGCCTCCATCCTTCAAAAGGCCTTATCATTTCCATAATCATTTACTTTTAACTCAGTAATTTTGGATTCTTTTGGTCATTGTTGGGGGCATGTCCCGACCTGTTTGGTAATCTGGTTTTAGAGGCTATTGGGGACAGCTGTGGGTTGGTTGGTCATTAAATTGACACTTAGTTTCCTTGAGTTATTTATCCATCTTCTTATTACAATTTATTGGCTTTTGAATTTTTATTATAGTCATCATTATTATTGTGCTCTTGAATATGAGTTAAGGGGGTGATCTCTAGTCCATGGTGACTTGAGATACCCGTCACGGCCAGGCCCTGATTTGGGTTGTGACACTTGTTTTACTAATGGATCTTGTATTGACCTCACTAGGTCTTAGGGGATATTTTTTCTTCTAGTTCTCTTTCTCCTATTAATCATTTTTTGCTATTGTTTTCTCTTATTAGCCTGTTATTCATTGTTCCGATAGGTTGGCTTACTTACTAGTGAGTTATAGTAGGTGCTATCATGATCTGATAAATTGAGTTTGATGGTTTGGTATCAGAGCTTAGTTTCACTAATGTTGTTGGTATAAGAGAAAAATGTCTAACAAAGTCCTGTGGATAGGTATGATGATATCTATATCTTATCTTCGGGGAGGCTATAAGGCATTCTTAGAAAAATTCATTTCTTGATTCATGGTCATGCGCCCTGACTTATATCAATTTCTAAGTACTTTTGACGTAACTCCTTCTTAGATGGATAGCACGATATTGCCAATAGACACAGATAAGAGTTCTACATATGATAAATAAGTCCTAGATTAAGGTTAGGATAAGGATATAGATCTTAATATCGAGAATCTATAAAATCAGCCATAGAGTTTTGGGCCAACCCAGACTCTGACTGGGTTTGTGACCACCTTGATTCTTTAGGATTCTATGTTAGGGATTTTGAGTATATATGAATATGCCAAATACATGCATAGTGTTTGATACATCGCGTGGTTTTCAGGCCAGGGTTGTGTTTCTAGGCATTCAGTAAGGTTGTTTATCAATTTTTGATTTTGAGATAGGGTTTCTCACGTGCTACAAGCATACCCCCATCATCTTTCCTACAGAGTAAAAAATGGTGTTGAGGTTTATCTGAGGAATATCTTTACCAGTCTATTATGTAGCAAAGAATTTTATGGTTGTTTGATCTAGAATTCTTTTAGTCGTAATCACAAAAGGACTATAGAGTGAGCATGTGTTGAAATATATGTAGGTGGTAGTAAGGGGCCCTGCCATTAGTATAGTTTAAGTGGTATTCCACCTAGAGAAAGAGAACCTCCTAGTAGGGGTCATCGTCACCCTCATCCTATCAGTTCTATTTAGGTACAACCTTAGAATATATTTGAGTTTCAGATAGTTTATAATGATCATATTAGAAAGAGTTCTAGTTATCATTATGGGGTTCTCGGTCTAGGTTTTCATAGGGAGTGCCATAGGCTTGAGTTGGTTATCTAGTCAGGGTTAACTGTGTTCCTTGCTAGACCAAGGTTTCTAAGTTTTGATATGACTGTAGGGAGAGTGATCGTTTAAATAAAGAGTGTTCCTAGTGTGGGTTCATTGAGTAGTTAGTGTGATTGGATTAGTCACTTAGGGTTGTGGAACCTTTGGACAGAGATGGTGCCCTAGGTATTAAGGGTGATCCCTAGATTATTAGATGTTATTCCTAGCTTGGTATTACAGGCGATAGAATGGAGGCTCGGTTTTGGGATGGATACATGCTGGTTTGTGCTTTTTCAAGAAGTCCAGGGACAGCTTCAGATTCCCTAGTTATAGGCATAATTTAATTTGCTATCTTTTAGTTTTAATGTAATTTGATTTGGGGTTTTCATATGCACTTGTTTCCATATTCCTCGCTATTATTGTATTGATTGTTGTAACCCTTTGTGAAAGTATATGTATATATGACTATCTCCATATATTATTTATATTTAGTACTCGATTGAGTAGATCAATTTTATGATTGCCTTGGGGTGTAGCTATCATGATCCGAGGCTACCCCTAGTCGCGACAACGGTGCATACGATCAAAAATGACCACAAGCTAATCCATGAACTGGTACCTTCTATGAGCACTGAGTAAAACAGTAATATAATACATCAGAGGAAGATACACTGATAAGGTACTGTAAAACTGATTACTGGAATTCATATCAAAGCATGTCTGAAATATCTGATTAAATACTAGAAATTATACTATCTATCTAAAACAACTGTTAATACTGAAATAACTGACTGACTATTTAACTGATTATCTGAAAGCCTCAAAACATCAGAAGGAGTTGACGGGACAAACTCCCAACTAACTCTGACTGATTAAACATAATGAAGTACTGAAATAATTGAAATAAGCAAATTATATCCTCGATGGATGACAACTCACCACTGTTGCTTCTGAGTAAAGCTAAGTTATCTAAGAACGATCGGGAATCTGAGCGTCCGAACCTATGTTATGAGACAATATAACATAAAGAAACGTGTGTGGTCAGTACTTTGAATGTAATGGTATATGAGATGAGGACTAGCTGAAATGCATGAGATAACTAAGCATGAATACATGAACATGTAATATATGAGAATACAAGACCAATCGTAAACATATACTGAAATAATTTGTATAACTAAATGACTAATATCTGAATAACCGTAGACTTGGTCATGCAAACCTAAATTGACATACTTTGAATAATTAACGGAGACTATGGGAGGTATCATCAAAATGACATTCCCCATCTGAGCTGATTAGGGTACGACACATGACCCTAGCTAGAACGGTGTCAGTACCGTGCCATGGCTACGAACACTAGCTTTGTGGATCCACTAAACTGGTGTCCCGAAGGACCAGGGTGTCAGGCCTTAACTAACGGGTGACCCCTAAGAGAAATTCAAGCCTAAACTAATGGGTGACCCCTTATATCCTACACTGGATACATAGTTTGGGAATACAGGGACTGCTACCAACGACTCTGCCTAAACTGACGGGGAATCCGCCATCCTTGCATTCACTCGGTGCTAAATCCTACTCCCAACTGAACTGACATTGGTACTGAACTAAACTGAATTCATTGAACATAACAACTGATATTAAGCATCATGGTCATAACAACTGAGTAAATGGTAATATTCATAGATTAACTAAAATCATTACTTGAAAGATCTGAAATCATGAAAATTGGTAGGTATCAGGTGTACATAACCCGCCAGCACTAAATGATCATAAGATACAATGATAAGGCTTAAAAATATAGTATGAAATCATGGTTCAAAGATCCCCAAACATAGAAATTTTATCAAACATGGTTCAAAGATCCTCAAACATAGACATTTCATCAAACATGTGAGAATCATGAACTTGAACATAAGAATGTCTTAAAACATGAGAAAACAGCATAGTTATGTGACTAAGATCATAACTTAATAATATAACATGAAATTCACTTGAATATAACATGGGAGATTGAAACTTAAAGCATGGGTTAACCTAACTTTTCATAGAATAATTCTTGAACATGAATTGAGTAAAACTTCTAAGGAAACATATGAATTGAATCCATCTTGAACATACAAAACTCCATAATAAGAGAAAAACACATTTTTTTAGTTGAAAAGAGGGTTTTGGGGCTCCATGGGTGAAAAGGACCCATGGATGAACATCCCACATACCTTAATAGGTATAATCCTGAATATTGTCTTGAACCCCTAAATTTTTTAGAAGGAAGCTTGAGTTTGTTCTTGGGAAAAGAAGAGAGTTTCTTGAGAGGGGTGAAAGGGGAAACTAATGCCTTTTTAGAAGTTCTAATTCATATTAAGGATGAAATAAGTGTAACGCCCCAAGATCCCATCCCAAGTTGCCATACGGTGATTAAGGCCACATGCGGCCTCAAGCTAACCCTCTAAGCCTGTCATAACTTCTATAACTCACTATGACAATAATCAGGCTATAATAAGGAAGAATAATAATGTCATGAACATACTGGAATATGAAGAAATACTATCCTGTATAATCAAAATACTGAAGTTCTATACATACTGGTACTCTAGTCTGACAAAGTCTCTACTACATAAGACTGAGGAGCCATTGGGACAGATTCCCAACTGACTCGTACTGAACTGAAAATAAACCACCATCTACTATTAAGACAAAAATCAGGAACATAGGTCCTCGAATTATGAGGACTCACCAACTGTACGAATGTAGATGGAGGTACACGAAGATCACTGTCGCTGCTGAGACTGAGCACTTAAACCTACATCACGAGAAAATGTAGAACGCAGAAGAGTATGGGAATCAGTACTTGGGAATTTACTGAGTATATAGGGATGCAGGAAACATTTAAATAATATCATAAATGTATAAGAAAATCATGCATGCTAATAATAAGGACTCTCATCACTTGAGTTACCAGAAAAATATTTCCCATAAATCATCAATAATAACACATGCTTCATAAATCTCATAAATCATTGGACTCAACTCAAACTCTTTGACTCACGACTTAGAGTGACTTGGTAACTCATGGAACTAGGACTATTATGGACTTGGAAGTTTCTTATAATGAGCATAAACCACATGTGAGCTTACATGGAGTCCAACGTCTTGCCCACGTTAGGGAGAGCTATTCTATCGTTGCCATCGGAGTAGAACCTTAACTTTAGTGATCACTGTCTTAGCCTTTGTCCCTTAATCTTATTCCTACGATGACACATAGTTCTGGGAAAGTAGGATGCGTTGAACCCACACTTCCCGCTCGGTTCTAAATACTACTCCCAGACTTAAGCTCAGACCGTGTTAGGAAATTCACCTTAATCAACCCAAGGGTCTATCATAAAGACCAAAATATAAATATATATTTCATTTGTAAATCATAATCAACTTGTGGATTCCTAACTTGAATCAATCTCAAAATAATCTTTCTTATCATTAAGTACACTTGCTTATCAAATCATATCAAGTATCAAAATCTTTAAGAAAACATCATAGAAATCGTTCTTGACTCTCAAGCTCAATACCAATATATATTCAATAGACAAACTTCTCTTGGAAAAAAACATAAATCATGATACTTATCATAAATCACTTAGAAATCATCATTTCATGATAACAATATACAACTCATGGCATAAATTCTTAATTAAGAAATATGACAATAAAGTAGTTATATATGTCAATCTTCTATAGCTCAAATCTCATAAATCCTTGATAAATTAATTTGGGTGTAAACCCACTTTGCAAGAAAATTATGAAATTCAATAAAAATTAAATCTTTGGACTCAAGAACGAAAGAAGTGTTCTTGTTCAAAGCCCCACATACCTTAATCTTTGAAATTGGATTAACTTTAGTGCTTGAGACTTCATCCACACTTGAAATAAATAATTTTTGAAGCCCACACTATGAGGAACTTGGTTCTTGAAGAAATTTTAAAGATTTATGGATGATTCTTGGAAGATTTATGTTCTTGATAAAACCCTAGATATATTATCTCAAGAGAATTGGAAGAGAAAATGATGGAATTAGGATTTGGATGAGGATTCTCACATATATAAAGGCCTTCAAAAATGGGAAATGACCAAAATACCTTAGGAAAAATCGTCGATCAGTTGCTGAAAAATAGCTGACGACATCCGTGACAAGCCATCAGGCCCGTGATAGGCCATCACAAATTGTTGTCACAAAAAGGGTGGATTTTGTGACTTTCTTCCTTAAGGTGATGACATTTTGTGACGGGCCGTCAGGCTTGTGATTAGTCGTCACAAAAAGTCTTCACGGATTTTCCAGTCTGACACGCTGGAGTAAAATAAGCATAACTCTTTGCTTCGATATCAGATTTTGACGAAATAGGTATCGTTCGAAAGGTAATTAAATTATATATCTTTTGGTAGGTCATGAACTCAATAATCCATAGTAGAATAAGAGATATACTCATTTGAAGTTGACCAAGCCAAAATCCTTCTCAAGAATTCAATCGATAAAGAATGTTTTGATTCGCCCAAACATTAGGACATATTTAAAGCCTTAATACACATCACCCTTGACCAGAAAACAACCATAACACTATAATTTATTTATCATGAGCTTGATTCATGGTTGCACTATTAGTTAGAGTCTCTGGTTACTACAGTATCTACCCCTTGGAAACATTCGTCCTCGAACGTTTCTAGATAGGCCGAAAATAAGAGAAAATGAGAACGTATAGTTGGAACGACTCACAAAAAGGGGCTTATTTCACTCTAAACATTCAAGTACTTCACAAAATGCATGAATCATAGGGAGAATAACTATATAGCTGACAACACTAGATTAGAAGGAAACTGAATTAGGGAATAATAGTACCTTCAGCTTGATTTGAACTAGCGGAGAAGAGATGAGGGTATCTGGCTCACATATCTGCTTCTACTTCCTAAGTAGCACTCTCGACTGATTGATTTCACCACAGAACTTTAACCAAGGGAACTTCCTTATTTCTTAGTCTACGAACTTGATAATCTAGAATTTCAACTAGAACTTTATCATATGAAAGGCTATCATGAACATCAAAATTTTTTAATGGATAAAAAACAACAGTATCACCAATATACTTTTTGAGCATAAAAACGTGAAAGACAGGATGGACAGCTAACAACTCAACAAGCAACTCACTCTCATAAGCTACTTTCCTAACACGATTCAAAACTCTATAAGGGCTAACGTATCGAGGACTAAGCTTCCCTTTCTTAACAATTATTTTCACCCCCTTCATGGGTGAAATCATCAAGTACACCAAATCGTTAACCTCAAACTCAAGACCACTTCTTCTCACATCTGCATATGACTTCTAATGACTCTGGCCTGTCTTCAACCTTTCTGGAATTAACTTAACTTTCTTCATAGCCTCAAACATAGCATTAGGTCCACTCACAGCGGCTTCACCCACTTCAAACCAACCTATGGGTGATCTACATCGCCTTTAGTATAAAGCCTCAAATGGATCCATTCCAATGCTAGCATGAAAACTGTTGTTGTAAGCAAATTTAATCAATTGCAAATGTTCATCCCAACTTCCTTTGAAATCAAGAACATATGCCCTCAACATATCCTCCAAGGTCTGGATGGTCCTCTCAGCCTGACCATTGGTCTGCGGATGAAAAGGGGAGCTAAGATGAACTTGGGTGCCGAGACCCTTCTGAAAAGCCCTCCAAAATTGAAAAGTAAATTAAGTACCCCTGTCGGCGATAATAGACAAAGAAACTCTATGTAACCTGACTAATTCTCAAATGTAAAGCTAAGCATAGTCCTCAGCGGTAAAAGATATATGCACTGGCAAGAAATGTACAAACTTAGTCAACCAATCTACAACAACCCAAATCAAATCATGATGACATGGAGAAGCAGGTAAACCAATCACAAAATCCATATCCACTTCCTCTTACTTCCATTCCACCAATAGATTTCTCGCAAATTACGGTACATCTTGGTAGCACTGGGATGAATAGAATATCATGCGCCATGCGCTTCAGCCATAATTCTCTGCCTCAAATATTCAACATCAGGAACAAATAATCTATTCTGAAATCTCAATACACCATCTCCCCCTTAGGAGAAAACCTCCACCTTTTGGTCTTTAACTGACTCCTTCAGTCTGACCAAACTAGGATCCATATCTTGCTTCTCATTTACTTTCGAGACTAGAGAAGACTCGGAGCTACTATGGACCCAAACATTACCCTCATCTAAATCAAAAAATCTAACTCCCAACCTAGCCAGACAATGCTCCTCACGATCTAACTCCTTTCAATCTTCCCGACCTGTACTACACTACCCACGGATAACCTGCTAAGTGCATCTGCCACTACATTGTCCTTTCTCGAGTGATACAGCACATTCATATCATAGTTCTTTAACAATTCTAACCATCATCTCTGACGAAGAATTAACTCTCTCTAAGTAAACACATACTGAAAACTCTTGTGGTCCGTAAAGACATCAACATGAACACCATACAAATAGTGTCTCCAGATTTTCAAGGCAAAGACCACTTCAGCTACCTCGAGGTCATGGGTTGGGTATTTTTTCTCATGCGGTTTCAACTGTTTGGAGGCATAGTCTATAACCTTACCTTTATGCATCAACACACAACCCAACTAAACTCTAGAACCATCACAGTACACCTTAAAATCATCTACACTATTTGGAAGGGTCAACACAAGGGCCGAAGTGAGTCGAGTCTTCAACTCCTGAAAACTCTTCTTGCAAGAATCATACCATAGGAATTTATCTTTCTTTTGGGTCAACTGAGTTAAAGGAGACTCAATGGAAGATAAACCCTCAACAAAACGACGGTAGTAGCCAACAAGACCCACGTAACTCCTAATATCATACATGGAAATAGGTCTAGGCTAATTTTTCACAGCTTCTATCTTTTGAGGATCAAATCAAATGCCTTTAGAAGAAATAATATGACCCATAAAAGAAACTGACCTTAGTCAAAATTCACACTTGCGAAATTTGGCAAATAGTTGATGATCTCTAAGGGTTTGCAAGACTATTCAGAGATAATCTACATGGTCATTCTCACTTTGAAAGTATACAAGATTATCATCTGTGAACACAATAACAAACATATCCAAGTATTGTCTGAACACCCGATTCATGAGATCCATAAAAGCTGCTGGGGCATTTGTTACCCCAAAAGACATAACCAGGAACTCAAAATGACGATATCGGGTGCGAAATGCTGTCTTTGGAATATCACACTCCCTAACTTTAAGTTGGTTATAACCGGATCTTTAATCTATTTTTGAGAAATAGTTGGCACCTTGCAGCTGATCAAACAGGTCATCAATTCTAGGTAGAGGGTACTTGTTCTTGACTGTGACCTTATTAAGCTGACGATAGTCAATGCACATCCTTAATGAACCATCTATCTTTCGTACGAATAGAATGGGTGCACCCTAAGGAGATATACTAGGCCTTATGAAACCCTTTTTCAAAAGATCTTTGAGTTGCTCTTTCAACATCTTAAGCTCTGCGGGGGCCATACGATATGGAGGAATAGAAATAGGCTGCATATCGAGGAGAAGATCAATCCTAAATTCTATCTCAAAATCTGGAGGTACCCCTGGGAGATCTTACGAAAAAACATTACAAAACTCATTAATAATGCTGATCGACTTAGTGGTCGGAGTCTCAAACTTAGTATCTTTAACTCGAACCAAATGATAGATGCAACCCTTGGATATCAATTTCCTAGCTTTAAGATAGGATATGAAATGACTCTTGGGAGATACAGAATTTCCAGACCACTCAAAGGCTGGCTCATTAGGAAACTGAAACTTGACTACACGGCTACTACAGTCTATGGATGCATAACAAGAGTGAAGCCAATCCATACCCAGAATAATGTTGAAATCAACTATGTCTAGCTCAATCAAATCTGCAAACATGACTCTATGAAGGACAGTGATAGGATACTTCTTATATAATTACTTAGCAACAACAGGTTCACATACTGGAGTAGAAACTAGAAAAGGCTCAGGAATCTTTTCATCATTGATCTTAAAATTCATAGGCACTAATGAAGTCACATAAGAAAGACTTGACCCAGGGTCCAGCAACACATATACATCAAAATGAAATACACAGAGCTTACGAGTAATAATATCTGGTGAATTCTCCTGCTCCTAGCAGGGTGGTATAGCATAAAAGTGATTCTGGCGCTGACCACCGACAGTACTAAACGAGGCATCCTGAGGAGGAATAGGACAAACTAAAGGGGCTAGAGCACTAATAGCCTAACTCTGGGAACGAACATCACGGCTCCCCTGTCTAGCATATGGACAATCTTTAAGTCTGTAGGCTAACTTGCCACAACCAAAACAACCTCTCTGCTCATCCATACACTCTTCGAGATGCGTCCTATCACACTTAGCACATGGGGGATAGTTAAGTCTATTACTCACACTGTCTTGAGACCTGGACACAGTAGGTCTATTACCTTGCTCCTGCCTATCTCTGGATGCGGGAGCACTAGATGATGATGGTGCTGGCACAAAAGAACGGCTCTGAAACTAAGTGTGGATCCCTCTAAAAAATCTACTCTAACTATACCCCTGCTGCTCTGATCTAACTCTCTTATTCCCTCTCACTCTCTCTCTCTCTTTCACCTTGATCGCTTTAACCTGTTTGAGCATAGCAGACCTACACTCTTTCACAACATAACTCGATACGCCAGTCAAAAACTTATTCATACTGGTCCTAGAATCAGCCGTCATACCAGGAGCATACTTAGACAACTGGTTGAATTTAAGATAATACTCTTTAACTATCATGGAGCCTTATCTCAAGTTCATAAATTCTTATAGTTTTTCTTCCTTTATCTCTGGGGGAAAGAATCGATCCAAGAACGCATCCTAGAAAAACTGCCAAGTCATGGGAGCAACATCCTCCCCTCTACTCTTCCTCCACATCTCCACCCAATCATAAGCAACATCTTTCAAGCGATAGAAAGCTAGCTCCACACTTTCTTCCTCTGTTACATGTATAATTTAGGTAATCTTTTTCACCTCATCAAGATACATCTGTGGGTCCTCACCTACCATTGACCCACAAAACCCTGGCGGATTCATTCGTATAAAATCATGAATCCAAGTTGCCGCTGAATTACCTTCTTGCGGAGGTAGGACTGTGGCCTAGACATTATCCTGAGCATTGGCGGTAACTTCCTGGGCTAGCATATGAAAAGCTATCCAGAATTCGGCATGAGTCAATGTCTCATTTTACGGATCAACGAGTTGAGTTCGTTCGTTGTTTCTGTGAGCTCTACAAGGAGGCATTTTCTATCATAAGAGAGCATGAATTAATAGTAGAGAGAAACTGTCGTAGGCATGCTAGACTTTTTATAGAAAGAAATAATTTTTCCTAAAACATTCCATATCCTCTTGCTCATAGATGTGGTACTCTACACACCGATGATCAAGACTTTACATAACGCAGCTTGTTAGGCTCCCTAGGACTCTTTAAACCTTAGACTTTGATACCAAGCTTGTAACGCCCCAAGATCCCATCCCAAGACGTCACATGGTACTTAAGGCCACATGTGGCCTCAAGCTAACCCTCTAAGCCTATCATCACTTCTATAACTCATTATGACAATAATCAATCTTTAATAAGGAAGAATAATCATGTTATACACATACCGGAATACAAAGAAATACTATCTTGTACAATCAAAAGACCAAATTTTTATACATACTGGTACTCTAGTCTGACAGAGCCTCGACTACACAGGACTGAGGAGCTATTAGGACAGATCCCCAACTGACTCGAACTGAACTGGAAATAAACCACCATCTACTATCAAGACAAAAATCAAAAACATAGGTCCTCGAACCATGAAGACTCACCAACTATATGAATGTAGATGGAGGTACTCGAAGATCACTGTCGCTACTGAGACGGAGTACCTGAACCTACATCACGAGAAAATATAGAACACAGAAGATTATGACAATCGGTACTTGGGAATGTACTGATTATCTGGGGGTGCAGGCAACATTTAAATAATATCATAAATGTATAAGAAAATCATACATGCTGATAATAATGACTCTCATCGCTTGAGTTACCCGAAACATATTTTCCATAAATCATAAATAATAACACATTCTTCATAAATCTCATAAACCATTGGACTCAACTCAAACCCTTTGACTCATGACTTAGAGTGACTTAGTAACTCATGAAACTTGGACTGTTATGGACTTGGGAGTTTCTTATAACGGACATAAACCATGTGAGCTTACATGGATTCCAACGTCTTGTCCACATTGGGAAGAGTTGTTCTATCCTTTCCATCGGAGTAGAACCTTAACGTTAGTGATTACTGTCTTGGCCTTTGGCCCTTAATCTCTACGGTGGCATGTAGTTCTGGGAAAGTAGGATGCACTGAACCCACACTTCCCTCTTGGTGCTAAATACTACTCCCAGACTTAAGCTCAAAACGCGTTAGGAAATCCACCTTAATCAACCCAAGGGTCTATCATGAAAACCAAAATATAGATATATATATCATTTGTAAATCATAATAAACTTCTGGATTCCTAACTCGACTCAATCTCAAAATAATATTTCTCATCATCAAGTACACTTGCTTATCAAATCATATCAAGTATCAAAATCTTCAAGAAAACATCATAGAACTCGTTCTTGACCCTCAAGCTCAATATCAATATATATTCAATAGACAAACTTCTCAAGAAAAAAAACAGAAATCATGACACTTATCATAAATCACTTAGAAATCATCATTCCATGATAACAATATACAAATCATGGTATAAATTCTTAATTTAAGAAATAAGACAATAAAGTAGTCATATATGTCAATCTTGTATAGCTCAAATCTCATAAATGCTTGATAAATTAATTTGGGTGTGAACCCACTTTGCAAAAATATCATGAAATCAATAGAAATTAAATCTTTGGACACAAGAACGAAAGAAGTGTTCTTGTTCAAAGCCCCACATACCTTAAACTTTGAAATTAGATGAACTTCAGTGCTTGAGACTTTATCCACACTTGAAATAAATAATTCTTGAAGCCCACACTATGAGGAACTTAGTTTTTAAAGAAATTTTAAAGATTTATGGATGATTCTTGGAAGATTTATGTTCTTGATAAAACCCTAGATTTATCTCGTCCTTGAATTTTGCTAGATAGGCTGAGAACAAGAGAAAATGAGGACGTATAGCTGGAACAACTCACAAAAAGGGGCTTATTTCATCTAAACTTTCAAGTACTTCACAAAATCCACGAATCATAGAGAGAATAACCATATAGTTTAATACACTGGATTAGAGAGAAACTGAATTAGGGAAGAATAGTACCTTCGGCTTGATTTGAACTCACGGAGAAGAGATGAAGGTATTTGGCTCACACATCTGCTTCTGCTTGCCAAGTAGCACCCTCGACTGATTTATTTTTTCACAGAACTTTAACCAAGGGAACTTCCTTATTTCTTAGTCTACGAACTTGATAATCTAGGATTTCAACCAGAACTTTATAATACGAAAGGCTATCCTGAACATCAAAATTTTCTGACGGATCAACAACAACAGAATCACCAATGTGCTTTTTGAGCATAGAAACGTGAAAGACAGGACGGACTACTAATAACTCGGCAGGCAACTCAATCTCGTAAGCTGCTTTCCCAACATGATTCAAAACTCTATAAGGACCAACTTATCGGGGACTAAGATTCCCTTTCTTACCAAATCTTTTCACCCCCTTTATGGGTGAAATCTTTAAGTACACCAAATCATTAACCTCAAACTCAAGACCTCTTCTTCTCAAAACTGCATATGACTTCTGACGACTCTGGGTTGTTTTCAACCTTTCCCGAATCAACTTAAATTTCTCCATAGCCTTAAACATAGCATCAGGTCCACTCACAGCAGCTTTACCCACTTTAAACCAACCTATTGGTTATCTATATCGACTTCCGTATAAAGCCTCAAATAGAGCGATTCCAATGCTAGCATAAAAACTGTTGTTGTAAGCAAATTCAATCATTGGCAAATGTTCATCCCAACTTCCTTTAAAATCAAGAACACATGCCCTCAACATATCCTCCAAGGTCTGGATGGTCCTCTCAGTTGGACCATCGGTCTGCAGATGAAAAGTGGAGCTAAGATGAACTTGGATGCCGAGACCCTTCTTAAAAGCCCTCCAAAAATGAGAAGTAAATTGAGTACCCATGTCAGAGATAATAGACAAAGGAAATCCATGTAACCTGACTAATTCTCAAATGTATAGCTTAGCATAGTCCTTAGCGGTGAAAGATGTATGCACTGGTAAGAAATGCGTAGACTTAGTCAAACTGTCTATAACTACCCAAATCAAATCATGATGACGTTTAGAAGAAGGTAAACAAATCACAAAATCCATATTTACTTCCTCCTACTTCCAAGTAAGAATACAGAATTCTTGCATTATTCCACCGGGTCTTTGGTGTTCTATCTTAACCTGTTGGCAAGTTGTACACTTCTCTACGAATTTCACTATATCCTTTTTCATACCATTTCACCATTAGATTTCTCGCAAATCGTAGTACATCTTGGTAGCATCGGGATGAATAGAATATTGTGCTCCATGCGCTTCAGCCATAATTCTCTACCTCAAATCTTCAACATCAGGCATAAATAATCTATTCTGAAATCTTAATACACCAATCCCCCTTGGGAGAAAACCTTCACTTTTTGGTCTTTAACTGACTCTTTCAGTTTGACTAAACTAGGATCCATATCTTGCTTCTCCTTTACTTTTGAGACAAGTGAAGACTCGGAGCTACTATGGACCCAAACATTACCCTCAGTTGAATCTAGTAATCTAACTCCCAACCTAGCCAGACGATGCACCTCATGAGGTAACTTCTTCCTATCTTCCTTGACCTGTGCTACACTACCCATGGATGACTTGATAAGGGCATCTCCCACTACATTGGCCTTGCCCGGGTGATACAGCACATTCATATCATAGTCATTTAACAATTCTAACCATCACCTCTAACGAAGATTCAACTTTGTCTACATACTGCAAACTCTTGTGGTCCATAAAGACATCAACATGAACACTGTAAAAATAGTGTCTCCATATTTTCAAGGCAAAGACCACTTCAGCTAACTCGAGGTCATGGGTCAGGTAGTTTTTCTCATACGGTTTCCACTGTCTGGAGGAATAGGCTATAACCTTACCTTTCTGCATTAACACGCAACCTAACCCAACTCTAGAAGCATCACAGTACACCATAAAATCATCTACACCATTTGGAAGGGTCAACACAGGGGCCGAAGTGAGTCGAGTCTTCAACTCCTGAAAACTCTTCTCGCAAGAATTAGACCATAGGAATTTAACTTTCTTTTGGGTCAACCGAGTCATAGGAGATGTAATGGAAGAGAAACCCTCAACAAAACGATGGTAGTAGCCAGCTAGACCCAAGTAACTCCTAATATCATACGGGGAAATAGGTCTAGGCCAATTTTTCACAGCTTTTATCTTTTGAGGATCAAATCAAATACCTTCAGAAGAAACAATATGACCCATAAAAGAAACTGACGTTAGCTAAAATTTGCACTTGCTAAATTTGCCAAATAGTTAATGATATCTAAGGGTTTGCAAGACTATTCGGAGATGATCTGCATGGTCGTTCTCACTTTGGGACTATACAAGAATATCATCTATGAACACAGTAACAAACATATCCAGGTACTCTCTGAACACCCGATTTGTGAGATCCATAAAAGTTGCTGGGGCATTTTTTAGCACAAAGGACATGACCAGGAACTCAAAATGACCATATCGGGATTGAAATACTATCTTTAGAATATCACACTCCTTAACTTTAAGCTGGTGATATTTTGATCTCAAATCTATTTTTAAGAAATAGTTGGCACCTCGCAGCTAACCAAACAGGTTATTTATTCTAGGAAGAGGGTACTTGTTCTTGACTGTGACCTTATTAAGCTGACGATAGTCAATCCACATACGCAATGAACCATATTTCTTTCGCACGAACAGAATGGGTGCACCCCAAGGAGATACACTAGGCCTTATGAAACCCTTTTTTAGAAGATCTTTGAGTTGCTCTTTTAAATTCTTAAGTTCTGCGGGGGCCATATGATATGGAGGAATAGAAATACGCTGCGTATCGGGGAGACGATCAATCCCAAATTCTATCTCTCTATCAGGAGGTACCCCTGGGAGATCTTCCGAAAAACATCATGAAAGTCATTAACAATGTTGATTGACTGAATGGTCGGAGTCTCAAACTTAGTATCTATAACTCGAACCAAGTGATAGATGCAACCCTTGGATATCAATTTCCTAGCTTTAAGATAGGCTATGAAATGCCTCTTGGGAGATATAGAATTTCCAGACCACTCAAAGGCTGGCTCATTGGGAAACTGAAACTTGACTACATGGCTACGATAGTCTATAGACGCATAACAAGAGTGAAGCGAATCCATACCCAGAATAATGTCAAAATCAACCATATCTAGCTCAATCAAATCTGCAAACATAACTCTGTGAAGGGTAGTGATAGGACACTTCTTATATACTTGCTTAGCAACAATAGGTTCACTTACTGGGGTAGAAACTAGAAAAGGATCATGAATCTTTTCAGCATTAATCTTAAAATTCACAGCCACTAACAGAGTCACATAATAAAGACTTGAAATAGGTTCCATCAACACATACACATCAAAATAAAATACACGGAGCATACCAGTAACAATATTTAGTGAATCCTCCTACTCCTGGTAGGGTGGTATAGCATACAAGCGATTCTGGCACTGACCACCGACAGTACTAGATAAGGCACCCTGAGGAGGAGTAGGACGAACTAAAGGGGATAGATCACTAATATCCTAACTCTGGGTATGAACATCACGGCTCTGTTGTCTAGTATATAGACAATCTCTGAGTCTGTGGGCCAACTTCCCACAGCCAAAACAACCTCTCTGCTCAGCCATACACACTCTGGGATACGTCCTACCACACCTATTACACGGGGGATAGTTAGGTCTCTTACTCACACTGTCCTGAGACCTAGACATAGTAGGTCTATTACCCCGCCCTGCCTGACTCTGCATGTGGGAGCACTAGATGATGATGGTGCTGGCACAAAAGAACGGCTCTAAAATGGAGGGCGGATCCCTCCAAAAAATCTACTCTAACTATACGCGTGCTAATCTAATGAAACTCCCTTATTCCCTCTTACTTTCTCTCTCTCTCTTTTACCTAGTCTGCTTCAATCTGATGAGCATGTATCATTAATCTGGAAAGATCCATGTCCCTATTGAGCATAGTAGACCTACACTCTTTCACAACATAACTCGATACGCCAGTCAAAAACTTACTCATACTGGTCCTGGAATCATCCATCATACCAGGAGCATACTTAGACAACTGATTGAATTTAACACAATACTCTTTAACTGTCATAGAGCCTTGTCTCAAGTTCATAAATTCTTCTAGTTTTTCTTTCCTCATCTCTGGGGGAAAGGTCTAAGAATGCATCCTAGAATAACTACCGAATCCTGAGAGTGGAATCCTCCCCTCTACTCTTCCTCCATATCTCCACCCAATCATAAGCAACATCTTTCAAGCAATAGGAAGCTAACTCCATACTTTCTTCCTTTGTTACATGCATAATTTAGGTAATATTTTTCACCTCATCAAGATACATCTGTGGGTCCTCACCTTTCATTGTCCCATAAAACTTTGGCGGATTCATCCATATAAAATCATGAATCCAAGCTGTCACTGAATTACCTTCTTGTAGAAGTAGGACTGTGGCTTGGACATTAGCCTGAGTATTGGTGGTAACTGCTTGGCCTAGCGTCTGAAAAGCTACCTGGAATTTGGCATGAGTCACCATCTCATTTAAATGATCAGTGGGTTAAGGTCGTTCGTTGTTTCTGTGAGCTCTACAAGGAGGCATTTTTTATCATAAGAGAGCATGAATTAATAGCAGAGAGAAACTGCCGTAGGCACGATAGACTTTTCAAAGAAAGAAATGACTTTTCCTAAAAAGTCACGTAGCCTCATGCTCATAGATGTGACGCGCTACACTCCGATGATCAAGACTCTACGTAACGCAGCTTGTCAGACTCCATAGGACTCTTTAAACCTTAGGCTTTGATACCAAGCTTGTAACGCCCCAAGATCCCATCCCAAGATGTCATATGGTGCTTAAGTCCACAGGAGGCCTCAAGCTAAACCTCTAAGCCTGTCATTATTTCTATAACTCACTGTGACAATAATCAAGCTGTAATAAAAAAGACTAATCATGTCATGAACATACTGGAATACAAAGAAATTCTATCCTTTAATATCAAAATACTGAAGTTCTGGACATACTGGTACTCTATTCTGACAAAGCTTTTACTACATAAGACTGAGGATCCATTGGGATAGATCCCCAACTGACTTGTACAGAACTGGAAATAAGCCACCATCTACTATCAAGATAATAATCAGGAACATAAGTCCTCTAACCATGAGGACTCACTAACTGTACGAATATAGATGGAGGTACTCGAAGATCACCATCGCTGCTGAGACTGAGCACCTGAACCTACATCACGAGAAAATGTAGAACATATAAGATTATGGGAATCAGTACTTAGGAATGTACTGAGTATGTGGGTGTGCAGGCAACATTTAAATAATATCATAAAAGTATAAGAAAATCATGCATGTTGATAATAATGACTCTCATCGCTTGAGTTACCCGAAACATATTTTCCATAAATCATCAATAATAACGCATGCTTCATAAATCTCATAAACCATTGGACTCAACTCAAACTCTTTGACTCATGACTTAGAGTGACTTAGTAACTCATGGAACTTGGACTATTATGGACTTGGGAGTTTCTTATAACGGGCTTAAACTATGTGAGCTTACATGGAGTCCAACATCTTGCCCACGTTGGGGAGAGCTGTTCTATCCTTGCCATCAGAGTAGAACCTTAACTTTAGTGATCACTGTCTTGGCCGTTGGCCCTTAATCTTAATCCTATGGTGACACATAGTTCTGGGGAAGTAGGATTCATTGAACCCACACTTCCCGCTTGGTGCTTAATACTACTCCTAGACTTAAGCTCAGAACGGGTTAGGAAATCTACCTTAATCAACTCAAGGGTCTATCATGAAGACCAAAATATAAATATATATCTAATTTGTAAATCATAATCAACTTTTGGATTCCTAACTCGACTCAATCTCAAAATAATCTTTCTCATAATCAAGTACACTTGCTTATCAAATCATATCAAGTATCAAAATCTTCAAGAAAATATCATAGAACTCGTTCTTGACTCTCAAGCTCAATATCAATATATATTCAATAGACAAACTTCTCATGGGAAAAAACATAAACCATGACACTTCTCATAAATCACTTAGAAATCATCATTTCATGATAACAATATACAACTCATAGCATAAACTCTTAATGTAAGAAATAAGACAATCAAGTAGTCATATATGTCAATCTTGTATATCTCAAATCTCATAAATCCTTGATAAATTAATTTGGGTATAAACCCACTTTGCAAAAAAATCATGAAATTCAATAGAGATTAAATCTTTGGACACAAGAACGAAAGAAGTGTTCTTGTTCAAAGCCCCACATACCTTAATCTTTGAAATTAGATGAACTTTAGTGCTTGAGACTTTATCCACACTTGAAATAAATAATTCTTGAAGCCTACACAATGAGGAACTTGGTTCTTGAAGAAATTTTGAAGATTTATGGATGATTCTTGGAAGATTTATGTTCTTGATTAACCCTAGCTATATTATCTCAAGAGAATTGGAAGAGAAAATGATGGAATTAGGGTTTGGATGAGGACTCTCATATATATAGAGTCCTCCAAAAATGGGAAATGACCAAAATACCATTGGAAAAATCGTCAATCAATTGCTGAAAAAAATAGCTGACGATATTCGTGACAAGCTGTCAGGCCCGTGACAGGCCATCACGAATTGTCATCACAAAAAGGGTGGATTTTGTGACTTTCCGCCTTAAGGTGGCGACATTTTGTGACGGGCCGTCAGGTTTGTGACGAGTCGTCACAAAAGGTCGTCACGAATTTTCCAGCCTGACACGCTGGAGTAAAATAAGCATAACTCTTTGCTTCGATAATGGATTTTGACGAAATGGGTATCGTTGGAAAGATAATTCAATTATCTATCGTTTTGTTGGTCATGAACTCAACAATTCATAGTACAACAGGAGATATGATTATATGAAGTTTACTATGCCAAAATTCTTCTCGAGAATTCAATCGGGAAAGAATGTTTTGATTCGCCTAATAGTTAGAACATCTTTAAAGCCTTAATACACATAAACCTTGACCAGTAAAGAACCAAAACAATATAATTTATTTCTCATAAGCTTAATTCATGGTTGTACTATTTGTTGCAGCCTCAGGGTATTACAATAAGCTGAGGGAAATGACTCAAATTCCCCTTAGGCACTAAAACTATAACACTGTGCGGGAAAGAGTCATGCACCGCACTGCTCATGATATCAAAACATGTGCCGAACCTCATTCAAAAATACCAAAATATACTTTTAACCTCCCTAACCATGAATCAACTTAAAAGCCATAATTTCAAGTTCGTGAAGGACAAACTAAAATCTTTAAAGTTTAGGGATTTTGAAATGACTAAGTCCTCAACACTTCGTGAAATTTTCAAGACTTGGACCCCTTAAGCACGCAACTAAGAGCTGAATTAAGCTTGGAATCTTATGGGGTATTACGATATCTCCCCCTTGGAAACATTCATCCTTGAATTAGACTGGTTTAGTTGAGAATATTAAGGAAACTGAGATCATATACTGAACATGCATAACTTGGAACATTATTATATAACTCATTCTGAATCATGATGGATGAACTGAACTAATTTTGTGAATGCATGCAATGACATGAGAATGGTTACATAGTTGAAATGAGAATGGAAAAGGGTCAATCTAAGGAAAATTGTTAACTCAAGCTGAATCTAAGTTATGGTGAAAAGATGATGGTACTTAGTTCGCATATCTGCTTCTACTTCCTAAGTACCTCCCTCAATAGACTGATTCTGACATAGAACTCTTACCAAGGGAACTTCTTTTTTCCTTAGTCTATGAATCTGATAATCAACAATCTCAACTGGGACTTCTTCGAAAAAAAGACAATCCAAAAGGCCCATACTTTCTAAAGGAACAACAACAGTTGAATCACTAATACATTACTATAACAAAGAAACATGGAACACTGGATGCACTGATGCCAAATCTTCAGGTAACTCAAGCTCATGGGCTACCTTTCCAAAATAATTCAACATTCTAAAATGGCCAACATAGCGGTGACTGAGTTTCCCTTTCTTGCCAAATCTTTTCACTCCTTTCTTAGGAGAAATTTTCAAATAGACCAAATCACTAACCTCAAACTTTAGAACTCTTCTACTCATATCTGCATAAGATTTCTACTAGCTTCAGGTTGTCTTCAGCCACTCTCAAATCAACTAAACTTTCTCCATAGCCTCAAACACTAAATTTGGCCCTATCAATACAGCCTCAACTGCTTCAAACCAACCAACAAGAGATCTACATCTCCTTCTATAGATAGCTTCAGATAAAGACATCTGGATACTAGAGTGATAGCTATTGTTATATGCAAACTCAATCAAAGGTAAGTGGTTATACCAAATACCTTTTGAGTCAATAATACAGGACCTCAATATATCCTCTAAAGTCTGAATGGTCCTCTCTGCCTGACCATCTATTTGAGGATAAAAGCTGTACTGTGATGAACTTGGGTGCCCAGACCCTTCTAAAGTAGAAAAACTTACGACGATCGAATAAAATGGCACATGAAAATTGGTTTTGGTTTAGAAAGGTTTAATTATACCTCTCCAAAAATATTGCATTGTTTGTTTGGTTTTGATAATTATATAACTATTGTGGCTATTTGTATGGCATTATAATTATGGATTTGACAACCTTTTTTTGAATGTGCATGAACTGGATAGTTGGTAGTTGATAATATAGTCTTATGCCAGTGTGTTTAGGTACATACCTAGTCCTATAACGTGTGAGCAGTCTAGAACTTGCCCAGTTACTCAAACCAAAGTTGAATGATAGGTCGTTAGGAAAGAATCATAGATCATTTTTTAATAGTCCACTATTGATCTAGATAACCTACCAAATGAAATAAATATCCCTTGATCCCAAACTTTGAGCCTTAAATAGTCCTTGTTTTATTAGCTGATTCACTTTCCCATGTTTGTACAATAAACCTACTTTAGCCCTAGACCTTTCTTGGACATTGTGTAAGTTGAGGGTGGCTACTGTAGGGGGTGCATAAAAGAAGTTAGGTATGAATAATAAAATGATTTTTGAAAAAGATACAGGTGTGGGGTGTGTTATAACATAAAAAAACAAAAGAAAAGTAAAATAAAAAAAGAAAGTGAACAAAGATAAAAAGAAAAAATTGAAAGAAAATAAAACCACACCTGAAGTTTGAAAAGAATAAAGGAGAAAGGGGGAAGAAAAGATATAAGGGCTAAAAGTGGAAGTCAAACTAGTGTAGTTTTGAGGATGGATGAGTCACTTTATCTATATTTATCATACCCATCCCTAAGCCTATATTACAAGTCAAGCAAAGTCGTATAGTTTTCCTAACCCAACCACCCAAAAATCAAGGTATAGAAAATAAGCGCAAGCCTATAATATTAAATGCACACGGTTTGAAATTCTTTGTAAGAGTAAGTGTCTTTGTATTAATTTTAATTTTGATAAACATTGTGAGTATGGGACTTTTTTATAGTAAGGTCATATGGGTTACCTTTCTAGTTGCTAGCTATCAGCGTAACTGACATTGGTATATATGCATGGTAGTCTATTTATAATTTAATGTCATTTCTTGGTCCTCCTGTGTCATGAGAGCTTTGCATAAACATAATGTTTTGGTTTGATGATATAGGAGGGGGTTAAATTTGAAAAAAAATCCATGTATGACAAGTGTTTCAATGACTTTCGTAGGTATTTGAGGGTTTTTTGGTTAAGCATCTTTGCCTTTTTGTTTTGTTTTGTTTGCCCTAAGATATGAAAATTTTCTAAGTTGAGGGTGTTGATATGTTGTGCTTTTATGCAACTTTTAATTCTTAAAATATGGAATATATGCTAGTTGAAAGGTATTTTTATGTGGATATGATATGTTTTTGTGGAGTTTACAAAGAAAATAGGTTTTGGGAGTTCAGATTTAGAAAACTATAAAAAGGGATACAATGTGCATCAACAAGACTTGGATAAACCATTGGATCTTGGAACGAGTTGTTCTAGGATATTTTAGGAGAGAATCTAAGGACATAAAAGATAAATGTTTGGAATTACAACATTCCACGATCCATTAGTTCTTACCATAAGACCATTCTATGGTTCGTGGGATTTGATCATAAAAAGAATAAAATCCAAGTCTATAATGAAGACCACCTACCACAAGCCATCCTATGAAAGAATGAGTCACTTTAAAGAGAAATCCTAGAAACTTTAGAGAAATTGTAAAAGTAATCATCCAATAATGACCAAAAGGGATGGATCATCGAATCATTGCATGAGTCACTCTATCCTATCGTCTGAGTTGCTGAGCATGCAGTCCATTTCTATTTAGGACAAGTTTCAAGTTATTTATGGATCACTTTATAGGTTTTATTTCATTCTAAACATACTACTATTGAATTTTAAGTTTACGAAACATATTACATTATTCTTTGTTTGTGGTGACAATATTCACATAACGATTCTTGATTATTGAATTTCCTTGATGATTCAAGTTCTTGGATTTTATCAACTCAATTCTTCTAAGTTCATAATTATGATTTCATCTATAATTTTTTATTATAATTCTTTAAGCATGAGTAGTTAAATCTTGCAACTAGGGTTGTGGGAACCATAATGAATTAATAAAGTAGGCTAAGTACATAGTGATTCTTGAATGGTGTTTATTCATGTATTTTTTCCCTTATGTTGATTGTTTTTTATTTTAATGGTTGCAAACACTATAACTCACCTTAATCCCTTAATTGTTGGACCAAAGAGGTAAAGAAAAGGAAAAGGGATTAACAGTAGAGATTTGAGGATTCTAACCATCATCGTATAGCTTGACCTTGTCTAAAAATAGCTAATCTGGGATCAAAGGTACGGGTTAGTAAAGAAAACACTCACAGACATACCAAGTTGCATCGCGATATTCATCTATATAGGGGACCAACTATTTAGGTGAACTTAACTTACAGATTTTACATGCTAAGAACCATGATAGATCATTAGTATGTCACACTTACTAAGTTACAAAATCATGGGGAACAAAATCCTACTCCATTATAATTCTTGATTACAAACTACATAAAATTGTTACTTGATACTTGGTTACTAAAAGTTTGTGACATAATACTTGTTACCTTCAATTTCCCCATTTGGGAAATTGTTGACTAATAGTCTCAATAACCGTATTTATCTAGCTCCTCGCAATATTTCCTGTGGGATCGACCCCAACCAATGTGTCTTCTATGATTGATTCAATGATTGTCTTATACTTTAATTTCAAGGTGTAATTTGGGTGACATCAAACATACACAAACATGAACTGGCCTAAGTCTTTGAAAATCAATAAAACACTCTATTACCTACTAATCATCTACCCTAATATGTGACCTACATATGTTTCTATCTAGATACATGTCCTCAGTAATACAAAGTTGTTCCATTTCATTTGACGACCTCTTTCCAAAACTTTTTTGGCCTACCTCCACCTCTTATCATACTTTATGCATTCAACCTCTCCAAACTTGAGGTGTCTGTGAATCTCATCTTAATATATTCAAACCATCTCAATCTAACTTCCTATTTTTTTCTACCACAAAGTCTTATAATACCTTATCCACCACATACTTATTCTTATCTGATTACTCCTAGTATGTATGCAAATTTATATTTGCATCCTTATTTTTGCAACTTATATCTTCTGACATAAGATTTCTTAACTGCTAGCACCCTACCCCATACAACAAAGACAATCTAACTAAAACTATATAAAATATTCCTTTAAATTTTTGTGCTACCATTTTATCACACAATATACCGAAGGCAAGCCACTACTTTATCCATTTCTCCCGATATGATGTGTATGCCACCATCATTGATGTCTTCACTTCCTTGAATTATATTCCCAAGATACTTGAATCTTTATCTCTTGAGGATAGACTATTTTAAGCCTCACTTTGACTTTTTCCTCATGCATCACATCACTAAATTTGCACTCTAAATATTTAGTTTTGATCCTGTTCAACTTGAACCCTTTAGACTGTAGAGTTTGTCCCAAACCTCTAACCTAGCATTAACTCCACTACATGTCTCATTAATTAGTATTGTGTCATCCACACATAATATACAACCATGGATTCTCATCCTAAATATGTCGTGTCAACTCATCCATCACCAAGGAAATAGGAACAGGTTAATTAAGAATAGATCTTTGGTGCAATCCTATCTCAACTATGAAATGCTCTGAGTCTCCACCTATCGTTCTAACCTGAGTTTTGACTCCATCATCTATTTCCTTTATCACTCTAATATAAGCCGTTGGTACACACCTAGTTTACAAACACCACCAGAGGAATTTCCTCAGGACTTTTTCATAGGCCTTTTCAAGGTCAATAAACACCACAAGTATGTCTCTCTTCTTTTTTCTATATTTCTTGATCGATATCCTCACAAGATGGATGGTTTTAGTACTCGATTTTCCAAAAATTAATCAAAATTTATTATTAGAGTGATACCCTTCTCCTCATCCTCAGCTTAACTACTCTTTCCTAAAGTTTCATAGTGTGACTTAGAAACTTGACATCCTTATAATTGTTATAGTTTTGCATATCACCTTATTCTTGTACAATGGGACCAATGTACTCTACCTCCATTTCTAGGGCATGTTGGTTATCTTAAACTAATACTAAACAACTTATTTAACTACTCTATACCTACTTTGTGTATGCTTTCCTATAATTCCACCAGAATCTTATTTGGTCCTATTATTCTTACTCTGCTCATCCTACTAATAGCATGTTTAACCTCCTCAATCCTAATGCACCTATTTTACCTAAAGTTTTATTGCATCATGAAGTGTTCCTAATTACCCAACACAGTATCTCTATCCTTATTTTCAATCAAGAGCTTATATATGGTTGTTATCTTTGCTTAATTAGGGTCTCTTCCACCAAAACCATGCCTTCCACACCCTTAATACACCTCAATTGATCCAAGTCTCTATTCTTTCTCTATCTCACTTTCGTATGTCTACATAAATTTTTTCCCCTATTTCAATATACAGGCATTCTAAAGTTTTATTCTTAATTGTCGTAAGTGCTATCTTAGCTTTTTTTTTCCCTGATAAATTTTTTTGTGGTTGCTTATCCTCCTCATCTACGGACTCCATCAACATTGCAAAAGAAGCCTTCATTTCTCTCAATTTGCCATTGAATTTACCATTCCACACCAATACCCTCGACAACCACTAAAGATCCCTCTATATACTCCCAATAACTCCCTAGTTGTTTTCCTAATGCAACTAACTATATTGAATGATTAACTAATCTTTTAAATGATATCATATCATCATCAAACCCATTTTGACCCTCTATTTCTTATTGGAATAGAATTCCCACTTTTATGTCCAAAAGAGATTACAACTTAACCATCTCTCTAGAACCATTTAATAATAGTATTATATGTTTTAATATTTCTACTTTAGTCCTTTAAATAAACTTCACAAGGAAAGTTTGAAGATACCTTTAGCATATATATGACATTATAGAGGAAGTCCTATAGGATATTGTAGAGCTTATGGATGATTGTAATCACCATCTAGGTCATTTTCATGCATTTTAACAATTGAGAGTTTTCCTATAGCTTCTCCAAGTCAATTATGACTTGTTTGAGCTGATATTTTATTTATCAGGCATTTTATTTTGTTTTTACAACCAATTTCCTTATTTTAAAGTCTTCGCTGTTAAGAATTTGCTAGTGGTAAAAAACTACATTTAACAACATCGTATGCCAAATTTTGGAAATTTCTTCAGCTCTAATATGTTGATTTTTGGATAAGGAAATCTTTGTCTTAGGTCTCGAGGCTTTTGAACTCATTTTAAGCTATTGGCCGAAAGTTGATAAAAATGGACCATGAGTGTAGGGCCCACACTTTATTGAAACAATCTCAGATAAAAATTTTGACTGTTCCATTGAGTCCAAAATATTGAATTTGATAGGGTAGCATAGTCCACTTGCATTTATGAGATTGTGGATGAATTTTGATGAGTCGATGAAAACTTAGAATTTTTGAAGTCCCAACTGGTGCATTCGCTAAAGCGACACTTAGGTCACTTTAGCAGAGGCTGCTTAAGAGGCAAGTCGGTTTCTTAAGTGACTAAGCTTACCAGTTGGGTTCGCTTAAGTGAAGCCCAACCCCTTAAAGTGAAGGTTGCTTAAGAGGATCCATGACTGTTTTAACGAAAGATGCAAGGTTAATTGGTACTGCTTAAGTGGTACTCGGCTGCTTTAGTAGTGACCACTTAAGCGGCACCTAGGAAGCCATTAAATGCAATAATTGCCTGATTTTCTCCCTATTTTCCATAATTCCAAGAGCTAAAAATCCCTAGAGAGCGTAGAAAATTGGGAGAGTGATTATTGAGAGATTTTGGGGTGTTTGTGAGATTGGATTACTTATTTCTTTATCAAAATCTTGGTAAGTTTCCATTAAATACTTGGTTAATTCTTCCAATTATTCCTCGAATCCCTAATGTCTTGTTGAGTAGATTGAAGTACTATTTAAGCTCAAAATTTATTAATTCGTAAGGTTAAATGTTTCTTGAGTATAGAGGAACATATTAGAGATTTCAAAAGTGTATTTCTGCAAGCAGGCCCTAGATGGTATTTTTATATGATTTTGTACCCAAAGCATAAAAATGCAATATGGGTATCGTTGTTCTTATGTTGACGAGTAGATTATCATTTTGATAGTGTGGCATCGTATAGAAGCTTCTCAAAATGAGAAATAGTAGATTTAGTAGATCTTACAAGGCTTTCTTTGGCGTCCAGGTATGCTTGGATTACCTTTCCCATAGATTAAGCAAAATTATAGTATGAATGTGATATTATGCTAGTTTGGGATGGGATTTAGGTCTTTGAGGTATATTTAGCATTAATTGGATCTTTTAACTGATTGGGGAATCAAAATTAGGCATAACAGACTTAATTAGTCATTCTTTAGGTAGATTTACTATCTTAGGACTAAATTGTGGCTTATGTAGTATCTATTAGTTAATTTAGATACCATATCCTCTTTTGAGGCTGAATGTGCCTTAGAACTGATTTTAATAGATAGAAGTGGGCCCCTCCGGTCCACCTTAGGTCAAGATTGGTATAAAATCCTTATTGGACCAATAGGCCTTGTGAATTATTTTAATCACATTCTTGTGCCCGGGAAGGGTTGCATACATGATGTTTTATTCAAGATTGGTACTTAGGAGATGATATTAGATCCAGTTTGAGTTTGGCAATTTATGATATTAAGATAGTTTTGATTTCGACATTATTGATGATATGAGTTTTGGTTCAAGTCTGACATTGAGAGGTTATTTATGACTGTTTGAGTCCAGTTTTTACGGTATGAAAATATCCATGGTTATGATTTCAGGATACGATTAATTAGTATGATTGTGATTATTACTTCTCCTTGATTGAACCCTCTAGGCTTATGAGGGGGCCGCAATGGATTATTTACTTTATTGCACCTTCTGGATTATGGGGGCTTGTTATATAATGATTGCTATATTTCCTTTAATGTTATTATTATGATTATTTAATTACAGAGTAAATTCCTTCAATTGCCACTGAAATTTTACAAACATCCCACTATTGTGAATTATGATTTTTTTGGACGATAATATCATTGAACTCTACAATTATTCCAAAAAGAAAAAAAATAACTAAAGTATTAAAAACATAAAAGCATGACCCATTTAACTATATTTTGACCCACCACTTAATTATTCATAACCCATAACCTATGACCTATTTGACCACCTTTAGCAGATTCATTATTTCATCATTTTTTTAATTTTTTTAATGCAAGAAAAGGCAAGGAGTCTCAAAAGTAATCTCAAATTTAGGAAACATAAAGGGCAAAAGTCCTGAGCCATTGAAAACCAAGGCACCTCAATAGAAGTAAATGAAAATAGATTCAAATCATGCTTGCCACCGCCTATCAAGTACCCAATTCTGAGAATTTTTAACTGACATACAAGGTAAAGAACTAGAACCTAGAAAGCAAATCAAAGACCAAAATATAGTAGAACTAAATAAAATAGAGTCTACATAACACACTTTATGGAAATAGAAAGCATTAAAAACACCAACATTACACTGCACTGTTCACTTTTCCTTCTTCTGGGCAGCCTTAGTGACTTTGGCACCAATTGGATCCTTCTTGTCAACATTCATAAAAACGCGGACCGCAACAGTTTGCCTCATGTCTCTCGCAGTAAAATGAAACTATCATGGGTATTTAACAAATTTTCCAACCACCATAGGCTTGGTGGGAATAATCTTAACCATACCAGCATCAGCATTCTTCAAGAACTTAGGCTCTTTCTCGAGTTCACGAACGACTGTCAATCTTGGTCAAAATCTCAGCAAAATTAATAGCAATATGGGATGTATGGAAGTTGAGACTCTTAATTTCTTCATTAGAAGAGACTCTTGATCAATTCTTTTCATTTACATTTTCTTTTATATGTGCAATCTTTACAATATAAACAACAACTTTTATTCTACCCAACATAAATCTGGATTAATCAGACTCCAAATTGGACACCAAATGAAAAATAAGAAAAACTTATTCTATTGCATATACCAAACCTATGGATATCTTAACATTCAAGAAAAAAGCAGCAACTAAAAAATTAAGAGACTTGTAAGTTTATATAGATGAAGCAAAATATGAACAGAGTAGTCTAATCAATAAAAAAGTACTTGAAGTATACAAACATCATTCATAGATGATGACTTATCTTACTCATTACCCAATATTACAATGAAACATAAAGAGAGAAACAAACAAGCATAGATAGCAAAAGATCATGTTGATATTCTATTTGAATAATAGCAAAAATGATGCTCCTAATATTCAACATTGTAGATAAATATTGCTTAATAGAGGCAACAGTAGCAGACTATATAATTTAATAAACATGTATATATGAATACTAATTTTAGCAAAAGTCATAAAAATTATGTATATAAAAGTGTTTCCCAAGATCAAATAAAGACACTAACATAAATCCTATATTTTACTCTTTTTCTGACCAGTACTCTTCTTCTATACAGTAACTACATAATTTGGTATGGCTTTTATTTTAAGATGTTCACCGCTCTTCAAAATAGAATGTCTAATAGGTAATTTGGTAACATGCACAGAGGTCTCACAATCAGCACCACATCCACCTAGTCCATTCAATATCTCTAAAAATTCATCAGCAGCATGTAATATTTCATCGAGTACTTCAGCAGTAAGTGATTTCATAATTTGTGCACCTTTTTGACACAAAAAGAAAAAAGAAAAAAATAGATAAAGAACTTATTACCTGAGTTAAGTTCAAATCCATCTGAGAGTTAATCCACAACTGAGAGTTATCCCAAAAGTCATCATTTTCATACTATTTTGTTGAATTTGTAACCTCTTCAGGTTGACTTGAAGATGCCTGTAATTCCTCGAGATCCCATTCAGAGATGTCATACGGTGCTTCTGACCTCGAAGGACCACAAGTTAACCCTTTTTCCAATATTTGTACCTGTACACTGCTTAATATCTGAAATAAATGCAGAAACTGGCCATAAGGTTCAACACATCTATACATACTCAAAACTGAAAACTGAATACTAATACATCTGTCTGAAAAGCCTCGAAACTCTCTGAACTGTGGAGTTGATGAGACAGGTCCCCAACTAACTCCATCTACTAAAAATATAAACAAAGTCTAATGCCTTAATAGTAAACTGAGATGCGTCCTCAAAAGAAGAGGACTCACTACTGCGACTACTGTTGCTGACTGGGACTGAACTACTGAGGAAATTCTGGTTCCTATGCCTGTGAACCTATAGTGCCAAATAAAACACCATAGCACAAATACGTAAGTACAGGAATGTACTAAGTATGTAGACGGGGTAAGGTTAAATGCAAGGGCTCATGCATGCACAATATCTAAATTGAATGATCATGAAAATGTCGCACGAGAACATATACATAAATTCACAGACCATAGTCATAATCATCATAACTCTGATACTGAAACTCAGGTACTGCCTTACTGCAAACTGAACTCATTACTAAAACTGATATACTGACTCATCTGATACTGATGACTGAGAAATTGGATATACTTACATCGATGAATAAATTTTGAGCTTACTTCTCTCGACTGACAAGATTAAAGATCAATCTCTCTAACTGATGATTAAGGAAGCTATTATCAATGGTAAGGAAATGATCATATCTGAATCTGGCAACAAGAATACTCAATAGAATCTGAGACTGTGATCAAGCCTGTCTAGTGGCATATATCTTAATATGATATGAAATAACTATATATGAGACCAAGCCTATCTGACTGGATGGTCCATGAATAATGGAACTATCTGAGTTCCTCATAATGATAGATGACTGTATATGACGGTCGTGATTTCTAAAGATTGATACTGAAACTCAAACAATAATTGAAACTGTGGGAAGTAGTTACTTAATCAATATGCCCCAACCTACCACAGGTGGGGTCCAACCTATAACCCCAGCTGGAAGGGTTTCAATACCATGCCACAGGTAAAGACCTCTCTCTGGTCAATCCTCTCTAACAGATGACCCTTACCAGGCAGTAGACCTAAGGTAATATAATAGTCAAACACTCTCTCTCTGGAGGTGACAGCCTTTTTCCTAACAGTGACTCCTATATCCTATGTTGGCTACACAATTCTGAAGGTCAGGGATTGCTACTAATGACTCTGGCCTCTCTCTCTAGCGGAAGGAGCCGCCATCCCTTCCCTCGCTCGGTTCTAGTTTCTACTCCCAACTGAAAGACTCTGACTAAATTCTTAACTAAACACAACTAAACTGAATCTGATACTGATCATGTTTATATAAAGATCTGGCTGAGCTACGCTGAGATCACTTAGTTCCGTATCTAATGGAAATAGTATTAAATCATGATATTTGACTGACGATACAAAGCTTGAATAGATTATTCAGTCACTTTCGAGATTAGAATTGAACACTTGCATACTACTAGATCTGAGCTAATTACAGGATTGGGGCTAGATCACTAGCGATATAGAGATTACAAAGATAACTGAGATTACTAAGGTTTCTTAAGTTCTGCAATTGTCTGAGGATACAGAGTTCTATAGTTCACTGAATTTTAAGAATCATGGCTCAACTGGAATTATTGTGAAACTGACACAGATCTAGATAGTAACTAAGTTATCGGGTATAAATACCCCCAGGACTCGATAACATAAAATAAAGCATAATCATTCCTCCACCATTATAACCATTCATTCATCTTCATCATCACAATCATTCATTTACTATCACAGTCATTCATTCATCATTATTATCATTAAAGCATCTCTTCAAGTATTTAGGAAACATAATATACCTTCACCTTTACAATCATCAAGGCATCGCGTCAAGCATTTTGGAAATATCAACATACACTAACGTTAGGAAACATGCTACTAGATTATACTTCCTTCAACAAGATCTTACCTCAAGTACTTCACACCTAAATCAGTCTTGACATATATTTTGACATCACATGATTTGGGGAAAACTTCATAGTATCATGTCTCAACTTACTTGCTAACCACTTAGCATGTATTAAAAGCTTAGTATATATCAAAGAACACATAATTGGGGAATTTACTACCATCACATCTCCACTTGTTCACTAAGGTCCTTTAACAAACATTGGACATGCATGGGTTCATATTTATTTAGGGATTTCCCACTATCATGGAATAATTCATCCACTTGGGCATTTTATGAAACACCAGACCTGCATAAACTAACTCACAATTTGGGGTTTCATCTTCAACATACTACAATAGCCATTTTATGCTTCACCTATGCTTTTTATCAAACCTATGGGGAACATGCTCTACTTATTCAACCATTTCTACACCCAAATGTCATGAACACATCACATAGAAAACAACATAAGGAAGATTCATCACAAATATTATCACATGGATTCCACATACAAGGGTCAAAAATCATGAACCTTGTAAACAAACATGAATCAAAACTCAACAACACATGGAAAATCAATTTCAACTCACATGAATCACTAACAACTCCTAAACATAAAATCTTTGAGTTTTAGAAAAGGGTACTTGAGCTTCTTGGATGAAAGGGACCCAAGAATCAACATCTACATACCTTGTAAAAACTCTTTTCTTGAAAGTCTTTAGAAGATTTCTTGATTTCTCTAGATATTTCTTGATCTTCGTTGAAGAAGAAGAGAGGATTTTGTTTCTTGGAAACCCTAGTTTTTGCTGGAAGAAAAGAAAATGAGGCTAAAATCCCTTAGCCGGGTATTGATAGAGGTTAGGGATAAGGGAAAAAGACCAAAAAGCCCTTGGAATTAAACTAAAAATTTCCCAATTTTACATGCAGGAACGACGCGCCATAATCACGCTAGTTCACTGGAATTTGGACAATTAGGAAACTGCATGACAGTACGATGCGGTGGAAATCGCATTGCCATCTTTGGTTTTCAACTAGAACTATACCGCGATGTGGTGGAATTGTGGAGTTTCACTGGATTTTGACAATTGCCATTTTGGCTGGCTCCGCGATGCGCTAAGGTGCCAGGTGGCACACTGTCTCACTAAAATGGCTCTAACTCTTCACCCGAGTGTCTGATTTTGGCAAATTTGGTATCGATGGAAAGCTAATTCAATGATCTATGTGAAAAAGGTGGAAATTAGGGAAATTCCACACGATTCAAAGTATTTCATACTTGGAAAGACACTTCTAAAACTCTTAGACCCAGATTTTCGCTTTACTGAATACGCTCTAAGGCTCAGACTGGAAGAGCACTTTGCGGGGTATTACAATGCCTCACCAGATGTTTTGGCCCATTTTTAATGACCTATAACAATATGACTATCATCTTTGCAAGTGAACATTTTCCTTTTACAAAGCCCTTCCTAGATAACTTTTAAGTTCCTATTTTTTTAGCCTTTTTTCAGCTCTCTTTTCAATATTTTTAGCAGCTGCAGTTGTTATTTGCTTTTCTGATTCTTTGTCTTATTTCTTTCTATTCTTGGGCTTTCTCCTTTTTTTCTTCACAACTTTAGGAAGAAGAATTTCGACACAGTCCATAACTTATGGCCAATGATCTTCACGATTTGTCGGATTGATGTAATATGAATACACACTATTGAAAGTATCAACATGATAGAATACATTCCCATACTTTTCTACTTTTTCATTGTTTCCAATAATAGAAATATAGACATAAGTATATGGAAATCCAATTAAATCAAACCTCCTACAAGTACAACTCTTAGCCGTAAAATCCACTACATATGGTCCACCAGGTCTGATAACTCTAACCTTTGGCCCTCCTGAATATTCAAGTCTAAACATAGCAGAATCATCGTTCATTTTGTTCAATTTCTTTACACTCTTTGGGCAAATCATGCCTTGATACTTGTCAATTCAAATTTTCTTTTGTACAACCTATTCATTAACTTATTTTTTTATCATTTCTATCATCATAATGATTGGTTTATCCCTGAAATTAAGAACATACCTAAAAAATATTAAAAATACATTAGTTACACACATTGATAATAGTTGATGGCTTTTGTTGGTTTTCTATGCTGGTGACTCGAATAGAAAATTAAAAAATTGCTTATGCTTCACAAAAGTTCTACATTTTGACAAAGAGT
This sequence comes from Capsicum annuum, assembly GCF_002878395.1. NCBI lineage: Eukaryota > Viridiplantae > Streptophyta > Magnoliopsida > Solanales > Solanaceae > Capsicum > Capsicum annuum. The sequence goes on from NC_061116.1 coordinate 50,250,471, forward strand.
TTTTCTTTCTCCTTTCGTCTACTACAATTTATAGAGGTAAAAAATTTCAAGAGTAAATCTAGATAAATTTATTAGATGCAATTCAACTTTCAATAGTGATATAAAACTTTGAATATTAATTGAATATAGATGTAAATAATTAAATTATAAACCATCAGGGCAAATTAAGAAAAACGCCCACTAGGTTGCGTTGATAAGTATAGAAGATACTTTTGTTATTTACCTATTGAATCTTTCACATAAGTTGTTTATCAGCATATCACATCTAGTGTTTGTGCTAAGAAGTGCCCTAGTCCAACTTTCAAATGGTCTCTCTAAATGATTAAACCATTCTCTTTCTTTTTTATCTTCTTACTTAATTTCTTCAATACACCGTTGCTGCTTTCCATATGAAATCATTCAAAGTTTTACATCTGTGTTTTCCTCTAAAATTTTGATTGTCTAACACAACTTCTATGTTCAGCAGATGGAAATAATTCCTTGACTTCTCCTATTAAGCCCTACAATAATGATTAGACACAACATTAAAACTTTAAAGAAAATAACATAAAATAGTATGTTAGATAAGTATGTACGTGATTTACCTTTTGTCGGTCAGACATGAATGCAATATGATGGTTATTCCTTATTTCTAAGTCATATCCAAGATTTTCTAGGAACCAACTCCAAGTTTCTTTACTTTTATTTTGAGCTATTACAACGTATGCAATAGGGAAAATGTATTCATTGGGATCAATTGCAATTGCAGACAATAAATTTCCTCCAAAAGTTCCTTTTACCCAACATCCATCAAGGCTAATATAAGTCTACATCCCGACTCAAATTATTCTTTTAGTTCTCTAAGCATACATAAAAACCTTAAAATCTTTCATCATCTCTCCAAATCACAATTGTTGATCTAGGATTAGAATTCATCAACTTAGCTCTTTGTGACAAAAGTTGACCATATTGAAGTCCTTCTTCTCCATGTACCCATTCCAAAGCTATTTTTTTAGCACTCAATGACTTTTTATATGATATTGTATAGCTACAATCCTTTAGGAAAGCTCCAATTAGTCCTTTTACACTCCAATCAGATCAACTCTAAAATTATTGAGATATCATTTAGCAATATACTGCGATGACATGAGAAAATTATCAAACACGTTGCCACCTATATGAGTAAATTTAATGGACTTAATCTGAATAGTAGGGTCATCTTGAATAAATTTGATAGCATGAATACTAAATGGACAACAATTTTCCTTACAAGAGCATATAACTCTTACTGTATCACTAGTAGCAAACTAAAATTGTCTCCTATATTTAATGCCCTGTCTCTACAAAGTTGTTTAAATTCCTCAAAATCTCAAAACTTCATCCTTAATGCCAACGTTGGCCTATCTCTATGTTTCGTTTAATTTTACTCTTCATATGAAACCTCATCATTTTCTTTTTCAGAATCAACCTCCTCACGAAATTCATCTGAATCTGCATAATCAGAATCAACATCAATAGTCTGTTGTTGTACTATAATCAAAGTCCTAGATGATGGGCCTAATGTCGAAGCCACGTTTCTCCTCCTTCCTTTTCCTTTCCTAGTGTTTTATTTTGCTATAACCTCCTAAAAGTCATTATTCTCATTAGATATGTTATAACCAAAATCACAAAAATCTTCCTTAACATCACTATCCCATCTTTCTATAGTAACTTGTCCTGTGATAAGATTATCATCCTCAACATTAATACAATTCAAAAAAGACTCAAATTATTACAGTTGTACGGCTGAATACTCTTACAATAAGCAAGTGAAATTGACCATAAAAAGCATAAGCATCAGATTAAAGAGACCAAAAGAGACAAAAGTTGACACCTTAACGACTCATAGTCACTAGGCACGAGTCATCACCATGACTCATATTCTAGGTAGTGACTCAGGGATACCTCACTAATTTGGTTATGAGTCCCACCTAATATTGTGACAAAACTTTATGACTCGTGGGGTCCTAGTCATAGTCAAGATAGAAACATAGGTAATCCTCACTGGTGTAACTATGATAGGAACTGAATGACTCATATAGAGTGGCTATGACTCGTAGTGTCTTAGTTACTGCCTAGATAGTTAACTCAACACCGGTGGAAATTTTTAGAGTCCCAAACCTAGGGTATTACACTATTGGAGTTTGTTGACAACCTAGAGGTTAAGGACGGCCAAGACAAGTAGTCTCAGCCAGAGACCAGAATAGGGAGCCTTCCCCATACCTTATTCCTTCTCCTATGCCAAAGATTCCAAAACACTAGTCAGTGGTGTGCTAGAGGCCATCCCAAGCTCCATCAGGGTTTATTTCTTTGTCCCTACTTAGGGATGCTTAATCTGTAGACCAGAGTGTTACTGAGGTAAAATCACAGTGTGTAGCTGTGGTTTCTATAGTTGAGGTTTTTCCAGGACTATTAGTTGTTCAATTAGTAGTTTCCCATCCCACTATGTCTGCGCAGATTCAAAAGATTGATTTTGCTTAAATTTTCTAGGGCACCGAACGAGGATGCTTAGGAGTCCTTGGTTGCTTATAAGGATAGGCTCCATAATATGTCCTAGTTGAGAATGGTGGTTGTACTATACTACCTTTTAGTTGGATTTGGTTGATCGACATTGGTTGAGAGGCTATCTCGATTACAAGATAGTTGGAACTCCCTCTTTGACATGGACTTAATTTTCTAAGGTTTTCTTGAAAAGTACATAAATGACAGCATTACAGATCATCTTTCTTACACATAAAACAAATATGAGCAACCCTCAGAGAAATACTAAAATGAATAAAGACCTTATCAAGAAGATCCTGCAACTACTTATATATCTCTTTTAAATTAGTTGAAGTCATTCTATAAGGAGGAATAGAGATAGAACAATATCTGATAGAAGAACAATTCCAAAGTCTATTTCCCTATTGGGAGGAATGTCAGAAATATTCTTGGAAAACACTTTAGGAAACTCATTAATTATAGGGACAGGTTGCAAAAAGGAACCATCAGAACTAGAATTTTCAACTCGAACTAGATGATACAGACACCCATTGGAAATCAACTTCCAGGCACTAACATAAGAAATAAACCTCCCTTTAGGCACTAAGGAACTACCCTTCCATTCAATTATTGGTTCATTGGGAAATTAGAAATTGATCATTTGGGTCCTATAATCCCAAGAAGCATAGCGCAAATGAAGCCAATCTATTCCCAAGATCACATCAAAATACAACATATCAAGTTCTATCAATCCACTAATGTCTCTCTATGAAAGATAGGTACCACACAACCCCTATAGATCTTTCTAGCTACAATAGAACTATCCTCTAGAGTAGACACAAAAAAGGGACCAAAAATAATTTTGAGACCAAAACCAAAGTACACAACCACATAAGGGTTCATATAAGAGAAGGTAGACCCTGGATCAAGAAAGCAATACACATCATCAGAGAAGAGTTCTAACATACTAGTAACAACATTGGAGATACCTCAAATTCCTGATGTGTGGTAGGAGCATAAAGACGATTCTGACCAGTGAAGATACCAAATGTAGCATCCTTTGGTGCTTGAATCTAATATATGGCAACCAAAATCTTATTAGCTCCAGTAGCAACCTTAGCTAAAGAAAAGTTCCTCTGAATATGACTAGTCTAGCCACAGTTAAAATATAAGTTTCTTCACTCATCACAATAATCACTTTGAATCTAACTATAGAATCGACAAGCTAAGGAGGATAGGGTAGGGTTGATTAAGCTCTACTAGCCTAAGATTGGTCACCCTGTGTCATAGAACCACTGCTTGTCTAAAATCAACGAGCACCAAGTGGCTTAGGATAAGGAGTACTAGCCAAAAAATATGAAACATAATTTTCCCAAGTCTTCTTCTTGCTCGTTGTCTACTATCTCTCTCACTAGCTAGCCGGGGGATTCAATCTCATAAACTACCTAAATTGAGTAACCTTAGAAGAACTCACAGTAGCACTAACAGGACAAGGCTGATGAGACTGAAATATCACCAACTGAGTAAGTAGATAAATTGAATGATGGAACTCTGCATTAGAGATATCTACTTGAGATGACTGGGCATGAGTGACACTAATTGGAGAAGGATAATTAGGGACTGGTGGAACCCCAAGTAGAGCAGCACAATCAGGAGCAGGAACCCTAGACTAGGTTTGCACTTCATAGGCAAGGCGATTCCCCTTTACATTACCCTTAGGTGGGGTAAAGATTTCGATAGAATTTCCACGAGCATCAGATCTTCAAAGAGGCATGATCTAAAATGCAAACAAATTAAGAGTTCAGAGAATTCATGATAGTAGACTCTATATCCTAAAACTAAACACAAGAAAAGGAAACATTCCTAAATACCTCATAGCCTCCCCCTTATAAGACTGACACTCTACACATCAACAAAAAGACTCTAATCAACACAGCATTATGGACACCCATAGAACATAAACCTAGATCTGATACTAAGCTTGTCACTTCAAACCTAGGCCTAGTGGTGATGGGTATCTTGAGTCCATTGAGGGCCAGAGTCCACCCCCAAAGCCTGTTCAACCAAGCAAAGTCCAAAAAATAACAAAGTAGAGAACAACCAGAAAATAAAGATAAAATAATTAATGACACTCGAGTACAATCTCTAAGAGTCAACAACACCATCTAACCCACACATGTGCACGAAAGCTTCTAAACTAATTCAAATATTCAACTAGGACGGGACATTCCCCAAATCATGACAGTGACAATGAAAATGTTAATGTTAACATAAACTTTTCAATTTTAAAATATGGAAGGAAACCAGTGAAATGACAAAACTTTTCAAAAGTTGAAAGCTCACCACTACATTGCAAACTTAATAGACGACTGCACCTCCTAACACTGCCCAAATCAATAGAAGAAACCTCTAGGACCCTACATCATAAAAGAATGTAGCATTTGGGGATGGTTAGTAGGGTGAGTGCTAGCATGTAACTTAAGAAAGGGACAAAATATATATGTTCACATACATACATATATACACATACATTTAATCCTAGGATAGGGAAAAAAGTTTATCAAGAGATTTAAAACCATTAACCTAGACAATATATCATCAAACCATCTTAAGGTCACCCATGGGCTATATAGGTATGTATATCACCCACAAAAAGGTCTCTAGTGCGTGTTAGTCGTACGAATTAGAGATATCCAAGGAAGGGCTAGGGAATGCCTTGACCCCAGCCAATCCAAAGTATCTATAAAGTGTAAAATATGTGCACGGTCATAAAGACCCCCACATTGGCAAACATGGTTTCTAGTATCAGTCCCCCAGGACCTCCACCTTCCACGATGAGCTACATAACCCCCTTTAACCCCAATTAAAAACTTTTCTCATAACCCCTTTCATTAAACCAAGAAACCTTTTATTAAGGAATCACCAAATGGTATCTTCATACTAACATGCTCCAACCTTATAGAATTATGACATTCTAATTATCCATCAACCTGGGGAAATCCAAGATCCCCCCCCCCCCCCCCCCCCCCCCAATTCTAATTTAAAAACCATACCACGGTCACCATGGTCTTATAAAACTATTTAAAATCAATCCATGGCCACCAATGCCTTTTCAATACCGTTTATGTTACTTAGCTTTTTAAGCAATGAAATAGTTCAAAAGTGGGTTAAATCGTGCATATTTCCATGTTCCAAAATCAATTTGTAGAGTGGGTTGAGGTTAATGCTAATTCTAAACCAATTTCAATAGTTTTGGGGGAATGCCTTATACCCCTTCCCATTCACCATACCCATACAAAAATTTAGTTGTAAGACCATATGATAAAGCATGAATAATAGTTCTAAAACTGCGGGGAACCTAAACAAGTAAGAAACATTCAAAATGCTCAACCCATTATTCAAAACCCAATAATTAAATTCACATAAACCACAATTAACACATGTTTTTATATAAACCAAGTTTGGAAAGAGATACATGCCAAAAAATACCAAGAATTTTTAAGAAAAAATCACACTTTGAACACTAGATAACTAACACTTAAAAACTCTAGCTTTGTTCTTGACTTGGGAATTTAAGAGAGAAGAGAATGTTTATGTTATGTTAAATGGGTGGAAATAGGGTAAAAGGAATATTTTATGTCCTGGACTAGTTGTGGCATAAGAGGAAAAAACCACCATTCCCTTAATGAAATCTTTCAGGAATTTTAATTTCTAGTCGCTATGGGCCTCATAATGACTCATAGTCACAAGCCACGAGTCATCACCATGACTCATAGTCTAGGTAGTGACTCAGGGCTACCTCACTAATTTGGTCATGAGTTATCATGACAAAACTTTACAACTCGTGGGGTCCTAGTCATAGTCAAGATAGAAACATAGGTAATCCTCACTGGTTTAACTATAATAGGAACTGCATGACTCATATAGAGTGGCTATGACTCGTAGTGTCTTAGTCATTGCCTATATAGTTAGCTCAACACACATGGAAAATTTTAGTCCCAAACCTAGGGTATTACACTATTGGAGTTTGTTGACAACCTAGAGGTTAAGGATGGCCAAGAGAAGTAGTCCCAGCCAGAGATCAGAATAGGGAGCCTTCCCCAAACCTTATTCCTTCTCCAGTGCCAAAGATTCCAAAACACTAGCTAGTGGTGTGCTAGAGGCCATCCTAAGCTCCATTGAGGTTTATTTCTTTATCACTACTTAGGGATGCTTAATCTGTAGACCAGAGTGTTACTGAGGTAAAATCACAGTATATAGCTGTGGTTTCTATAGTTGAGGTTTTTCCAGCACTATTAGTTGTTCAATTAGTAGTTGCCCATCCTACTATGTTTGTTGAGGACCAAAAACTATTGGGCAAATTCATGAGATTGATCTTGCTTAGCTTTTCAAGGGCACCGAACGAGGATGCTTAGGAGTCCTTGGTTGCTTATAAGGATAGGTTCCATAATATGGCCTAGTTGAGACTGGTGGTATGTACTATACTACCTTTTAGTTGGATTTGGTTGCTCGACATTGGTGGAGAGGCTATCTTAATTATAAGAAAGTTGGATCTCCCTCTTTAACATGGACTTAATTGTCTAAGGTTTTCTTGAAAAGTATATAAATTACAGCATTACAGATCATTTGAGAGACCAGTTATCGAGATTTGAGCAAGTATCCTTGATTGATATAGAGTATGAAGCTTGATTTCATAAGTTGTCTAAGCATGATATATCTATCTTATTGGCTAAGTATGAGTGAGTTTGATGTTGTGTTTTGGGATTGAGGCTTTCTCTCTACATAGATATGCAGATTTTGGTTAGTGTTGGTAGATTTTTTCCTGAGATTTCTAATCATGCTTATATTATAAAGGAGATGCATCTCTAGGACTAAGGCGGTAATGATAAGAGGCAGTGATATTAGAAAAGATGTATTGGTATCTAGAGCAGCTAACACTTAAGAGGCATTGGATCTTAAGAGGGTACCCTCCACGCCGGTCTTATACTCACAAGGTCAGTATAGTATGCTCGTTCATGTTGCACTTTAGATTTGAAGGCCTGTCTAGCTACAATGATCTTCCTAGATAGAGTAGTAGTCAAACTCCTAGAGTTTTATCTTATGGGTATCCTAGCTGAGGTTGTTATTCTAGGTCAACTAGATCTTTTAAGCTTAGTACAACGCTTGGGGCATGTTATGATTACAGGGGTTTTGGCTATTTTTTGCCCCTAGTGTGGCGGATTTATGCCTGCATCTCAACATGTTCCACTGATTAGGGTAGTGCCTCCTCTAACTAGAGGTAGTGGTATATAGGGTCATCGAGGTGGTCCCTAGGATGCTTATAGAGGTCCTTAGGCAGGTAGGACAAGAGATTAGTTAGGTTCCCAACTAGGTGGTGGGCATGATTAGTTGTATATTATACCTATTAGACCCAAGTCAAAGTCTTCGAGTGTTGTTATTATAAGTAGAATTTCAGTATACCATCAGTCGACTTTTTTTATTTGATACAGGATCTATTTACTATTATGATCTTCTTATTATGCCCCGTAGTTAGACTTATCTTGGGTTTGTTTATCTATGTTGTTATACGTATCTACTCATTTGGGTAATTCTTTAGTAGTAGATCAAGTTAATAGATCATGTGTTATAACTATTCAAGAGCTCGATACTCAAGTTGATCTTATTGTGTTAGACATAATGGAATTTGATGTAATACGGGGCATAGATTGGTTATCCCCCTATCATGCGGTCTTGGGATATTTTTCAAAGACTGTTACCTTATCCATGCCTAGCATACCCCTAGTTATGTAGTATGGATCTATTAGCCATGAGCTGATGGGGATTATTTCTTATATTAAGGCTAGGAGACTTATATCGAGGGGTTGCGATAATCCATAAGTTTCCTAATGTATTTTTATACTGATCTACATGGACTTCCTACTGAGTGTGATATTGAGTTTATTATTGATCTTGAATCGGGACCCTAACTTATTACTGTGGTACCTTATCATATGATCCTACAGAGCTTAAGGAGCTAAGTTTTTAGCTTTAAGATATTTTGAGTAAGGGTTTCATCAGACTAAGTGTGTCACCTTGGGGTGGTCATCTCTTATTCATAAAGAAGAGTGATGGCTCCTTACGTATGTATATTGATTACATGCAGCTTAATAAGATGATGGTGAAGAATAGGTATCCTATGCCTCACATTGATGATTTATTTGACCAGCTTCAGGGAGCAGTGGTATTCTCTAAGAATTACTTGAGGTTCGGTTCCCATAAGTTGAGAATTTAGGATAAGGACATCCCAAAGAAAACCTCCAAGACTTGTTATGGTCATTATCAGTTCATCGTGATGTCTTTCAGGTTGACCAATCCCCCAACTATATTTATGGATTTGATGAACAACGTGTTCAGGGCTTATTTGTATTCCTTCATAACTGTGTTCATTGACGATATCCTTGTATTTGAGGAGAAGGGAGGAGCATATGTAGAATTTAAGAATTATGCTCCAAATTTTGAGAGATCATAGGGTTTTTTCCAAATTCTCAATGTGTGAGTTCTGTCTTGAGTCAGTGATATTCTTAAGACATGTGGTATCTAAGGATGGGATGATGGAGGACTCGGTGAAGATAGAGGCTATTCATTAATAGACTAGGCCTATGTTTCTGCCTGAGGTGTGAAGCTTTATTGGTTTGGCCAGTTACTACAAGTAGTTCATTGAGGGCTTTTCTACTATTTCAGCATCGATGACCAAATTGACTAAGAAGAAGGTTCCTTTTTAGTAGTACGAGGAGTATGAGTTGAGGTTTTAAAATCTTAAGGGTTTTTTTTTATTTTAGCTCCTATATTGGCTCTTCTTATAGAGGGTGAAGGATTAACCCTATATTCTAATGCTTTTAGTATTGTTTTAGGTTGTGTGTTGATGTAATAGTGTTGAGTTATTACTTATGTGTCTAGGCAGCTGAAGGTACACAAGTGAAACTACCCCACTCATGACTTGGAGTTAGTGGTGGTACTTTTCGTGCTTAAGATTGGGATGCATTATTTATATGGCGTGCATTGTGTGATCTATATCGATCATCATAGTATTTAACATCTTATGACCCAGAGAGAGCTTAATTATAGGCATCATAGATGGATCTAGTTTCTTAACGATTATGACATCTCAATTTTATACCATCCGGGCAAGGCAAATATGGTAATAGATGCCTTCAGCCAAAAAGCAGTGAGTATGGGTAGTTTGGCTTCTATTTAGTTTCTGAGAGGCTATTAGCATGAGACATCTAGTCCATAGCCAACTTGATTCTGTAACTTGATATTTCCGACCCCAAGAGGATTCTTGCCAGAGTTCAGGCGAGGTTTACCTTACTTGAGCAAATTCAGAGTCACTGATTTGAGCATATAAGGATTTGTATCATCCATAATCAACTGTAGAGTGGTGATTCTAGAGGGGATACTATATATTTTGAGTGTATTCTGGGGTGTGATGGCTATATTTATGTTTTGAGGCGTGGTGACTTGATTCAGTCGATATTGCATGAGACTCACAGCTCTAGATATTCTATTCACCCTAGTACAACTAAGATGTATAAAGATTTAAGGCAGCACTATTTATGGAGGAGCATGAAAAGAGGTGTGGCTGAATTTATAGCTTGTTGCCCATGTTGTCAGTAGGTGAAACCCAAGCATTAAATGCATGGTGGCCTGATTAAGTGACTACCCATTCGTACGTTCACCAGAGCCCTGTCCAAAGCGGCTAATCTTTCCACCTCCTGTTGTTCAGCCATTCTCCCAATCAGTTGATGTTCTGGATTAACTGGTAATAATGGTTCTCTTAAACTTCTTGTTTTTGGAATAAACAACTAAGAACCTACAATAGACAAAAACAACAAATAAACATAAATCAAGGAAACTTAACTAACAGCAAATTAGCGCACACAAACTTTTAGTTTACAACCATATTCCCCGACAACGGTGCCATTTTTGATAACACTCAAATTACACTCTTGAATGGGTGTAAGCGATCATTGTCATTATAAAATCCAACTCGGTTGGGGTCGAATCCCATAGGGAATAAGGTGTGAACTCAAGTTGTTTACGATTTAATTCACTGGTAGTTTACTGTTTCCTGAAATGGGGTTTAAGTATTGCAGATAATTTATTGTCACTTTGAATTTGATGTTTGTAACCAAGATTTTATGAAATAACCAGGATTATGTTCACTAGGGCTTACGGTGCATGACAGATGCTAAAATTTACTCAAGACTCTCATGGTGGTTAGGATCACAAGCTATCTTTATCGATGATATGCTCAAATATCTCTCGACCTATTCAAGCGTCTAATTTCCTAATCCTTTCGGACTTAGGGAATCACTATACACTGCCTAGATTTTACCTCAGGTTAATCAACCTTGTTACAGCCTGATTATTAAACGAAGCCTTTTCGAGTCCCTATTGATAATTCACTTCCTACTGTTTATGATTTCTTCTCAAGCAAACCAAAGTAGGTACGCCTACTGTTTGCAACCAAAAAACGTAAATTATAATCTCAGAATTACCAAGAAATCCTAACACCTATTAAATCTTGAGTATTTAACACCTTATCATGACCTAACCCTAGATCCCATGATCCAGGTTACAGGTGTTTAGCCACTCATGATGCAAGAAATAAGTATGCAAATTGAATTCATAACTGAAAGGATTAGCTTACAATGATAAAGAAAATCAAAAGTATACTTTGAATTGAATCATAAGGCAAAGCTCCAAAATATTAGTCGTAGAGAGAGAGGGAGAAAAATTGTATATGCTATCTTGTGGGATATGTCAATCAATCCTTAGAAAACCCTAACAAGGCTTTAAATAGTTAACCCTAAATAAGGAAATAAAACTAAAGTTACAGATTTTCCTCAGAATAGATGACAGTAACCGTGACGGCCTATCAGAAGTTTGATGACCTATCACGAACGTCGTCAGATTCTCTTTAAGTTTGGCTTTTGTTATCTCAAGCTGATGGCGACAATAACGTCCTATCAGGAGTCTGACGGTGCGTCAAGGATGTCATCAGCTCCTCTTCCATTTTGAGAATTTCTGCCTAAGGTTGACGGTGATCCTGAAGCCTTATCACAACTCTGACGCCTTATCACGACATGCCATCACAACGTTATAGAAAATCTCATTCTCTGGTTAAGGCTAATGGCATCCTTGACAGCCTATCACCAGGCTGACGGTGTGTCATGGATGTCGTCAGCCACCCTTTGTACTTTATTTGCTTTCAATTTCATGCTTTTTTTCTTCCTTTATTTGTGGTTCCTATTCTACTCTACTTTTACTGCAAAATCAAAGTAAACTAATCAAAAACAACAAAAATTGCTAAAAACCTTACAATTATTTAAATTTAAAAGCTTCATATGTGTTAGCATAGGCTCACACATCAATGGTTAATCAAGGCTGTAATGAAGTGTAATCATATCCAACAACTACAACAAGAATTCTAGGCTAAGGTTCAGGTCACATTCCTACTCTATATGCCTAATTAGTTCAACTCATAATATAACTAGGTATGAGCCTATGCTATAATCCCTACCTAACATGCAAGTTATAAAATACATGATCTCATATAGAAAGTATTCCTAAGCCTACCTCATTGTCGAACCACAACATCAAACCATCCATTAACTTCTCTCCTTTGCTCTATGATCTCAAAATGTCGCCACTCTATCAAAATCAACATCTAGACATTAATACAAGTAAAAAGATACCCATAGTACAATATAAATCTTTGGACCTAAAATCAAGTCAAAAATAGGCCCATGAGGCCCACATATGGAATTCCAAAATTGAATCAATCACGAGGATCCTCAAAGAGCAAGGAATATGTGCTTAAATGTTGACCACAAATGAGCATAAATTGGGGCTCGAGTCAACCCTAAGAGATAATGAAAAATAAGAGGGAATATAATAATTAATGGAAGATTTAGGACAAAACATACCAAGAAATTAATGGAAAATGATCACCTCAACATCCTCTACTCACCCCTAACTCCAATAGATTGAATCACACTTTCTTGAACACTTAGGTCTTAAATGGAGAATAATGATAGAGAAAATGGATGAAAAGTTTATCAAGAAGAGGGTTTAAAGACGCAACAGTGACTGATTAAGTGACTACTTAGCGCTAAAGCAGCTTTTGAATGCTAAATCACCGGGTAAGGGGAGGAGAAGGACTACTTAAGAGACAGCATAGTCATTAAAGCAACACCTGCTAAAGTGGAAATGTCTCATTAAAGTATCCCTCTGTCAGGTAGCTAAATCCACTAAAGTGGTGCAAGGTTGCTTAAGCTACTAATGCTAAAGAGACTAAAGAACTCTTAAGCAGTTGCACTAGATACCAGATAAAAATTATCACCAAGTCCAACTAAACTCAAACCAGGTGTTTGGGATTCATTTGAAACCCCGTGCATGCAATCAAACTATGCTACCACACCAAATTTGATATTTTGGACTCACTAGAACCATCAAAATTACCATTGGAGGTCATTTAGGAAAAATGTGGTCCTCAAATGCAATGTATTATTTTAATAAACTTCCACCCAATGGCCTAAAAAGAGTCCAAAAGCTTGGGGACCTGAACGAAGGTTCATCCTAGCCTAAAATCTATATTCGAAAGCTAACGATGTTGTCAAAATTCTCATCCGAGGTTATTTACTAGAAGTTTTGGTCTGAGACCAATTTCTTAACTTTGAAAGCTCCAAAATAGGGAAATAGGAATAAAATCAAAATAAACTGCCCAAAAACCAAATTGATAGTTTCGATAAGTAATAAATAACCTAAAGCCACTACAAATAGACATGAAATATCAAAAATTTATGGAAGATGAGAAAATAACTTGAAGGGTCATTACAATATCTACTACTAAAAGGACTTTCATCCTCAAAAGTCAATGGATAGGAAAATCCTAAAAACTCAAAGGGACAAGGTACTAGACCTTCATGTTCTGAGCAAGACTTCCAAGATAACCTCCAAGGCTAAACAATGCTTACAAGGGATTTTGCTAAAGGTATCCCTTTTTAAATTTACTCCCCAAATAACCACCAACTTAAACTCGACAACCAACTGGCCTCTACTAAATCGAGCACAATTAAAGCATATAAATCCAAACCACTACACACTGATATCACACTTATACCAACACAAGTAAGTAAAAACTCAGCCAAACTAAAATCAACTCAAGGCATGAACCATACAGCCTACCCTAACCTCTAAAGCTAATATTCTCTTTCCCTTCCTAACCCATTATCTACTTTAAACCACATAAAACCTCTTTAACATCATCTAATCTCTATACATGCAATCACATCATAATAATCTCACAGGACTGAAATTGACCCATCAAAATCCATATGGATAGCATATGAATAAAGCCCATCAGGTCTACTTGAATACTCAAATAGTAATGACCAAAGTCTATGATTGCCAAAGACACTAATTAGTTTGGATGACCCTCGAATCCAAAACTCATGAGTTTGAAGTACTAACTCTTAAAACTGAACAATCCCCTCAAGAATACCCCACCAAATATGGGTGAAACCACCATAAACCTAACTCAAGGTCAAAAGTTGCAGCAACCAACACTATAAGCAAACAAACTATCTTTCAAGCATCTATCAAGTACAATACATTTGAACTGAAGAAAACTAAACTGGTAGGTAAGAAGTAGGCCTATCTATCCTGGATATGAATGCTCAACTGGAACAAATCTTGAAATTGTGCTTGCAACCAAGTTGTGCAATCCGTAGCTATAATCTGCTAGACTACTCGATCTCAGCTATCCATACTGATCTGGTTGATAGTAAGCATTGGCACACCAAACTCTATTACAACCCCCAAACAATCATTTAAAAGAGTCAAAACTACAACTGAAGCCAACAAGTCTTCATTAAGGTCAAATACCCAAGACAATCTCACTACCAAAAATCAAGCATATACCCTAAACCAATCCACCTTTAATGATTAAGTATATACCCAGCGGCTCTCATAACCTTGGTTGAAGAAGGATATTAGGGGTTTGATACGGGGTATACAGATGATATTTGATAGTTTTAAGTAGAGAATTAAAAGAGGCTTGAAGGGGTGCAGTCTTCAGGTTTGGTGGGGATCCATAAGGAGTTGGTTGCTTTATTGGATGCCATAGAGGATATGGCTACAAGGCCATTCCCAGCTTTTTTGACTCCCATGATGCCTATTATTGAGGAGCTCCCTGTTGAGGATATGCATTACATCTGAGGCACAAAAGGCAAAGGTAAGAACTTAGAATAGGTTGATGAGAGATGCAATAAAAAGGGAAAGAGAACACATGAGAGAGAGGAGCTGAAAGCAGCCCAAGAAGTTAGCTGGTAGACATTGAAAGACCCTCTAATTAAGGTCTAAAAGATAGCACTGGGAGATGATAGCTCCCAAATGGATGAGATAATGACTATAGATGTGGTTCATATGAGTGAGGGTGTAGTTTTGATCTACAATATTTCTTTATCATTGAGTGCACTGGCCACCACTAGTGGCCACATTGATTAGAGCACCAAAACCACCGTTGGGGCTACCCTTGTTGAGAGTGAGACACAGTCTGAGGCACCTACTAAAGAGACATCATAATCTGATGCCTAGGGCGCCTAGGTGTGTCCTCACTCCAATGTTCTGACATTTTTATTGCTATACACTAGGGAGAATGCATCCTCTTTAGTATGGGTGGGGGTTTACTACTGTCATAACTCTAGACTACCCTCTAGTCGCGACAATGGTGCTTATGACCATAGGGCCACAAGTTAACCCGTGAACTGTTACCTGCAGTGAGCACTGAATAAATAGTAATGAAATACATAAGCAAAAATTAAATCGACATAGTACTGAAATCTGAATACTGTAAAAAGAATCAAAGTATGTTTTAATAATTGATAAAATACTATAAACCAACTATTTAACCAAAACATCTAAAAATACTGAAGGAACTGACTGACTTTCTAAGTAATTATCTAACTATCTGAAAGCCTCTAAACTGACTAAGGGATTGATGGGATAGACCCCCAACTAACTCTGATTGATTGAATAAAATGAAATACTAAAATAATTGAATAATTGTAACATGTCCTCGATGGATGAGGACTCACCACTAAGGCTACTGAATTATGCTGAGCTATCTAACTGTTGTCAGGAAATTGTTCATCCGAACATATGATATAAGACACCATAGCACAAAGAAGAGTATAGAGTCAATACTTTGAATATACTAGTATATAAGATAAGGACTGGATGATATGCATGGGGTACTACGCATAAGAAATAAGGACTAACTTGATAGTATGAGATAATCTTAACATTTAAGAATGCAAGACCAAACATAAACATATATCTAAAATAATTTGTAAAAGAAATATGATAACTGAATAACTAAGAATTTGTATGCTTTTTTCAAGAAAACCTGAACTAAAACTATATTGAATATTGTACTGAGACTGTGGGAGGTATCATCTAACTGACATGCCCCAATTTGAGCTAATCGGGGTCTAACCTGTTACCCCAGTTGGAAAGGTATCAGTACTATGCAACAGATACTAACACTGGTTATGTGGATCCACTAAACTGGTGTCCTAAAGGACTAAGGAGTCACTCTTAACTGGAAGGTTCTCTAATAAGATATGTGTCACCCTTAACTAGTAGGTGAACACCTTGTGAACCCTCATCTGGCAGGTAGACATCTCTAACCTACACTGGCTATGTAGTTTTATAACTCAGGGATTGCTAATAACAGTCACACCTACTGTCAGGTGAGCCATTATCTCTGAGTTCGCTCGGTGCTAAATCCTACTCCCAACAAAATTGACACTGATACTGGAATGGATTGAACTTGACCGAACATTATTACATAATTGATAGTACTCATCGTGATCATAAACATATAAGTATGCTGATAAGAGTAATTGATTAACTATATGAGTATTTAAAAGATAAATTCATGTAAAACACATAAGTATCATGTGTTCATAACCCACCAGTACTGAGTGAATATAATTATGCGATATCAAACTTTAAATACAGTAATACATGATTATGATTCAAAGATCCAAACATGGAATTTCATCAAAATATGTGTAAATCATAAACTTAATCATGAGAATATCTTAAACATGAAGAAACAATAGGAATTCATGGCTAAACTTGTATATTGAGGATTCATCCTGAAACCATTTGTACATGACAAGGAAGTTTCACTACTCAAACATGCTATGATTCATACTACTTGAAAATACTTGTAACCATAACTTGTAATTGTGTTAAGAAGAGATTCATTAAGTTAGTTCAACTTGAACTTTTAAAAATCATAATTTGAAACACCAAAAAGGGTTCTTGCAATCCATGGGTGAAAGGGACCCATGGATGAACATGAAACATACCTCACTGGATGAATTTATGAAGATTCTTGGGGATTTCTTAAAGTTTGAAGCTTGAATTCCTTGATTGCTTATGAAAGAGTTACGGTTTGTTGTTGAGGAAAGGGATGCTTCTTTTGAGAGAATTAGTGATAAAAGGAGAAAATAATGCTCTTTGGGAACCTAAATTTCATGTTATGGACAAGTTATGTGAAGGAGAGATAACCAAAATGCCCTTAAATGATGAGGAACAAAAGCTAGACAAAAAAGGGAGGGGCGACGTGGCCTCTGGAGCACGGTACAAGCTAATCCCAGTGGTGCTACTGCCTTGGTCCTCTAAACATGCCCTTACCCTCATCCAAAAATTTTGAAACTCACCCGAGATGTACTTTTAACTACCCCGATCATAAATCAACTTAAAAATTGACATCTCGTGGTTGGGAAGGTCAAAAATAAAATCATCAAAGTTTAGGGGTCTTGTAAATGACTAAGTCCCAACATTAAGTGAAATTTTCAAGTCTTGGAACCCTTAAACATACAACTGAGAGCTGAAATAAGCTAAGAATTTTACGTGGTATTATAATATCTTCCCCTTAGGAAAATTCGTACTCTAATAAGACTGGTTTAGCTGAGAGTACTGAAGTAACAGAGATTATATACTGAATATGCATGATGAAACATGATTACATAACTGAGTCTGAAACATGACACATGAATGGAACTGAATGTATGCAATGGTATGAGATGGATTACATTACTGAAACTGAAAACAGAAAAGAGTGAATCTGAGGAAAATCTTTACATTAAGCTTAATCTGAGTTTGTAGAGAAAAGATAAGCATACTTAGTTCACATATCTACTTCTGCTTCTTAAGTAGCTTCCTTAACGGATTGATTCCGCCAAAGAACCATGACCAAGGGAACTTCCTTGTTCCTTAGTTTATGAATCTAACGATCAAGGATCTCAACTAGGATTTATTTATAGTTAAGGCTATCCTGGACATCCATACTTCCTAATGGAACAACTACAGATGAATCACCAATACACTTCTTCAATAGGGAAACATGAAACACTGGATGCACTGATGTTAAATCTTTAGGCAACTCAAGATCATAATCCATCTTCCAAAATAACTCAAGATTCTAAATGGGCAAACATATCGGGGACTGAGTATCCCCTTCCTGCCAAATCTCTTCACTCCCTTCATGGGTGATATTTTCAAATAGACTAAGTCACCAACTTCAAACTCAAGATCTCTTCTCGTCACATTTGTGTAGGATTTCTAATGACATTGGGCTATCTTCATCCTCCCCCAAATCAATTGAACTTTCTCCATCGCATCAAACACTGTATTTGGCCCTATCAAAGCAGTTTCACTTGCTTTAAACTAACCAATAGAAGATCTACATCTTCTTCCATAAAGAGTCTTAAATGGAGCCATCTGATTACTGGAGTGATAGTTGTTGTTATAGGAAAACTCAATCAAAGGTAAGTGGTCATCCCCTCTACCTTTAAATTCAATATCACATGCTCTCAACATGTCCTCTAAAGTCTGAATAGTCCTCTTTGCCTGACCATTTGTCTGAGGATTAAAAGTAGTACTGAGATAAACTTGAGTACCCAGACCCTTCTAAAAAGACTTCTAAAAGTGAGAGGCAAACTGAGTACCTCTATCTGATATGATAGACAATGGAATCCCATGCAACCTAACCAACTCCCTAAGATAAAGCCTTGCATAATCCATAGCTGAGTACAAAGTATGAACTAGCTGATTTGGTCATTCTGTCTACAATAACCCATATCAAATCATGCTAACAATACATATGAGGCAACCCCAACATAAAATCCATGTTCACCACTTCTCACTTCTAACTACAGCTACTAATCTCCTACAATATGCCGCTAGGCCTTTGGTGCTCAACCTTAACCTACTAATAATTCAAACACTTAGTTGTAAACTCCGCAATATCTCTATTCATACCACTCTACCAATAGACTTCTCGTAAGTCACAGTACGTCTTAGTGGCTCTTGGATGGATAGGGTATCGTGCACCATGCGCTTCTGCAAGTTTTCGCAGTCTCAAGTCATCAGCACACGGGACAAATAATCTACCCTAACAACGAAGTACACCATCATCCCTTTGGTAGAAAACCTCCACCTTTTAATCTCTAACCGTCTCCTTCAACTTAAATGCACTAAGATCCCTATCTTTTTTTTCTTTTACATCAGCTATCAAGGAACTTCAAACCATTCTAAACCCATACACTACCTTCTGCCATATCAACCAACCGGACACCTAATCTAGCAAGCTGAGGAACCTCACTAAGTAACTTCTTCTTATCCTCCTCAACATAAGAAACACTACCCATAGACAACCTACTAAGGGCATCTACCACTACATTGGCCTTTCCTGGATGATACAACACACTCATGTCAAAAAAATTTAACAATTCAAGCTATCTTCTCAGACGAAGATCCAAATCTTTCTACAAGAACACATACTGCAAGCTTTTGTGATCCATGAACATATCAACATGAACTCTATAAATGTAATGTCTCCAAATTTTCAAAGCAAACACCATAGATTCCAACTCAAGATCATATGTAGGATAATTCTTTTTATGTTGCTTAAGATGTCTAGAGGCATAGACTATGGCCTTACCTCTCTGCATCAACACACAACCAAGAACAACTCTGGAAGTATCACAGTAAATCACAAATCCATATAAACCATCTAGAAAATTCAAAACTGGAGATGAAGTAAGATGAGTCTTTAACTCCTGAAAACTCTTCTCGCAAGAATCTGATCATTGGAATTTGACTTTTTTTTGAGTCAATCAAGTCATGGGGATGCAATAAAATAAAACCCTTTAATAAACCATCTGTAATAGCCAGTTACACCTGGGAAACTCCTGATATCTGATAGAGAGATAGGTATGGGCCAGTTCCTTACTTCTTCGATCTTTTGAGGGTCAATTTTAATGCTATCACCAAAAATAATATGGCCAAGGAAAGCATTTGATCTTAGCTAGAATTCGTACTTAATGAATTTGGCGAACAATTGATAAGCTCTAAGGGTCTGCAACATAATTCTCAGATGGTCTGCATGATCATTCTCACTATGGAAATAGATAAGAATATCATCAATAAAGATTATGATTAACATGTCCAAGTACTACTTAAACACTCTGTTCATCAAGTCCATGAAAGCTACAGGGGAATTCATTAGTTTAAAGGACATAACTAAGAATTTGAAGTGACCATACTGAGTTCTAAAGGTTGTCTTTGGAATGTCACATTCTCTCACTCTGAGCTAGTGATTGCCGGATTTGAGGTCTATCTTAGAAAAATTAATGGCACCCTGTAGTTGGTCGAATAAGTCATCAATTTTGGGGAGTGGATACTTATTCTTCATTGTGACCTTTTTTAACTGAAGGTAATCGATGCACATTTTGAGAGAACCATCTTTCTTACGGACGAACAAGACTTAAGCGCCCTATGGAGAAATACTAGGCTTGATGAATCCCTTGTCCAAGAGATCTTTCAATTATTCTTTCAACTCCTTAAGATTAGATGAAGCTATTCTATAGGGTAGAATAGATATAGGCTAGGTATATGGAAGAAGATCTATTCCAAAGTCAATTTCCCTTTCGAGAGGGACTCCGGGAAGATCTTCAGGGAACACATCTAGAAATTCCCTTTCTCCTAAAATTGACTCGAGACTTGGAATCTTAGAACTAGAGTCCTTGACTTGAACAAGATGGTAAACACATCCCTTAGATATCATATTTCTCACTCTAAGATATCAAACAAACTGACCTATAAACACTAAGGTACTACCCCTCTATTCAATAACTGGTTCTTTCGGAAACTGAAATTGAACAACTCTATTTTTGGAATCAACTGAGTCATAACATGAGTGGATCCAATCCATGCCGAGAATGACATCAAAATTAGTCATCTCTAACTCCACAAGATCAAATAAGATAACTCTCTAGGACACTGTAACTGGGCAGTTCCTGTATACCCATCTGGCTATAATAAAGCTACCTACTAGGGTAGACACTAGAAAGTTTCTGCTAAAGATTCGAGAATGACACCAAAATTAATGTCTAAATAAAGAGTCACAAAAGAAAGTGAAGCTCCGGGGTCTAATAAAGTATAAACATAAAGAAGAAAGACCTATAATGTACCCATAACCACATTAGGAGAACTCTCCAAATCCTATCGAGTCTGGAGGGCATATGACTTCTTCTAACACTGCACACTGGTTACATTGGAGGTAGCACCCTATTGAGTTGAGCGATCGGTTAGAACTAGAGAATGATTAGACTAACCCTGTTGGTCAGCCTTTGGGAAATATCTGACTTTATGGCCTGTCTTGTCATATCCAAAATATATATCACTACCAACTTTAGACATACCCTGATGATGCCTGGCACATTTCCTACAAAGAAGATTAGTATGAATACTTCTTGTACTACCCTGGTACATGGAGCTTGACGCTCTATCCGAACTATTTTACCTAAACTTAGGCACTAGCTCACTAGTAGAAGATGGGGCTGGGGATGAAGACTTCTAATGGAACTAAGAATGGTTACCACTTTCTGACCTGGGCTGAGAAAAGTTAAAACTACCTATTCTGGCCCTCTTATTCTCTCTTTTTTTTCCTTAAGCTTCTCTTCCTCAATCTTCTTAGCATGAATGATAAGTCTAGATAAGTCTATCTCCTTAATCAACATAGCAGTCCTATACTTCTTAACCACACTATTAGCTACACCAGACACAAACTTACTTATGCTAGACCTATTGTCAGCCACCACATTAGTAGCATACCTCATCAATAGAGTAAATTTAAGCTAGTACTCCTTCATACTCATACTACCCTTCTTTAAGTTAATGAAATCCTGAATCATAGCCTCCCTTAACTCTAACAGGAAGAACCTTTCTATAAAAGTCATGGCAAACTCCTCCCACTCTATAGGACCTACCTCAGCCTCCCTATCCTCTTTTTAGTGCTTATACCATGTGAGCTACATCCTGCAACTGATATGCAACCAACTATTCACTCTCACTTAAGGTGGCGCCCATGATATCAGTCACCTTCTGAACCATATCAAGAAACTCTTGCAGATCCTCGTCAGACTTGGATCCCAAAAATAGAGTGGTATTCATTTGGATAAAGTCTCGAATATTAGCTGCAGTTGTATTAGCCACTAGATTAGCTGGAGTAATAGAATTATTCTGAGCAACTACTAAATAAGCTAAGGTAGTGAAAGAAGCTCTAAGATAGACATGTTCATTTCAGGGGATCTTTCTAAATAAGAGGTGGTACAGGCTGGTTCCCATTCCTTCTTTCGTTGTTTTTCTTGGGAGACATTGTCTGAAAATAGAATGAAGGATGAGTTAGAAAGAGAGTTTAAATAGAGCTCATGCTCTTTTTCACGACTAGAATACTGAAAAAAGGGAACATTTTCCTACAAGATCTCATAGCCTCTTGTCCATTAGTGTGGCTTGCTTCAAACCCTTGCACAAGACTCTACTCAATGCGGATTTCAGACTCTCTAGGACACTTTATAACTTTGGGCTCTAATACCAAGTTTTGTCACAACCTAAGGCTACCCCTAGTCACAATAACGACGCTTACAACCATGAGGGCCATAATCTAACCCATGAACCGGTACCTTCTATGAGCACTAAATAAATAGTAATGAAATACTTTAGTAGAAAGAAAAATGATATAGTACTAAAATTTGAATACTGCAAAATGCATCAAAGTATGTCTGAACAACCGATAAAATACTAGGAACCAACAGTTTAACCAAAATATCTAGAAATACTAAAGCAACTGACTAGTTGTATAACTGATTGTCTGACTGTCTAAAAGCCACTAAAATGATTAAGGAGTTGATGGGATAGACCACCAACTTACTCTAACTGACTGAATAAAATAAAATACTAAGATAACTGAATAATCATAACATATCCTTGATGGATGAGGACTCACCACTATGGTTGTAGGTTACACGGTGCTATCTAACTGCGGTCGGAAAATTATGGGTTTGAACCTATGATATAAGACATTATAGCACAAATAAGAGTATGTGGTCTGTACTTTGAATGTACTGGAATATGATATGGGGACTAGCTGATATGCATGGGGTACTATACATATAAAATAAAGACTAACTGGATAGTGTACGATAACTAAACATGGATGTATGAAAAAACATAACATCTGAGAATGCAAAACCAAGCATATACATATATCTAAAATAATCTGTAAACTGAAAGACTAAAATATAATAACTAAATAACATAGAATTTGTATTCTTTTGTTAAGCAAACCTGAACTGAAACTATACTAAATATTGTACTGAGACTGTGGGAGGTATCATCTAACTAGCATGCCCCAATTTGAGCTAATCGGGGTCAAACCTATAACCCCGGTTTGGAGGGTGCCAGTACCGTGCCATGGGTACTAACACTGGCTGCATGGATTCACTAAATAGGTATCCCAAAAGACTAAAGAGTGACCCTTAACTGGCAGGTGATCTAATAAGACATGTGTTACCCTCAAATAGCAGGTGAACACCTTATCAAACCTCATCTGTTAGGTAGACATCTCTAACCTATGTTGGCTATGTAGTTTAGCAACTCGGGGATTCCTACTAAGTGCCACACTCTCTACTGTCAGATGATCCCTCATCCCTGAGTTCGTTGGTGCTAAATCCTACTCCCAACTAAACTGACATTGGTACTATAATGGACTAAACTTGACTGAATATTATTATATAACTGATAGTGCTCATCATGATCATAAACATGCAAGTATACCGATAAGAGACGTGTATTAATTGTATGAGTATTTGAAAATCTCAATTTATGTAAAACACATAGGTATCGAGTATTCATAACCTACTAGCACTGAGTGAATATAATCATGCAATATCAAACTTGAAATACAGTAATATGTGATAATTTTCAAATATTCAAACATGGAATTTCATCAAAACATGTGAAAATCATAAACCTAATCATGAGAATATATTAAACATGAGGAAACAATAGGATTTCATGGATAAACTCGTAACTTGAGGATTCATTCGTAAATCATTTGAACATGACATGGAAGTTTCAATACTTACACATGCTACGATTCATTATACTTGAAAATACTTGTAACCATAACTTGTAATTGCGTTAACAAGATATTGATGGAGTTAGTTAAACTTGAACATTTAAAAGACCAAAAAGGGTTCTTGCAATCCATGGGTGAAAGGGACCCATGGATGAACATCACACATACCTCGTTGGATGAATTCATGAAGATTTTTGGGGATTTCTTAAAGTTTGAAGCTTGAATTCGTTGATTGCTTGTGAAAGATTTAAGGTTTGTTCTTAAGGAAAGAGATGCTTCTTTTGAGAGAATTTGTGATAAAAAAAGCAAATAATGCTCTTTGGGAACCTAAATTTTGTGTTATGGATGAGTTGGGTGAAGGAAAAAATGACCCAAATTCCCTTAAATGATGAGGAACAATAGTTGGACAAAAAGAAGAGGGGGCGACATGGGCTCTGGAGCACCGGACTGGAGCGGGTGGCGCGAGCTCTGGAGCGGTTCACTGGGAGGCACGGCGTAGGCTAATCCCAGTGGTGCTACTTCCTTGGTCCTTTAAACATGCCCTTACACTCGTCCGAAAATTCCAAAACATAGCCGAGACGTACTTTTAACTACCCTGATCATGAATCAACTCAAAAATTAATGTCCTGATGTCGGAAGGTCAAAAATAAAATCATCAAAGTTTTGGGGTCTAATGACTAAGCCCCAACACTTAGTGAAATTTTCAAGTCTTGGACCCCTTAAACATGCAACTAAGAGCCGAAATAAGCTAAGACTTTTACAGTATATTACTACCATAATCAAAGGTTTTTTGATGTCGTGTTTCTTTTCTCGTCGGCTGTACTATCTTAGTTACAACAGATATGTGCAGGTGTTTTTAATGATTTTTTTGTGTTGTGTTATGTGTGTAACTTTGACTAAAATAAAAGATCTTGGTGCAGTGACGCGTTTATAACCATACTTACCTATTTTGGTTTGTGATTTTAAAATGATAACCCTCTAATTTTTATGTTATGATGGAATGTGTGCACTGACTAAGCTGTAACAAATGTAGGATCTAGAAATCGGATTGTAAGTTTTTCTAAGATAGCCTAGGTGATCTAACATGAACCAAAGAGGAAGTAATGTAAATGAAAGACCTGAGCCTTGAGTGAGAAGGTACCTTACCTAGTCGGTGTGTGTCGTGAAATCTAGAACTTGGTCAATTAGTGTCATGACAATCTATGGGATAGGAGGTTAGTGAAGGATTATAGGTCATGTTTGAATTAGTCCACTTTAACCTAAAGAGCCAACCAAATGAAATAAGTATCCCTTGATCCCAAAATTTTATCCTTAAATTGACTAATTTTTTCTCTTTATCCCATTCACCTTCCCGTATCAAATACAATGAAGATGTTTTAGCCGTGATCTCTCCTTGGACACTGTGTACTTTAACTTAGAAAGATTGAATAAGCTATGGGTAGCTATCATAGGGGTGTGTAGCTGAATACAGGTATGACAAAGAAAGTTAAGAAAAGAAAAGAAAAAGGTTCAGGTGCAATATGAGCAATTTGAAAAAAAACATTACATATAATAATGAAAAATCTGATTTGAAAAAGAACACCGCACCCGAATCCCAAAAATGAAAAGAAAATAAAATAGGGGATAAAATATAAGAAGCTTAGCAAGTTGAGCCAAGCGTAATGTAGTGCCTAGGAGGAATAAGTCACTGAACCTAAAAAGTATCTTACATGTCCCCGAGACTACATTACAAGCCTAGAAAAGACCTATAGCGATCCTAATTTGACTATCTAAAAGTTGAAACATATAAAATAATGGCAAGCCTATGGTATCAAATGCACACAGTCTGACTTCTTTGTGAGAATGAGAAATTTAACGAATCCCAGTAATGATATTATTGCTTATACTGAGTGAGCAGGTGATTTTTCAACATGAGGGTAAAGGGGTTGTAGTCTGATTATTGCTTATTTAGATATTGGAATGATTGTTAAGATGCAGTGTCTATTCACAATGTAATGCCATGTCCTGATCCCATTGCGTTGGAGTACTTATACTGCATCGGCACTACACTGAGTTTCTTTGTGAAAAACAAATTGAGTGTGTTGAATACTTTGATTATTTGCATGTGGGGTTGTGAATGAGTTTTAAGGGAATAAGGGCTACCTAAGTGATGAAATTTTTAATCTTAAGTTAAGTGTCTTAGTTAACTTAGGATTTTGTTTCCTGAGAACACCCAAACATTCTACATTGAGAGTGTTTATGTGTCATAAAATTATGATTCTTATGATGCTTAAAATAAGGAACTCTTGAAAATTCGAAGGTATTTTTATCTATATATGATATGTTTGTTGAGTTCTACATAAAAATAGGTTTGGAAGTGAATGGAATGGAAAAAGGGGGAAAATAACAAAAGACTGCCTAGACAACGTTTCATTGGGTCATGCTACGACTCATCGTCCAAGTCGTAGCCAGACTAGTGCACAAAATTAATTAAATAATAGAAGGGAAAGTTTGCTATGACTCATAGGTCTAGACTACAAGTCCTAGGGTGAGTTACTCTGAGCCAAATGAGTGAAGTCCTGAAAAGTGCAAACTTTATATCAATGGTGATAAAGGTTCACGATGAGTCATAGTGTCATACTACGACTCCTCTTAACACTCATTTTGAGCAGATGAAAAAAAATTGAAACATGAAAGATTGAGCATGGGACCAATAAGTCAGCCTATGAATCACATCGTGACATGATGAATCATAACCAGCCAAAGCAAATTCAGGCAACAACTGAGATAAAACACTGACAACAAATCATCGTCAGTCTAGACGACTCGTTATCAGAGGCATCATCATTGCTGACTCATGTAGTCCTATTGTGTTTAGCAAATTTTGAAGTAACTATAAATACTCCTTTCATATTTTACAATTATGTTATGCACTCTATACATTATTGATCTTGGGATTATTGTTATTAGTTTCTAAGGTTTATAATAAATTTGAGACTTTGAGTTTTCAACATATTCTTTTTAAGTTCAATATCATTCTTTCATCTTTGGAGTCTTTATTTATTCTTGTGACAATGAATAGATAAACCCCATAACTAGGGTTGTAGGAACCATGATGAATTAATGAAGCAAGTTAAGTGCGAAGTCATTCTAGATCTGTCTTCTTACATGTATTGGTATCTCCTTTGTTTTGATTGCCTTCTTGATGGGTGCACTTTTTACTCTTACTGTTACAAACCCACCTCCCACCCCTCTTTATTTATGAAATTTCCAATTACATCAGCAAGCTCCTTATAGATTTTTGGCATATTCCTTGTGTGTTCGACCCAAACCTGGTTGGGTTTATATTTGATTCAGCAACTGCTTTGTACTTTCCCAGAGGTATAATTTGGGTGAAATCAAATAACACCTGTTTGGTTACCGACAACTGATACATAAGCAAATGTCACCAATCAGAAGTATCCCACAAAGTCATATTGGACCGAACCAATACCGAAATAAGAAATATTTGAATTCACCCATTTAAACAAACCTTAACTCAACTAAGCCATGAACCACTTCACAGAAAGAATGGAGTACCCAACTCAACATTGATAACAAGACCAAGAGTAAAACCAGGACACAAATTAGACAATTGAAACATCATTCAACCATGTAAATATTAGGAACAACATGAGAAAAGCAATTGCCTATCGCTAAAATCACAACAAAACCATGGAAGACCAAACCTATCTTCACCTTCACAAATTTTTCAACAACTGGTCTAACCATAACAATAGAGAAGGGAAACCAACCAACCATGGTAGTCATCTAAGCCAATGAGAAAGAACTGTAAGGAAGGGAACACTAACTAGAAAATACTAGTCTAGTCATCTATCAAGTAATAATCGATAAAAATCGAAGTGATAACAGTAACCATGGTAACACCAGTATAAAAAATAGGTGGCACAAAATGAAAAACAATTGGTACAATTCTAAGATCAAATAAGGCCAATATGTCAAAGGAAAGGGATTCAAACCCAAGAACAACACCCTGAGGAAATAACAATATCAATCCACTCAGACCACTACTAAAAGAAAATTTCAACAGGGGTTTTCACAAAAGCATAAGAATCTACATAGAGGATACAACAACTAATGCAGTAATCTCAAGGTATAAAACTACTGATGGATATGAAAACCCCAAATCAACTCAAATAATAACTAAAACATAGTATGCAGAAATCATACCTACAATAGGGGAATTTAAAGTTGTGGTCTCTGACTGCCTGAAGAAGTACAAAACCGAATGCTTCCAAACCTAGACTGAGCATTTGAATGATCAAATGAAACACTAAGTGCACTGCCTCTATTTGAAGATAATACAACTCTAAGAGGCTAATTTGGCATTACTAACTGATAAATAATTCTGTATCAAGGACACTTTCTAGACCAATGTCGGTCTCTCTATAGTCAGAACATACCCCTAAAGCTCTAACATTGTAATAAAAATGAGGTGTCCCTAAATAGCTAACCAAATTACGCCTGGGACGCTCTCTAAACTAGTGACCAATTAATCCACACACAAAACATGCCCCTATAACTCTTTGATGCGACTTAGGGCTGGTGTCATCGCCTAAGTCCTAGTTCGAGTACCCTATAATGCCTGACCAGAACGCTGTCTATCGAGATCACCATGAATAATATGAGAGCTATCTATACTCTTAGGCTCTACCTGTATAGACCTGATAGGCTGCAAATAATGTTGACCTCTGCCAGGAGCATCCTAACCTCTAGACAAAATTCCATAAATACTATAATATTGGCATGGCCTCTTACTGCCACATCAATATGTCTTAATAAATGCCATGTATGTAGCCCTCTCATGATCAACAACCTAGAAAAAAGTAAACTCAGCTACTGTCAAATGATTTGATGCCAAATGAAGTGGCAGTGCTAATCGTTTAATAAATTCATGCACCATCTCAAGCTAGGAAATAACAAAGGAGAACAACTGGCCTACACGAGAAACCCAATCTTATACTATGAAATTGATAAAGAACCCAACTGAATACTTATAAAACCAACTCTAGACTGAGAACCACTTTACGTACCAGGCACCAACACTGGCTATGACATATGCACAAACAGACTCAAACCCCTAACACTGAATCCTAAAAAGTTGAAGTGGTCACCAACTCTGTTGGAACCTAAGCTAGACCTAAACCCTCTAGCTAATATAGAAGATCCTCGATATCCACCTTTAAATCCCTAAAATAAATCAAAGTTGCAACTTTGGTAACACGTGTAGAAGTCCTATCCGCATCTATCAAAAACCTTATGCTATCCATCTGAGAATGAGTGAAGTCAAAAAAGTCCTTAGTGGTTCATAAAAGTATGGACACATGACAAGGAGTCAAGAATAGAATTTCCTAAGAATGTCCTATAGCCTCTTAAAGATAGGATACAAACGTGTCTGCAATAATCCACAGGACTCTACTAGTCATTAGCTCCTATAGAAATAACATCGGTGAACCTAGTTTCTGATACCAATTTATCATGACCTAATTTCTCAGGTAATCATAGCATCTACCATAAGCTACCAGTAAGTAAGCCAAGTAGTAATCTGAAATAGCTAGCAATAAACTAATAAGAAAAGCAAAGAAATATTAATTGAAATGAGAAAGAATATAAGAAGAAAGTAAATATAACACAAAAACACAGTAAAGTTGGTACAAGAGCTTCTAATAGAACAAGATTACAAGTAAAT
The DNA here is from genome assembly GCF_002878395.1 of Capsicum annuum. Classification (NCBI taxonomy): domain Eukaryota; kingdom Viridiplantae; phylum Streptophyta; class Magnoliopsida; order Solanales; family Solanaceae; genus Capsicum; species Capsicum annuum. The sequence continues at coordinate 50,280,239 of NC_061116.1, forward strand.
ACAGAATAAATATAAATAAGCCATCTCTAAAATGTAAGAATTGTGATCAATCTAATACTAAGAGAAAGAGGAGGAACAACTTCGAACATCAGGAGCTAACCAAAAATCTGAAATCCAAGGCTGCTCTACATGAAGCACACATCAATGATTGAGAACTCATACTATGATTTGAAGGATATGAAAATGTAATATGAGTACGAAACACATGGTACTCAGTAGGCATCAGCCGACTGAGCTCCAGAAATAATGCAAGTTTAAATAACATGTAAAATAGAAATATAAACTACAGGTAACTACTCAGGCAACAAGACCTAATAATGCTGATGGAAAAACAAAGGTAAACTATTAGGTACTACTAATAACCAAGGGAGAAATATAGTTCTATAAGTAGTCAATCAATATACATTAGTATAGTAAAGGAAGGATTATATGATGTATAGTAAAAGTATGAAGAAAGAGATATATATTAATGATACAACGAAAGAAATAATAATAATATAAAGGGAACCAGTCATATATCATAAGTTTTAGCAAAACTTAAAAGTGCTAACCAAGGGGGAGGTTGGCCAAACAATCTAAATTTTATAAGGATTATGGTATCAGGAAGGGAACTAACTCTAGCATAATTAAGGCCTCTAATCAGGTATGACATAATTAGGAGATAATCTAACCATATTAAATTTCACTATAATAAGTACAAAAAGAATAAAAAATTTACCAACAATCCCTAGTACCAGTCCATAACAAGTATGCCACAAATATACAGTAATAACTAAATAATAATGTAATCATCTAGTCCAGACAAATAATAACCTAATTGGGCCTCTATAATCCTAGAAAATACAGTTAATTACTTAGCAAACAGCAAAAATAACTCATACTTACACGGACCCCTATAAGACTGATAGATAAAGGCACCAAACAGTCATACTAGTGGTTGGCAATGTATAATGATGAATGAATGCAAGGAAAATGCAATACCATCAACCAATCCAGTGCCATAATATACCAACTGGATACATCTTGTCCAGCTCAGTAACTCATAAAGGAAGGACCAATGATGACCATCCTTCTCTGGTACTGAAACTTATGACACAATCCAAACCAGGGCCTAATCGTGTCGGGTATCTCAAGTCCAACCAAAATCGGAGACCACCCCCCAATACCCCACCTTTAACCACCCTATACCAAATGTTGGATGAATTCAGAACATATAAAAAGATAAATCAATAGTAATCTAAGGACAATAAAGTAAGTCTATAACCATAACAAAACGGGTACAACCAAATATCCAGCCAATACCAGTCCCAATGTCAATACCAATACCAATGCTAACACTAATACCAATATTGCCCATACCCATAGTAGTCCAACAAAGCCTCTAACCAGGATAAAAAAAATATCCGATCGAGACATGTCCCAACTATAGCCTAAACCAAAACAAAAGAAATAACAATAATGAAAAGAAGTTCATAACATGAAATGGGGTTTTCTGGAGTATAGAAGCTCACCACTTTAATCTGAATCAAAGTTATCCCCAAATCCAAGTCATTGAGCAAGAGGAATGGTAGTATGGCTTGTTCCTGCATTGCGTGAGAATACAACACCCGAAGATGGTTACCGGAGTAAACGCTAGCATGTAACTCAGGGATAAAGATAAAATAATACCATTATTCAAAACCAAAGTGGATAACCATATGCAATCACATATATAAATATATATATATATCATGTTGAGATAGGGAACAAGGCTTAGCATCCATTTAAAATCATAACTTGGATTGTGTAGCTTAACCATCATAAAATCCACCCATGGGCTATATAGGTTTAACTCTCCTTGCTAAAAGGGCCTTGGTGTGAGTCAGCTGCATGAACTAGAGGTATCAAAGAAGACCAAGAAATGCCTCGACCCCACATTAAACCAAGATACAATCATATCAATAGTGTAAACTATGCACACAGGTCATCAAGACCAAACCATATGACGATAATCATGAGTTTTTAGTGTCACCCATCGACTCATACCTTCACAGCTAGCTATCATAACATCCATTATTACCAAATTAAAACCATTAGTATATAACCAAACCACCAATTCCAGGTGTCAATTATTAAGTTAATATGAAATGGTATCATCATACAGACTATAGCTTGCAAGCAATGTCACCAGCCAATACATAGAGGATTCCCATGTACCCTATAGACTCCATTATTTAAAATTACTAGGGGGATTCCTTCATACCCCACAAGGTTTTCAAAATCATCCTTAACCATTTAACCATTTTATTCCAAGAAATAGTCAAACCAAACACTTTTGGGATTCCATTGTGCCCCTAGTTCAAATTCACATTTGTCTCATAACTATTAACGAGTTTTAAAAAATAAGGTTGGGGTTATAACCACTTAAAGAGTCACAAGTTTAAAGAAATTTACCATTATAAAGTTCAACTACTATACACATGCAGCCACATGTTCAAAACCATAATAAAAATAAGGAAAACCATAATTAAACCATGAGAAACAATATTCATTCATAAACAACGAAAACCCTAACCTTTTTTAATGCCCTAATTCTAGTACCCAGAATACTACATGGTGCTTATGACCCCGAAGGACCATAAGCTATCCCATGACTGATATTTGTACCTGTATATCACATAATATACTATATAATGCAGAAACATGAACTGAAAGGCCATAAGGTTCAAAACTATAACATAGGATCTAATAAATCATAACATAAGGATAGGATATGAAATACCCAAAATAACTAAAATAACTAACTAAACATGATAGTTTTGAAAGCCTCCAACTGACTAAATGGTCTGAATAAGGAGTTGATGGGACATGTCCCCAACTAACTCCAACTATTAAATAAATTAATGAGATAATAAAGTAATGATCATGTCCCCAAAAGATGAGGACTCATTTCTAGCTCTGACTATTGAGATTGGAATGTACTGATGCTCTGGAGCTTGTGTCTCTGAACCTATGGTACAAGACACCATAGCATAAATACGTCAGTACTTTAAATGTACTGGTATGCATGTGAGGTAGGCTAAATGCATGGGGTTCATATGCATGAACAATACTGGCTAACTGACTAACATAAATATGAGAACATACATATGCATACATAGTAACTATATCTGAAATCGTGATAATATGAGTTTACTGATAACTAATATAACTAATGACTAAGATCTGATAACTGATAACATGAGTGACTGTATCTAATGGAACTAGCTGAGTTCCATACTGTATTTGAGTTGACTGTATCTGATAGTCCTAAATTTTGTAACATAAAACTATGGAAAGTAGGCATCCAATCGACATGCCCCAAATGATACATTATAGCTGAATTAGGGTCCAATTCGTGCCCTGATTGGAAGGGTTTCAATATCGTGCCACTGCTAAGGACAATATTTGAGTGACCCTTGACTAGAAGGTTACTCTAATGAGAATAGTGGGAACCCTTAACTAGCAGGTTAAGCCACCTCCTCTAACATCAACTTATAGGTATAATTTCTCAACCTATACTGGCTACGTAGTTCTAGAATGCAAGGATTACTTCTAAGAATAACACCCTCTACTGGCAGGTGAATTCCCATCCTTGGGTTCACTCAGTGCTAATTTCTACTCCCATCTGAATAGATACTGAACATGATTAACTGATCTGAACATGGACTGAGTTTACTGAATTCCATTAACTGATGGAATACTACTAATATCTAACAACTGACTGAGTTCATGAGATTACTGAGGTTACTGAATTACTGAGCTTTCCAGAGTCACATGACTGACTGAGTTCTATGGATCATGGATTGACTGAGGATATCATGAAAACATAACACTAGCTCTACGCATACAGCTAAATTGTCAAGTACAAGTACCCCCAGAACTTGATGGAAAGAAACTAACAAAGTATGACTTTCTTGAATACATGACCAACATTCCAATCCATAATTCATTTATTGAGGCAATTCATCAAACATGTGATATGCATAAGCTTGTACATAAATGGGGATTTCATAAGATCATACTAGTTGGGCATTTTTTCCTTCACATAGTAATTTAATCAAACACATAGTAGGCATAGCATATGTAGACAACATTATATAACATATAAGCATCACGATTCAACTCTAATTTCATTATCCAAGGGTTTAATCATAGGTCCATATGAATCTACCGCTATACTAATCAATTCTACATAAAATTTATCACCCAACATAGATTAGAATTCAATTGGTCATTATCAACATGAACAAAAGCAACCCAACATGAAATTCATAAAGAAATCCATATGATTGAACTTTGAAAAGAGATTCTTAGGATTCATGGATGAAAGGAGTCCATGAATGAACACTATGCATACCAGGGTTGAGTTTCTTGAAGTTATTGAACTTGAAGAATTTGAATCTCTTAGTTCTTGAAAAAGATTTAGATTTTGTTCTTGAGGATTAATCTTAGAGAGAAAACCCTAATTTTGTTGTTGTAGATGGATAATGAATTTCTAAGCTTTGATCATATATAACTAGGTATATAAACGGGTGGTAAAAGACCAAAAAGCCCCTTTAAAAACTGCTTTAAAATAACTGAACAAAATATACGACGATGGTTGCGACAGTTTATCGAACTAACCGTCGCACTAGGACCAGAACTGGAACTTACTGCCTAGGTACAACAGTGGGATGCGATGGTCCATCACTGGGTCGACGGTCCATCGGTCCTGACCGTCACTTCTAGATAGGATAGGGCCTCACTGTTTCCCTTACGATGGCCTGAGCGATGGCCCATCGCTAGTACGATGGTCCGTCAGCCTAGGCTGTCGATCCAGGGTAGATAGTAGTCACACTGCCTCACTGCGATGGTCGTGGGTGACATTTCATCGCAAGTTTGATGGTCCATCGACCTCACCATCGCACCTCAGTGGTTTTACTGTCTTCTGTATTTTGGCCATAACTTTCTCTTCCGATGTCTGATTTTGATAAAATTGGTATTAATCGAAAGCTTATTCAATTTCCTATGTGACAAAAAGTGAAAATCTTAAAAATACTATGTGTACAAAAGTGGATTCATATTTCAAACAAATTTTCTAACATTCTTGGAACAATTTCAAGCTAGGAAAAAGTACGGGGCATTACAATATCTCCCCCTTGAGAATATTTTTCCTCGAATGAGACTGAGTGAGGGGGAAAGAATATAAACTGACGTACATACTGAACATGACTGGCTTGAATATGATTTCATGACTGAGATGACTGATAATTGATTATATCATACTAAACATGCATATCTAATGCATGGGTAACTGATTCATGAATGCATAACTAGGTGTTCTGATAAACTAAATTTCTCACAATGAGAATGCATGTCTAATGCATAATTATATAATGAGCTGATACATAAATGTATGATTGAATAAGCAATGGTAATTGGTACCAAGTTTATGATAAACATTGAACATAAAACTGAGTAAGCTTAAGGGGAACAGTTACCTTGAGCTTGATCTCAGTTGGTGGAGAAGAGGTGAGGATACTTGGTATGCATGTATGCTTCTACATCCCAAGTAGTTTACTCGACGAACTAATTTTGCCAAAGAACCTTAACTAGAGGGACTTCTTTGTTCCTCAATCTATGAGTCTGATAGTCTTGGATTTTGATCGGAATCTTTTCATAAGAGAGGTTATTCTAAACATCTATGCTCTGAATAGGGACTACAACTGCTGGGTTACCTATACACTTCTTGAGCAAGAAGACATGGAAAACTGGATGAACTGAAGCTAGATCTAATGGCAATTCGAGCTCATAAGCTACCTTTCCAAAGCGACTGAGAATCTTGAAGGGACCGACATATTAGGGACTGAGCTTTCCCTTCTTTCTGAACCTCTTCATTCCCTTCATGGGAAAGATCTTTAGATAGACATGATCACCAATCTCGAACTTGAGATTCTTTCTACGAACATCTGCATATGACTTCTGTCAGGTCTGAGTAACCTGGAGTCTTTCTCTAATCAATTGGACTTTCTCTAAGGCGTCGAATACCATGTCAGGCCCTATAAATGAGGCCTAACTAACTTTAAGCCAACCAATTGAAGATCTACATCTCCTACCATAGAGAGATTCGAATGGAGCTATATGAATACTAGAATGATAGTTATTGTTGTATGCAAATTCAATCAAAGGCATGTGGTCATCCCAAATATCCTTGAAATCAATTGCACACAAACGCATCATATCTTCTTAAGTTTGTATGGTCCTTTCTACTTGACTATCTTTCTAAGGATGAAAGGTTGTACTAAGATGAACTTGGGTACCAAGACCCTTTTGAAATACTTTCCTAAAATGAGAGGTGAACTGGGTACCTCTATCTAAGATAATAGATAACGGAACACCGTGCAATCTGACCAACTCTCTGATATAGAGTTTGGCATAATCCTCGGCTAAATAAGGGGTATGAACTGGAAGGAAATAAGCTGATTTGGTCATTCTATCAACAATGACCCAAACCAAATTATGTTGATGATGAGTTCGAGGAAAACCAGTCACGAAGTCTATGTTCACTTCTTCCCACTTCCAAGTAGGAATACTGAACTCTTATATAGATCCACTAGGCTTCTGATAATCTATCTTAACCTGCTAACATGTAGAGCATTTAGACACAAACTCTGGAATGTCTCTCTTCATCCCACTCCACCAATAGATTTCCCATAAATCGTGGTACATCTTTGTGACCCCTAAATAAATAGAGTAGCACGCACCATGTGCTTCTTTAAGAATTCGCTACCTTAAGCCATCTACAGCTGGAATACACAGACGACCCTAACAATGTAGAACACCATCTCCCCCATGGGAGAAAACCTCTACTTTCTGATCTTTGACTGACTCTTTTAACTTAAAAATGGTAGGATCCCTATCTTGCTTTTCTTTCACCTTGGAAACTAGAGATGATTCTGAACTACTTTGAACCCATATAGCACCCTCCACTATAATGACTAGGTGAACGCCTAGTCTTATAAGATGATAGACTTCCTGGGCTAACTTCTTCTAACTATCCTCAATATGAGCAACACTACCCATAGATAGTCTACTGAGAGCATTGGCCATTATGTTAGCCTTGCTCGGATGATAAAGGACACTTATGTCGTAATATTTCAAGAACTCTAACCACCTTCTCTAATAAAGATTGAGACCTTTCTGAGAAAAGATAGACTGAAGGATCTTATGATCCGTGAACACATCTACATGAACACTGTATAGATAATGCCTCCAAATCTTTAAGGGAAATACTAAGGCAGCTAACTCAAGATCATAAATAGGATAATTATTCTCTTGGGGTTTAAGATGTCTGGAGGTGTAGGCTATGAACTTACGATGTTGCATGAGGACACAACCAAAACCTACTCTGGATGCATCACAATACACTATGAACCCATCTGAACTATCAGGAAGAGCTAGAACTGGAGATGAGGTGAGTCGAGTCTTCAACTCCTAAAAACTCCTCTCGCAAGGATCTGAGCACTGAAACTTGACTTTATTCTGAGTCAATATAGACATAGGGGATGCAATAGAAGAAAATCCCTTAGCAAACCATCTATAATATCCAACCAAACCCAAGAAAGTCCTAATATCTTAAGGAGAGATAAGGTGACGTCAGTTTTTTATTGCTTTGGCCTTTTGAGGATCTACTCTAATGCCATCACCAGAAATGATATGGCCAAGGAATGCTACTGACCTTAGCCAAAATTTACACTTACTGAATTTGGCGAATAGCTGATGATCTTTGAGAGTTTGAAGTACTGTTCTGAGATGGTCTGCATAATCATGCTCACCGCGGGAATATACCAGGATATCATCTATGAAGACTATGACGAACATATCTAAGTACTGCTTGAACACATGGTTCATCAAGTCCATGAAAGTTTTTGGGGCATTGGTGAGTCCAAAGGACATGACTAGGAATTTAATTTGACCATACCGAGTATGGAAAGCTGTTTTTGGAATGTCATATGCTTTGAATCTATGCTGATGATAGCTGGATCTGAGGTCTATCTTGGAGAAATAGCTAGCGCCCTGAAGTTGGTCAAATAAGTCATCAATTATGGGAAGATAATACTTGTTCTTGACCGTGATCTTATTAAGTTGATGGTAGTCTATACATATTCTGAGAGAACTATCTTTCTTGCGCATGAATAATACTGGAGCACCCCGTGGGGACACACTAGGTCTGATGTATCCCTTATCTAAGAGATCTTTCAACTACTTTTTTAATTCTCTGAGTTCTATTGGTGCCATTCTATAAGGAAGAATTGATATAGGCTGAGTATTTGGAAGAAGATCAATGCTGAAGTTTATTTCCCTTTTGAGAGGAATTCCTGAAAGATCTTCAAGAAAGACATCTGAATATTTATTTATGACTAGGACTGATTCAAGACTGGGAGTTTCTGAACTAGTTTCATTTATACGAATAAGATGATAGACACACCCCTTATATATCACTTTTCGTGCCCGAAGGTAGGAAATAAGATGACCCACAAAAGCGGATACACTACCCTTCCACTCTAGGACGGGTTTATTTAGAAACTAGAACTGGACTATTCTATTTAAGCAGTCGACTGTGGCATAGCAGGAATGAAGCCAATACATGCTGAGAATGACATCAAACTCAGTCATCTATAATTTGACTAAGTCTACTGAAGTAATTTTTTGAGATATCATAACTGGGCAGTTCCTGCATACTCACCGAGCTATGATGGTTTTACCCACTATGGTAGAAACTGAAAAGGGCTCTACTAGAATTTTAGGACTGACTCCAAAATCAACTGCTATATAGGGAGTAACAAAAGACAAAGAAACACCTGGATCTAGCAAAGCATAAACATGCACATGAAAGATCTGTAATGTACCAGTAACCACCTCAGGAGAATTTTCCTGATCTTACTGGGACTGGAGAGCATAGAGTCTGTTTGGGCGTTGCCCACTAGTAGCACTGGAGGTGGCACCCTACTGACCTGGGCGACCGTACTAAGCTAAGAAATAGTTCTGTTAACCCTGTGGACCTGACTGCGGACAATCTCTAACTTTGTGGCCTAGCTTACCACACCCAAATTAGGTATCATTGCCAGCTCAGCAATTACCCTAATGGCTCTTGTCACAAGTTTAACAAAAGGGATAGGTGCGGGCACTACTAACACTGCCTTGAGACTTGGAGCCTGGCGCTCTATCTCTAAACTTAGGCACAGGAGCACTTGCTGAAGAAGGAGCTAGAACTGAGGACTTAGAAAGAAACTAAGAACAGTTTCCTCCTTCTTATTTAGGCTGACCAATGTTAAAACTACTTGTCCTTGCTCTGTTATTCTGCTTCTCCCTTATCTTAATCTTCTGCTCCTCTATCTGCTGAGCATGATTCATAAACCTGTCTAAAGTCATGTCACTATTTAGCATGGTGGATCTGCACTCATTAACCACACTATTATTTACCCTTAAAACAAACCTACTCATCTTGGCCTTGCTATCTGGAACCACATGAGGGGCATATCTAGAAAATTGAGTATACTTAAGAGAATACTCTTTCACCATCATGTTTTCCTGCCTGAGGTTGATGAATTTGAACACCTTAGATTCTCTAAGATCTAGGGGAAAGAACCTATCAAGGAAAGAAGAAGCAAACTCCTCCCACTTAACTGACCCTGCGTCAACTGCCCTATCTGACTTCCACTACTTGAACCAAGTATGAGCAACATCCTGCAACTGATGTGCAGCTAGATTAGCACTCTCACTAGAAATAACCCGCATGATATCTGTAACCTTCGGCACCTGATCTAGGAATTCTTGAGGGTCCTCATCTGGATTTGACCTGAGAAAGGATGGAGGATTCATTCGGGAGAAGTCCCAAATCCTAGTTGTAGCTGAATTGTCCACTGGGTTGGATGAAATGACAGCTGATCGTTCATTATGAGCAGCAACTGACTGAAAAAGAGTAGTGAATGCATCTCTAAACTCTACATGATAAACATGTTCGTCCAAGGGATCTTTTTGGACAGGCTGAGTTCTTCTCTTGGGAGGCATGTTCTGAAATAAAGAAAAAAAATGGATTAGACTGAGAGATTAACATGATATTATTATCACTGGCACGACAAGAATACTGAAAGAAGGGAAACTATTCCTAAAACATCTTATAGCCTCCTGCACATAAATGTGGTGTGCAACACACCCATGCACAAGACTCTACTAGATGCCGCTTCCAAACTTCCTAGGACTCTATTGAACCTTAGGCTTTAATACCAATTTTATAACATCCCGAATCTAGTACCCAGAATGCTATATGGTGCTTATAACCCCAAAGGATCATAAGCTAATCCATGACTGATATTTGTACCTATATACTGCATAATATACTGTATAATGTGGAAATATGAACTAAAAGGCCATAAGTTTCAAAACTATAAAATAAGATCTAATAAATCATAACATATGGATAGGGTATGAAATACCCAAAAACAACTGAAATAACTAACTGAACATGATAGTCTGTAAGGCCTCTAACTGACTGAATGGTCTGAATAAGGAGTTGCTGGGATATGTCCCCAACTAACTCCAACTAATAAATAAATTAATGAGATAATAAAGTAATGATCATGTCCTCAAAAGATGAGGACTCACTTCTAGCTCTGACTACTGAGACTGGAATCTACTGATGCTCTGGAGCTCGTGTCTCTGAACCTACGGTATAAGACACCATAGCGCAAATGTGTCAGTACTTTGAATGTACTGGTATTCATGTGAGGTAGGCTTAATACATGGGGTTCATATGCATGAACAATACTGACTAACTGACTAATATAAATGTGAGAATACATGCATGCATACATAGTAACTATATCTAAAATCGTGATAACATGAGTTTACTAATAACTAACATGATTAAAGACTGAGTTCTAATAAATGATAAAATGAGTGACTATATCTGATAGTCCTGAATCTAATGGAACTAGTTGAGTTTCATACTGTACCTGAGTTGACTATATTTGACAGTCCTAAATTCTATAACACGAAACTATGGGAACTAGTCATCTAACCGACATGCCCCAAATGACGTATTATAGCTTAATGGGGGTCCAATCTGTGCCCTGATTGGAAGGGTGTCAATACCATGCCACTGGTAAGGACAACATGTGAGTGACCCTCAACTAGCAGGTTACTCTAATGAGAATGGTGGGAACCATCAACTAACAGGTTAAGCCACCTTATCTACCCTCAACTAGCAGGTATGATGTCTCAATCTACACTGGTTACATAGTTCTGGAATGCAAGGATTGCTTCTAAGAATCACACCCTCTACTGGAAGGTGAGCTCCCATCCTTAGGTTCACTCGGTGCTAATTTATACTCCCATAGGAATAGACACTGAACATGATTAATGGATCTGAACATAGATTGAGTTTACTGAGTTCTGTTAACTGATGGAATACTACTGATATCTGACAACTGACTGAGATTGCGATATTACTGAGGTTACTGAATTACTGAGCTTTTCTGAGTCACATGACTGACTGAGTTCTATGATTCATGGCTTGACTGAGGTTATCATGAAAACATTACACTGGCTCTAGGCATACAGCTAAATTGTTGGGTACAAATACCCCCAAAACTCTATGAAAAAAACTGACAAAGCATGACTTTCTTGAATACATGACCAACATCACAATCCATAATTCATTTATTGAGGCAATTCATCAAACATTTGATATGTATAAGCTTGTACATAAATAGGGATTTCTTAAGATCATACTAGTTGGGAATTTTTTCCTTCACATAGGCATTTAATCAAACACATGGTAGGCATAGTATATGTAGACAACATTATATAACAAATAAACACCATGATTCAACTCTAATTTCATCATCCAAGGGTTTAATCATGGGTCCACATGAATCTACCGTTATTAGAATTCAATTGGTCATTATCAACATGAACAAAAGCAACCCAACATGAAATTCATAAAGAAATTCATACAATTCAACTTTGAAAAGAGATTCTTGGGATTCATAGACTAAAGGAGTCCATGAATGAACATTATGCATACCAGGGTTAAGTTTCTTGAAGTTCTTGAACTTGAAGAATTTGAATCTCTTAGTTCTTGAAGAAGATTTGGATTTTGTTCTTGGGGATTAATCTTAGAGAGAAAACCCTAATTTTGTTGTTGCAGATGGATAATAAATTTCTGATCTTTGATCGGATATAACTAGGTATATAAACGGGTGGTAAATGACAGAAAAGCCCCTTTAAAAATGGCTTTAAAATAACTGAACGGACCATGCGACGGTCCATCGCTGGGTCAATGGTCCGTCGGATTGACTGTCGCACTGGGACCAGAACTGGAACTTACTTCCTTGGTGCGATTGTAAGGTACGACGGTCTGTCGCTGGGTCGACGGTCCGTTGGTCCTTACCATCATTTTTAGGCAGAATAGGGCCTCACTGTTTCCCTTGCGACAGCTTGAGTGACGATCGGTCTGTCCTAGTCCGATGGTTTGTCAACTTGGGCCGTCGATCTAGGTTAGATGGTAATCACACTACCTCACTGCGATGGTCGTGGGCGACGGTCTGTCGCTAGTCCGATGGTCCGTCGGCATCACCGTCGCACCAGGGCAACTTTATTGCCTTCTGTATTTCCTCCATAACTTTCTCTTTCGATGTCGGATTTTGATGTAATTGGTACCGATGGAAAGATTATTCAATTTCCCACATGACAAAAAGTGAAAATGTTAAAAATAAGACGTGTACCAAAGTGGGTTCATCTTTCAAAAAAAGCTTCTAACATTCTTGGGAAAATTTCAAGCTAGGAAAAAGTATGAGATATTACACCTTTATTTCAAAACCATAATAATACTATGAAAACCACACATTAAAATATATGCCTTGAGTAAACTAACAATGAGGGAGGAGTAATATGCCTTAGACACCAGGAAGTATGAAGAGAAACCACCCTTGAATGCCCTAATTGATAAGCTTGATAAAACCCTAGCTTTTCTTGAATAGAGCATTTGAGAGAGAATTTGAGAGAGTTTTTAATAGGAATAATATGCTAATAAAGTCCCAAAGGATGTTTTAAGTCATTGTATCAAAGGGACATAAAGTGGTAAATCTACAGAATGCCCCCAACTTAAAAACTATAAAAAAGAATAGCATGTGGTTACGAGTCAACACCTTGACTCGTGACCACAACCTATGACTCATACCCTTGCCTCATCACCAAGACAGTGAGTTGGACACCCATACATTTTCCACCATACGACTCCTTGATCCCACTCATAACTTGACCATACAACTCGTATGGTCTAGTCATATCCAAGACAGAACCCAAGGGATTAGACACAGGACAACATACGTCTTAACCTTCCACTCGTAACCTATCTTTATGGCTCTTAGTGAGACACTCGTACTCGGAGCCAAGTCAAGCCACTAAGTTACTGATATGATTAAGGATCATCCTAATGATTCATTACCACCCCTACCAACTCAGACCACCAAGTCATTACCAAGACCAAAAATCAAAGAACTACCCATAGGACACCTAATGACTAGATTCACCTGACCCGTACCCATACTATACAACTCGTATGATTTATCATTACAAGGATAGTGATCTAAAAGCTCAAGAATTTTCCAAGGGTTAAAATCCAATGTGTTTTAATTCTCCCCCACTTGGATCATTCATCCTCAAATGATGGGACAAGGCAGTAAGTAGAACGATTAAACCCCCCAAACATCTCTACTCTTACCTTTAAGACATAAACCACATTACCTAGGAATTCACAATCTACTTTTAGCAAAGAAAGAAAACAAAGACGTTAATAACAACACATACCTCAACCATGATTTTTTGGAATGGGAAATAGGAATGGATACTTAGACTTCATGTGCTTCTATCTTGTGGTTCCTCCATAGAACCTTTACCGAAGCTACACCATTAGTCCATACCGACGAACTTGTCGATCAAAGATTTCAACAGGGGCCTCTTCATAAGAAATCTGAAAAAACCAAATAGGCACAATTTACGATGAATCACCCACACACTTGCTCAACATAGAAACATAAAACATCGGGTGAATGGATCTAAAACTAGAAGGCAACTCTAACACATACGCAACATTTCCAACCCTTCTCAAAATAAAGTACTAACCGACATACTAGGGACTAAGCTTTCCCTTCTTTCCAAACAACATCACTCCTTTCATAGGAGACGCCTTCAAAAACACGCAATCCCAAACCTCAAATTCTAACTCCCTATATCTCACATCTGTATTGGACTTTTGGCGACTTTGGGCAGCCTTAAGCCTATTCTAAATCACCTTTTCCATGGCTTGGTGAATTGAATTCAGACCAAACATCTATGCCTCACCAACCTCGAACCACCTAAAAGTAGGCCTACACCTCGTACCATAGAAAACCTCAAATGAAGCCACCCCAATACTTGAGTGGTAGCTATTATTATATGCAAACTCTATAACAGGCAAATTATCAATCCAATTACTACTATAGTCAATCACCCAAGCTTGAAGCATATCTTTCAATGTCTGATTAGTCCTTTCTGCTGACCATCCGACTGCAAGTGGAAAGCAATACTAAGATTCACCTTGGTCCCCAAACCCTTCTGAAATGACCACCAAAAGTGCGATGAAAACTGTATACCATGATCTGAGATAAAAGAAAAATATTCCCCATGCAAATTCACAATCTCATGGAGGTACAACCTTGCATAATTCTCTACCAAAAAATTAGTCCTCACTGGCAAAAAGTGAGAAGAATTAATCAACCTATCCACGATGACCCAAATAGAATTGAATTGATTCTGAGATCGAGGAAGACCGGTAATGAATTCCTTGTTGATCACTTCCCACTTCCACACAGGCAACTCAATTTCTTTATATAGCCCTCCAATCCTCATGTGCTCAACTTTTACTAGTTGGAACACTATGCACATAGCCATAAAACTAGCCATGTCCCACTTTATATTGTTCCACCTATACATCTCCTTAAGGTCATGATACTATTTTGTGGAGCCAAGATGAAAAGCATAGCGTGACTCATGTACCTCAACCAAGACCACTCTCACAATCCATCCATATCTGGAATGTACAATCTTTCTTGGAATCGCAAGGTACCATCAACACTAACCTCAAAAGCCATTACTTTCTGCCTACCAATATCACCCTTGATCCTCATCATGATAGGATCTAACACTAGCATCTCTTTCAACTCAACACCCAAGGATGACTTCGCCATCTTTTGAACAAACACACCACTATCCTTAAAGTCCAAGATGTAAACTCTAAGGATAGCCAAACAATGAAAAGCTTTCACTACTTCTCGCTTTCCCTCATCCACATGAGTTAGACTTCCTATGGATAACCTGCTAAGAGTATCAGCAACCACGTTAGCTTTACCTAGATGATAGTGAAGACTCATGTCATAATCCTTGAGCAGCTCAAGCCACCTCCTTTTCCTGAGGTTGAGCTCTTTCTAGGTAAAGACATTTTACAGGATCTTATGATATAAACAGATATCCATGTGCACTCCATACAAATAGTTACACTAAATTTTGAATGTGAACACTACAACCAATTGCTCTAAGTCATGAACCGGATGATTTTTCTCATTCCCCTTCAACTATCTAGAGGCATATGCTATCACCTTGCCATGTTGCATCAGAATGCAACCAAGCCACTCACGGGACGCATTAAAATAGACTATAAAACCATCTATTACTTCAAGAAAATTCAAGACCATTGTCGAAATCAGCTTATCCTTCATCTTCTCAAAACTACCCTCACAAGCATCGAACCATAAGAATTTACCTTCTTCTAAGTTAACTTAGTCGATGGGGTAGCTATAGTTAAAAAACTTTCAACAAACCCCCTTTAGTAATCAATTAAACTAAAGAAGCTAAAAAAATTGTTTGGAGTCGTGGGTCTAGGCCACTTCTTAACCATTGTAACTTTCTTCAGATCCACCATGAACCCTTAAATAGAAATGACATAGCCCAAAAAAGTGACAGCGTTCAACCAGAATTCACATTTTGAAAAATTGGCATACAGTTGTTGATCCTTCAAGGCTTGTAATACAATGTGGAGATTACCAGCATGATCCTCCTCATTTTCGATACACCAAAATATCATCTATTATTACAATGATGAACAAATCCAAAAACTAATGAAAGAATTTATTCATTAAGTCCATTAATGTCTTTGGGGCATTAGTCAGCCCAAATGACATAACTAGAAACTCCAAATGTCCATATGGGGTACCGAAGGCAGTCTTATGGATATCCACCTCCCTAATCTTTCGTTGATAATACCCAGAACAAATATCAATCTTGGAGAAAAACTTAGCACCCTGAAGTTGATCAAATAAATCATCTATCCTTGGAAGAAGGTACTTACTCTTTACTATTACTTTATTCAGTTGCTAATAATCAATATATATTTGAAGGGAACCATCCTTCTTACGAATGAACAACACTGATGCACCCTATAGAGACACACTAAGATGAATGAAACCATTGTCTAAATGATCCTTTAGTCGCTCCTAAAGTTGCTTTAACTCAGTCGGAGCTATTCTATATAGGAGAATAGAAATAGGACGAGTGTATAGAATAAGATCAATCCCAAAGTCAATTCTCTATTGTGAGGGACACCAGAAAGGTCATTAGGGAAAACCTCAGGGAATTTATTCACCATCGAAATTGAATACAAAGAAGTACCCTCTGAGTTAGAATCCTTAACCCAGACCAGATGATAGAAACACCTCTTGGAAATTAATCTCTGGGTTCTAAGATAATATATGAACCTCCTCTTAGGAGATAGGAAACCACCCTCCCACTCAATAACTGGCTCATTAGAGAATTTAAAGATGACCTTATGGGTCCGACAGTCTAGAGAAGCATATCACGAGTGCAACCAATCTATCCAAAATATGACATCGAAATCAACCATGTCTAACTCAAACAAATCCACCAAAGTCTCCTGACCACCCACAGATACCATACAACCCCTATAAACTCTGCTAGCAAACACAGAATCACCTACCAGGGCAGAAACAGAAAAGGGTTCGAAATACACTCGGGACCAAAATCAAAATGCACAGCCACAAATGGGGTCACATGTGGAAAAGTAGACCCCAGATCAAGTAAATCGTACACATCATGGGAAAAGATATACAACATACTAGAAATGACATCAGGCGATACCTTATACTCCTGACGGGTAGTGAGAACATAGAGTCGGTTCTGACTAGTATTTGAACCAGATAGTGTACCCTTTGGTGCCAGAGCTAATTAAGAGGCAACCAAAACCTTGTTTTCCCCCAAAAGCAACCTTAGCCTATGGACAGTTTCTAAGCATGTGCCCTAGCTAACCATATTCAAAGCACATGTCCTTTCCTACATCATAGTAACCCCGATGCAATCGACCACAAAATCTATAGAAAGGATAGGATGGAGATAATTGGGCCCCACTAGCCTGAGATTAGGCACCCTGTTCCCTATAATTATTGCCACCATCAAAATACATGTCACCGGATGGATTTGGGCAGGGTGTGCTAGCTATCGAGTAAGACCCAGAATTGTCTTACTTTTTTTGGACCACATCCCAGTATCCCGACCAGCTATTGGCCACCACCCTACTCTAAAAAAATCTAAACTTCTTACTTTACCTCTCCCTTATTTTTGTCTGCTTCTTCTTCTCTTTCTCAACCTACAGTATTTATACCATCAACCTGGAGATATCTATGTCCCTGTTTAATAAGGCAGCCTTACTCTCATAAATCAAGTCTAGAGACAATCCAAAAGTGAACTTTCTCATTATAGACCTCAAGCTTGAAACCAACTCCGGGGCGTATCGAGACAACTGGTGAAACTTCAAGGCATACTCCTTGACTGACATATTACCTTGCTTTAGGTTAACAAACTTTTCCGTCTAGGCCTCCCTCAAATCTTGAGGAAATAAGTGACTTAAGAAAGTATTAGAAAAACTATACCACAGGGCTTATTCAGCATCGTCACCCTTTCATTAATCCTATTCCTCATACCATTGATAGGCCATATTTTTTAGCTGGTAGGAAGCAAACTCCATGTCTTTAACATTAGTGGCATTCATAACACAAAAGATCTTTTTCATTTCATCAAGAAAACTATAAGGATCCTCCTGGACCTTAACACCAGTAAAGGTTGGAGGGTTCAACCTCATAAATTAGCCAACCCTTGTGGCCTGAAAAGATGGAGTAACAGAAGCACCACGCTCAGCCTAAGAAGCTACTAACTGTGCCAACATATGAATAGACTAAAAAAACTCAGCATTCATTATATCAGCCTGAGGAGATCGAGAAGGACTAGAGGGGATCGGTGGAACTCCAAAAGAACAATCAGGAACTAGACCCCTAGATAGAGTTTGGACCCCATAAGTAAGACATGTCCCATCAATATTGTCCATGGGTTGGACAGAAAAGTTTTTGTGAGCTTCAGATTATCTGGAAGGCATGATCTAAAAAGTGAATAAATGGGTATTTGAGGAGAATTCAGGACATTAGACTCTACATCCCAAAAATAGAATAAATGAAAAATAAACATTCATGCATGCATCGTAGCCTCTGTTTTAAGAGTGTGGCATGATACACGCCCTTAAAAGAGACTCTACTCAACATGGCTTTGTGGACTCCCAATTGACCATGAACCTAGGCTCTGATACCAATCTTACATGACCCAAACTAGGGCCTAGTCGTGTCTAGTATCTCAAGTACAACTAGGACCAAAGACCACCCCCAATACCCCATCATTAACTACCCTACATCTCATGTCGAATGAATTTTAAACATATAACAAAATAAAATAATAGTAATCTAAAGATAATGAAGTAAGTCTATAACTATAGCCAAACAGCCACAACCAGATATCCAGCCAATACCAATCCCAATGCTAATACCAATACCCATGCTAACACTAATCCTTACACCACCCATCCCTATAGTAGTCCGAAAAACCCTCTAACCAGGGTCAAAGAATATCCTATTGAGACAAGCCCCGAACCATAGCCAAAACCAAAAACAAAGAAATAACAATAATGAAAAGAATTCCATAACATAAAATGGGGTCTTTCAAAGTATGGAAGCTCACCACTTTAATCTAACTCAAAGTTGTCCCCGAATGTAAATCACTAAGCAGGAGGAATAGTAGTATGGTTGGTTTCTGCATTGCATATGGATATAGCACCTGAAGATGGTTAGCAGAGTGAGCACTAGCATATAACTCAAGGATAAAGATAAAATAATGCCATCATTCAAAATCAAATTGAATAACCATATGCAATCACATATATACATATATATATATCATGTCGAGATAGGGAACAAGGTTTAGTATAAATTTAAAATCTTAACCTAGATTGTGTAACTTAGCCATCATAAAGTCCACCCACTGGCTATATGGGTTCAGCTTCCTCTACTGAAAAGGGCCCTGGTCCATGTTAGCCGCCCGAACCAGAGTATAATAGAGGACTAGGGAATGCCCCGACCCTACATCAAACCAAGATAAAATCATATCAATAGTGTGAACCATACACATAGGTCATCAAAACCAAACCTCATGATGGCAATCATGAGTTTTCAATGTTCGTCAATCGAACCCACACTTTTACGGCTAGCTATCACAGCCCCTATTATTGCCTAATTAAAAAATTTAGCACATAACCAAACCACCAATTCCAGGAGTCAATCATTTAGGCATTATAAAGTTGTATCATCATATCAACTATAGCTTGAAAGTAATGTCACCAGCAACACTTAGGGGATTCCCATGTACCCTGTAGACTCCATTATTTAAAATCATTTGGGGGATTCCTTCTACCCTACAAGGTTTTCAAAATAAGCCTTAACTATTTAATCATTTTGTTCCATGCATTAGTTTTAATGAATAGTCTAACCAAACACTTTGTGGATTCCATTATACCCCTAGTTCAATTTCCCACCTTTTTTCATAACTACTCACCAGTTTTACAAAACAAGGTTAGGGTTATAACCACTTAAAGAGTCACAAGTTTAAAGAAATTTATCATTATCAACTTTAACCACCATACCCACAAAACCATATGTTCTAAACAATAATTAAAAAAAGGAAAATAATAATTAAACCATGAGAAATAATATTCATCCATGAACAACTGAAACCCAACCATTATTTCAAAACCATAAAAATACTATGAAAACCATCCATTAAAACATATGCCTTGAGTAAAATTACAATGAGGAAGGACTAACATGACTTAGACACCATGAAGTATGAAGATAAACCATCCTTTAAAGCCTTATTGATAAGTTTGATAAAACCCTAGCTTTTGCTTGAACAAAAAGTTTAAGAGAGAATTTGAGAGTGTTTTTAATGGGACTAATGTGTTAATGAAGTCCCAAAGAATGTTTATATCTTGGTATCAATTGGACTTAAAGTGGGAAATATCCAGAATTCCCCCAACTTAAACTTTAAGAAAATGCATGTGGTTATGAGTAGACCCCTCGACTCATGACCAGAACCTATGACTTGTACCCTTGAGTCATCACCAAGACAGTGAGTTGGACACCCATACACTTTCCAACATATGACTCCATGATTCCACTCATGACCTGACCATATGACTCGTATGGTCTAGTCATATCCAAGACAAAACCCAAGGGATTATACACTAAAAACATACGTCTCAACCCAGCCTCTCATAACCTATCCTCATAGCTCTTAGTGAGCCACTCATACTCAGAGCTAAGCCAAGCCACTAATCTACTGATTTGATTAAGGATTGTCCTAATGACTCGTGACCATCCCTAACAACTCGTACCACTAAGTCTTTACCAATACTAAAAGCCCAACCACCACCCACTAGACACCTAATGACTAGGGTCACTAGACCTGCATCCATGCCATATGACTTGTATGATGAGTTGTTGCTATGATATTAAGCTTAAAGCTCAAGAATTTTTCAAGGGTTAAAATCCAGGATGTTTTGATTCTCCCCCACTTAGATCATTCATTCTCTAATGATGGGACAAGGAAGTGACTAGCACAATTAAACCACCCAAACATCTCTACCCTTAAGACAGAAAATAGATTACCAAGGAATTCACAGTCTACCTTTAACAAAAACAAAAAACAAAGACATTAAGAACAGCACATATCTCAAGCACGATTTTCCAGAACAGGAAATTGGAATGGATACTTGGACTTCATATCCTCTTTAGCTTCCTATGTAGCCTCTTCCAGCTTATGGTTCCTACTTATAACCTTTACCAAAACTCCATCCTTGGTCCACAATGATAAACCTGTCACTCTAAGATTTCAATAGGGACCTCATCATAAGAGAGGGGATATAAAATATCACTATCCTTGATAGGCATAATTTCTAACAAATCACCTACACACTTTCTCAACATAGAAACATGACACATGGATGAATGGAGCTTAAACTAGAAAGCAACTCCAAATCATATGCAACATTGCCAACCCTTCTCAAAATCAAGTATGAACTGGCATATGGAGAACTAAGCTTCTCTTTCTTACCAAACCGCATTACTCCCTTCATGGAAGACACCTTCAAGAACACCCTATCTCTAACCTAAAACTCTAACTCCTTACACCTCACATCTGTATAAATCTTTTAGTGACTTTGGGCAGGCTTAATCATCTTCACCTTCTCCATGGATTGGTGAACCAAATTCAAAAAAAATAACTCCGTCTCACAAACCTTAAACCACCTGATAGAATACCTATACCTCCTACCTTATATGAAATAACCTGGGTTTTGGCTATTAGAAAATTTCCTAGAATTTTGGTCTTTAAAACCAATATGAATCATGGGTACGAGTCGTATATTGGGGTATGGATGGTATGGTCCTGTCATATATTGACTAGTATAGGTTGGTGGGATTGATTTTTGTTACTGGAATGGGTACAACTTAAGGGTATGAGTCATATTGGTGGATACAGATCATTTGGTTCCTTAACTTAATCTTAGACCTGGTTACTTAGGCTAGGTCTGAGTATAAGTGGCTCACCATGAGCCATAATTCAGGGTATGATATGTACTATGAACTCATATAGTGGGCAGTGTCTAAATCTTCCTTAAGTTTAATCAGCCAAGGGTGTAGATCATATGCTTTGGATACAAATTGGTTGGATGAGTTATATGATGGACAGTGTCGGATCCAAAGGTTGGGGCTAGGATACGAGTGGAGGATACCAATTGTATTGTAGGGTACAACTTGTGAAGGTCAGTTGTATCCCTAGGATGGGATTTTTGTGTAACTTAAGTGGGGGTATTCTGGATATTTCCCCATTTATCCTAATAAGGTCCCATGACTTCTAACCTACTTGGGAGGTTATTTACCCTAACATTCCATTAATTAATACTTAGAAACTCTTCTAAAAACACTTTATAATTCTCTCAAGAGCTTTTAGGAAAAGAAAGCTTGGGTTTCAACTAGACAATCAATTTGGGGTTTGTCTTGGTGATTTCTTTCCATCATCATCTTGGTTTAAGGCATGTTCTCCTCCCTCATTGTTAATTCTAACTAAAGGAATGTTTTGATGTATGTTTTCATGATTTCATTAGTTGTATGATTTTGGTTTTCAAATATAATTTGGGGGTTTTGATATTAAATGGTTGGTCATGGTTTACCATGGTTTTAATTATGCTCTTACATTCATTAATGGTGGTTTTAGATATTTGGATAGCATAGTAATGGTTTAATGGTAATTGGAATTGGTTTTGGTTATATTATTCCCCCAATGTGTTTGACAAAATGCCTATAATAATGTCTTCATTGCATTAGTACTTTTAATGGAACTCTTGCTTGTTTGAAACTTGGTAATGAAATTATACATGGTTTAAATATCTTGAAAAGGTAAATGGATAAATGGTTATGCTTGTGGGGTACATGGAATCCCCCAAGTGGTTTAATATGGTGAAAGTAAGGGCACTTTAAAGTCCCCTTAAACCTATACATGGTTGGCTATGGATAATACTTGCAAGTATGGTCGGAATGACGATACCACCACTATATGGCATTGGTTAATAAATGATACATGGATTGGTTGGTTGCTTGGTGATGGTTTGATTGGGGATTAATGGTAGGATGTGTAGCGACTCCATGGAAGGTGGAGGTCCCAGAGGGACCAAAATTGGAAACTCATATTTGTTGATGTGAGGTTGGTCTTGGTGGCAGTGCGCATGATGTCACTCTTTATTTTGGGGGTGTACTAGTCATCCCAGGTTTTATTCCCTAGTCGTGTAGCTACATGCACTGGGGTCCTTTCAACAGGGGGAGCTAAACTCATATAGCCCATGGGTAGTTTAGGACGACAAAGCTACACAGCCTAAGTAAAAGCTTTAATGGAATGCTAACCCTGGTCCCTTTTCCCAACATAGTTATATATATGTATGGTTGTGTGCATATGGATAGATTTTAATTGTCTTTATAAAAGGTGTTATTTTATCCTTATCCTGAGATCATGCTTGTGTTCAACCGCTAACCCTATCTATTGGTTTATGACCCTTGTTTCATTACTAGTCTGGTATGGTTGGATTATTGCTATGGTATAGTTGGACTCAGTTGGGCTGGTCACAGTTATGATCCTATCCCAGATTCTTCATGTAAGATATTACACTATTTTCTTATATGCTCGGAATTCAGCCAACTCAAGACAGGTAGATGCATGTTGGGTTGGGTAACGGGGGTGGTCTCTGGTCCTGGTCAGACTTGGGACACCCATTACGACAAGGCCCCTGGACAGGTCGCATCAATATAAGGCCTCAAACAGAGCCATACCAATGCTAGAGTGTTAGTTATTATTATATACAAACTCAATATAAGGCAAATTCTAAATCAAACGACCACCAAAGTCAATCACGCAAGCTCAAAGAATATCTTCCAATATCTGAATAGTCTTTTCTTCTTGCCTATCCAACTATAAATGGAAAGCAGTATTAAGACTCAACTTGGTGCCTAAACCTTTCTGAAACAACTACCAATGCATACCAGGGTCTAAGATAATAGAAATAGGTACCCTATGCAACTTCACAATCTCATAGAGGTATAACATCCCATAATCCTCTAAGAAAAAATTAGTCCTCACTGGCGAAAAGTGAGCAGACTTAGTCATCCTATCCACGATGAACCAAATCTAATAGAACTAATCTCGAGACATGGGAAGATCAGTAACAAAATTGATGTTGATCACTTCCCACTTCTACACAGGCAACTCAATTTCTTAATATAACCCTCCGAGCCTCAAGTGCTCAACCTTTACTTGTTGTCACACCATTCACTTAGCCAAAAAACTAGCCATGTCCCGCTTCATATAGTTCCACCAATATATCTCCTTAAGGTCATGATATATTTTCATTGAGCTAGAATGAATAGTATAGCACGACTCAAGCACCTCAGCAATTACTTTTTGCCCACCTACATCACCCTTGATCCTCATCAATATAGGATTTAACACTTTCTTCTCTTTCACCTCAGTACCCAGGGACAACTTTACCATCTTCTGAATAAACACACCACTATCCTCAGAGTCCAAGTGGGAAACTCCAAGGTTATCCAAATAGTGAACATCTTTCACCAATTCTTGCTTTCCCTCATCCATATGATCTAGACTCCCCATTGATAACGTTCTAAGAGCATCAACAACCACGTTAGCTTTACCTGGATAATAGTGAAGACTCGTTTCATAATCCTTAAGTAGCTCACGTCACCTCTTTTGCATGAGGTTAAGATCTTTCTAAGTAAACACATATTGCAAGCTCTTATGATCTGAAAAGATATCCACATACACTCCATACAAATAATGATGCAAGATTTCAACATGAACACCACAGCCAATTACTTCAAGTCATGAGTCAAATAAATTTTCTCATGCACCTTCAACTGTCTGGAGGCATAAGCTATCACCTTGCCATGCTGCACTAAAACGCAACCAAGCCCCACATAGGATGCACCACAATAGACTACAAAACCATCTATGCCTTCTGAAAAAGTCAAGACTAGTGTTGAAGTCAGCTTATCCTTCAGCTACTTAAAACTACCCTCACAAGCATCGGACCAAAAACACTTTACCTTTTTCTAAGTTAACTTAGTCAATGGGGTAGCTATAGTTAAAAAATTTCCACAAACCTCCTGTAGTAACCACCTAAACCCAAGAAGCTCTGGATATTAGTTGGAGTCATGGGTCTAGGACACTTCTTAACCGCTGCAACTTTCTACAGATCCACCATGATCCCTTCACTAGAAATAACATGGCCCAAAAAAGTTACAGCATTCAACCAGAATTCACATTTCAAAAATTTGGCATACAACTGTTGATTCTTCAAGGTCTATAATATAATACAGAGGTGACCGGTATAATCCCCCTCACTCTTCGAGTAGACCAAAATATCATCTATGATCATAATGATGAACAAATCCAAAAACTAATGAAAGACACTATTCATCAAGTCCATAAATGTCGCGAGGCATTAGTCAATCCAAAAGACATAACCAAATTCTCAAAATTCAAATACCGAGAATGGAAGGCAGTCTTAGGGATATCTATCTCCCTAATCTTTAGCTGATGATACCCAAACCAAAAATCAATCTTAGAGAAAAACTTAGCACCCTAAAGCTGATCAAACAAATCATCTATTCTTGGAAGAGGGTACTTATTCTTTACCATCACCTTATTTAGTTACTAGTAATCAATACACATCTGAAGGGAATCATCCTTTTTACGCAAGAGCAACACCGGTGCACCCCACGGAGACATATTAGGACAAATGAAACCCTTGTCCAAAAGACCCTTTAGTTGTACTTAAGCTTCCTTAACTCAGCCAGATCCATTCTATACAGGAATATCAAAATAGGACAGGTGTCCATAACAATATCAATCCCAAAGTCAATCTCCCTATTGGGAGGGACACTAGAAAGGTCGTCAGGGGAGACCTCAGGGAATTCGTTCACCACCGGAATGGAATGTAAAGAAGGAACCTCTAAGTTAGAATCTTAAAACTAGCCCAGATGATAGAGACAACCCTTGAAATTAATCTTTGAGTTGTAATATAATATATGAACCTCCCCTTAGGATCTAGGGAACCACCTTCCTACTTAATAACTGGCTCAATAGGAGATTTAAAGATGACCTTACGGGTCTGATAGTCTAGAGAAGCATACCATGAGTTCAACCAATCCATCCCTAATATAATATCAAAATCAACTATGTCTAACTCAAACACATCCACCAAAGTCTCCAGACCACCTACAGATACCATACAACCCCTATAGACTATCCTAGAAACCATAGAGTCACCCACCAAGGTAGAAATTGAAAAACGGTTTGAAATGCACTCAGGACTAAAATTAAAATGCACAGCTATAAATAGGGTCACATATAAAAGAATGGACCCTGGATCAAGAAAATAGTACACATAATGGGATAAGAGTTTCAACAGACCAGTAATGGCATCAGGCGATGCCTCATACTTCTAATGGGTAGTGAGAGTATAGAGTTAGTTTCGACCAGTGCCGAAGCCATATAGTGAACCCTTTGATGTCGAAGATGATGAAGAGGCAATCAAAACCTAGTTTACCCTAGAATCAACCTTAGCCGCAGGATAATTTCTAAGCATGTTCCCTAACTGAGCATAGTTGAAGCACTTGTCCTTCCCTTCATCATAGTAACCCCAATTCAATCAACCATAAAATCTGTAGGAAGGATAGCATAAAGTTTATTGGCCCTCACTAGCAGAATATTAGGCCCTCTATGCCCTATAATTATTACCACCATAAGAACAACTATCACCAAAAAGCTTTGGGTAGGAGTACTAACCATCAAGTAAGACCCAGAATTGCCACACTTCTTTTTGGACCACTTCCCACCATCTCAGCCACTCTATTATTGGCCACTACTAGGATCGTATACCACCCCTAATACCCTACCATTAACCATGATATCTCCCAAAACTAACCTCCTTAAAAGTATGTTATGGTCAATGACAAATGTAGTAACCCAACTAGGTTGGGGTCGATCCCACATGGAAGATGTTGAACAGTTGCTTGGATTGATGTAACTCACGAGTAGTGCAGAAAAGTAAAGGGTGATTTTAGAAGTAATCAATATATAGTAACCAAACTTAAGTTCTTTGAGTTGTAGACAACAGAAGACGAACACTACAACTGTGTTCTCTTTGGCTTGTTAACTCTGTAAGTTTCTCATGTTCAACCCACCTATTCTGCTATATGTATGTAAGGTCGACAAGTTATGTATTATCAACAGTCTTATGAACGTGTTGATAAATCTCACTATTTACCTTATGAGTCTTAGGGTGTCACCTTATCGCTCCTTTTCTATGACTTTAGTTCAACTCTCACATTTTAAGTCTCAAGTTGATTAGATGAGATAGAAAAATAGTAATGATGGAAGTGAATCTTAAATGACTGTCTTAATCTTCATATCTTAATCATAAACTCCCTTGTGAGGATGTTTACAAATACAGGCTATCCCCAAACTTCTATAGTAGCTCTGAGGTCAATTTATACGAAGAATATTAATATACATGTAGTTTACTTTAGAATATATGGATCTCCCACTTCCCTTATGTAGTTAATCCACCAAGGTTCCCACAACCCTAGTTAGGGAAGTTATACACTAATGTTCATGCAATAATCCATGATAATCAATAAATATAGCATGTACTTAATTACACAATAATAAGAAGAATAAAATCTGGAATCTACTATTGAATGATAATGCAAAATCTCAAGAAAAAAGGAAAAGTATGTAATAAAAGATGTAAAGTATGTAAAAAATGTCAAAGAATGTAACCTAATAAAAGATAAACCCTAGGGTATTTAAAGTATCTCAAAATACTCAGAAATACTAATAAAAATGGGAAAGGCATAGTTATGTTAGCACATGGTACGACTCATTCATCCACTCGTATGCTCATCATACAAGTCGTATCATACCTCTCGTATCCATTCAAATGTCTGATCTCCCAAGGTTTCAACTTTTTATTCTTCTTACTACTTTTGATCATGAGTCGCACCTTGACCATAAGACTCGTGTCCTTTACTCGTATCTATCTGGTACTTCTATCTTTCTAATTTTTGAATATTGGTCTTCTTAGGGTTTTCTTATACGAGTCGTACTCACACTTTTGACTCATATACTTCTAAGACTTCAACTTTGGATGGTAGATTTAGATTCTGTCATGCTTATGATTTCTCTATATGGCTCGTATCATTGTACATGACTCGGATGCTTAGGTCGTATCTTCTCAACACTTAGATTCTTAGTTTGGCTTTGGGTTTTGTTATGCTTACGATTCATTCAACGAGTCATATAGTGTGATGACGACTTGTGATGAAACTCGTACCTTGCTGTAACTTGGTCTTTTCAGGTCTTTTTCTTCTATTTTATCCCAACACTTTTTTAGACCTATTTTACCTGCAATAAACACAAAAGTACATTATATCCACTAAAACAACCTAATTACATGCATAAATTCATGGTTTTAAGCATCAAAAGTGATGTGTTTCCATGAAACTTGAACACCCTCTACTTAGACTTTTGCGTGTCCTCAGGCAAATAAGACCAAAAATTATCTCAGAATACAGAAACGATGCTTCAACAGGAAGATCTTAAGCTACCCATGGCAGTGATTTTGAATTTAGTTTTATCATACATGATTCCCCTCTCCTAATCTCACTTTTCAAAAATCAAACTATGTATAACAATTTAGCACACGGAGAAACACAATGGAATCCGATGATGGAATTACATTAGTTATAGACAATTGGGCATCAACATAAGCCACATTAACCAAATAGACTAGAAACCTAATAACACAACCCATGTGCGCTGACATTTAAAAAATACCATTCACTCAGCTAAGATTAATCAAGTAATTCAGGGATATCACAATAACACTCTTTCTCACAAAGAAGTATCATCAGTGTATATAGAATAACATAGGCTTGTCCATATGCTCTATTCCTAAGTTTACGAATAGTTAAAGTAGGATCACTAAAGGACTTTATTCGGCTTGTAATGTATGTTAGGGGTGGGTATGATATCCTTTTGAGAATTTTTTAGTGACTACATTCCTTGACACTATGCTTTCTTTAGGGTCCACTTATTCTCCCATCTATTCTATAATTTTATTTCCTCTCTTATATCGCTTTTTTTGTTTTGAAACATTCAGATTGGGCCAGGTATGGTTTTCTTACTTTATTTTCTCCTCTTTTTCTTTTTATTTTCATTGTAATTTTTCTTCTTTTTTTATTTTGTTTTGTATTTACATTACCTCTCCTTTTTTTAACTTTTTTTCTACACAACTTTCTTTAAACCCATTTTCACATATGTATCCCTATAATAGCCACCCTCAACTTAGGATATTTTCCTGAGTTGAGGTGCACAGTGTCCAAGGAGGACCAGGGACAAAATAGGTTCATTGTAGAAACGAGAAGGTGAAATTGGTGTAAACAACAAAATTCAATTAATTTAGGCTCAAATATTTGGATCAAAAGGATTCATATTTATTTGGTTGGATATTTAGGCTCAGATTGACTTACAACAAAAAGGGCCTATGATCATCTCCTACTAGACTATCCTCAACCTAGGTAAAAGCAACCAGGCAAGTTCTAGATTTGTTTACACTGAAAACTTAGTAATACCTCACGCACACTCGCATAGGGTTACATTGCTAAGTACTACTTATCTACTTATGCAACTCTTTTCTCTAATTGTTTTGTCCCTTATCCTAATGCCATTATCAGATTCACAATAGTCTCACACCCATACACATCACACAGTTAACAAAAATTTAGGATGGGTGTCAAATTTTCAACACAACTCAATTTAACACAAATACTTTCAGTATAATCATTTCAAATCCATAATTCATGTTTCATGAATCACAAATCAATTCAAAAATCACAATTCATTATAAATCAATTTCAAAATAACTTATAAATTGGTAAAAATAGTATTCTGCCATAGGTGCTGATTTTCTCCCTATTTCAGCCCTCTGTCAGCACCAAACCTGTAAGTCATAACAGACTTTCAACTACTTATGCTTTTCAGTTATTCCTAGATATTCGGAATCATATATACCCCCATCCCCAATGAAAAATTCTTGCATTGTCCCTAGTGATAAAAAAATAATGTAAAGTATGGATAAAAGGTCATACCTAGGCGTTCAAGGTGCTGGCTCAGCAACATCAGCATGTGGGCCCTCAGACCGGGTCCCACTCTCTTCAGCAATCATCCCATCAATTGGGATTAAAAGAGAAACAATAGTCAAGGGAACAACACTATCCCCCTCAGCATTAATAATTAGAGGTATCGAACCACCGACCTCAGCAGCTATCTCACGAACCTGTGTCTGTCAGTCCAGCTCATCCTGAAGACTAGGAGACTTAGCCTTCTTTTCTACCTCTTTTTCCTTATGAATTCACCTTTTTCTCTATCTCTTTTTTTATTAGGTATCCTCAGCCAGTACCTATACTGGGTTTGAAATAGCCTAAATGTTAGGAACATGAACTTCAAGTACCATTAACTCAATTACAGGCTTTGGGATCTCCAATCTATCAGACAACTCTAATTCTATCTTCTTAATTTCAGCAATTCGATTTTGATCTTAGAAATATTAGGCATCTTCCCACTACCCTACTATCGATTAATCCTTGACTCAAAAGCATTAAGTCACCCTTGGACTTGTCTGTCCTAGCTTGCCTTCTATGCGTCAACCCAGGGCTTCACGCCCCCTTCTATGTTGTGGACCTTGACCTCCAATGTACTCAGTATGGTCATGGCCTCACTCTACATGGCCTGCAAAATCATAATCAATCCAAAAGGCATACCTCATGGCCTGGATGGTACAGACTGTATAGAGAAGCACCATAAGTACCTGCCGTATTTGTCTGTGTAGTCTCCAAATATCTCCACAGCCTCAATAGTCTCAGCCTTCCCACTCTGCTAGAACATATCAGATAGCATATCTACCAATCTCTTAGCCTGTCTGGACATTAGGTTTGCTGCATCTAGGATCAGCCTATGGTTGGTATTGTTGGTAGCCTTAATTATCTCATCCAACCCTGGGATCTCCTGAACCCCTATAGCCAAACAAAGTTATGCAATAATACACGGGTATGACATTAATGACTTTTCACCCCCTACAGCTCGGTCTCTCAACTCTCGAGCTAGAAATTCTCCGACATCAAACTCATATCTAGTTATGAATACGACTATCAAAGCAGCCTAAATTAGGCTTAACAGATTATCTCCTGAGGTGGGAAAAAGCTTATGTCGGGCCAATATCTACCATGCCTTGGCCTCGAATATAAGGTTATTTGATTTTATCTTCTAGGAGATCACTTTGAGCCCTGTGACAAGCCACACTGCATTATCACTGTTCGATGTTATTCTCTTATCAATCCACCTAAAGAAACCCATCTTCTCCTATGAACCCAACTCTTTTCAAGTAATTTTTCTCATCTTCTTTAGACGGTAGTCCATCTTCCCTGTGTTGACTGGAGACTGATATTCTGATCTGTATAAAAATCTACCAATAGTGCATGGGGAAATGTCTATCCTCACACCCCGAATAGTTAGTACCAAGACATGATCAATATTTTTCCATAATTAACCCTATGGATACTGCCTCTTTAATTTGCCCTTATATGCAGCATAAAATTCTCTTACTAGTATATCACTGTAATTTCTGGGCGCTCTAGTTATCCAATCAAAACCATATTTTTTGAAGCGCTTCTCGAACATGTAGAAATCCATCATCCTAGTTATTGTCAACCTTCTCTCTAAATATAAGACCTATTTGATCTTCTCATTTTAGAGTCTGCTCGGGCCATTATTCTATGTCTCCTGCATACTGGGGTACCCTATCATTTAATGATGGGCATTAGAGAAGTGGTGTGGCTAGTGGGGGGTCCTGGCTGGCAATTGGAGGCATGTCAACTACTTTCTCAACAACTTGCTTTAAGCTTTCTTCCTCAAAACTTAATTCAATATCATCTTCAGCTTTTGAAAGTGGGGGTGTATAAGGTGGGAAATAGTCGGGTTATTTCTCCTTGAACCCCATGGAGGTTTGTCCTTTAGAGATGCTATATTATTTTCCTTAGCACCATTTTGTGCCTTTGGATCAACTTTTCCCTTTTGTATGCAGCCGTATAATTCACCGCTACTAGTGGAGGACTCAGTGGCTTCAATATTGGATGATTATGCTTTCTTGTTTCCTTTTTTGGCCACTTGTTTGGATGAAGATGCGTGTTTCAGAGGAATTTTACCTACAAGTACACTTTCATTAGAAAGTAAATAAATAAAAGAAAGCAAATAAAGAAATAAAAGTTCAGTGAACTTCTACTATTTAGGGTACGAGTAGAGGGGTACCAATCGTATAGACTTTGTATGACTTGTATAACTGAGTCGTATGATACTCAGTGTACATATAGTTGTTCATTGTATTGCTTATGAGTCCTCGTAATGAGTCGTAAGCTAAGGTATGACTCATTATCAATACTCATGAGAAAGTCAGAAACAAAAGTCTAAAATATGGTATCTACCCAGGTCAGTATGACTTAAGTGTACGAGTTGTATGGTTTGGGTACGACTCATTTAGGCCAGTCGTACCCATACCAGAACTTAAATTTAGTTAAACTTCTATGTTGCTAGTGGGTACAAGTCATGTAGTCTTAAGATGTTTCGTATCCACTACAACATAGAGGTTCAATTTTAGATTTGATTCCAAATCATATTTCCTAAACTACCCTGGACTTTATGCAACAATATCACACAAATTTGGCCAAAATATAACAAAATATCACCACCCGAACCCCATTTCACTCCCAATTTTCATTTTTGACTTAAGCCAGTTCCACAATTAAATAATCAAATGATTTCAACTTAAATAAGTTATAAATAAGTCACACTTATGATTTCAACTTGTAATACAACGAGGTTGAGTTTAAAAACTTACTTTCTTTGATGAATTCAAAGTTACCCCGATTTCAACTCCTTCTACCCCAAATTCATGCTTAGATCAGGACAAGTAAAGAATTTGGACAAGTTAGTAAGTGATTCAAGTTGTATGTGGGTGATTTTGTATGTTTGAAGCTCAAAAATTAGCCAAAAATAGTTGAGGGTACATTTTTGGATGTCGGGTACCTTATGATTGGGTACCCTTTTTGATTTTTAACTCAAGTGTTGGGCCGGGTTGACTCGTGATCTTAACCTAGTAAGCTTGGGTACGAGTCAAGTGTATGACTCGTAACTAGGCTTATGGATCATTTCTGTAACTCGTATAGACCTGAAACCTTACCTGGTTTTTGGAATGGATATGACTCAATGTGATCAGTTGTACCTTAAGGGTACAACTAGTTGTGATAATCATATCCAGTCTAGAAATGTCTAACTTATTCTTAATTTTCTCCCAAGTCCTTACGATTCCTACTCACGAGTCGTACCATCTAGATATGACTCGTGAAGATCCTGCATGACCTATGTACTTGAACTTCTCTGGATGTTTTTTGCAATATTTAGTCTTGTACACTAAACAAACTTATTAACCTATAAACAAATAAGTACAAAAACATGGGTTTTCTCTCATGCAACACTTGATTTAACATCACGAAATGATGCAGCTACCTTGGTTACTTAGCCTTCACCATGGTTTATCTCAAAAATTACATTTATTTCCTTAGTATTACCCATATAGTTCTTGACTCTTTGCCCATTAACCTTGAATGGGGATTCACCATCCCACTTCGATTCCAAAACACTATATAGAAACACTCTTAGCACAATAAAGGGACCATACCATCTAGACTTTAACTTACCTGGAAACAAGCAAAGTCTTGAATTGTAGAGCAATACCTAGTCACCTTTTTCAAAGATTCTTTTCTTAATTTTGTGGTCATAATGCGGCTTCATCTTTTCCTTGTAAATTGCTAAACTTTTATATGCCCGAAGTCAGAATTTCTCCAACTCATTCATACTATTCATCCTTGACTTAGTTGCATCTTGCAACTCAAAATTCAGCTTCTTCAAGGCCCCACAATGCTTTATGTTCAAGCTCAATAGGCAAGTGACAAGCCTTTCCAAAGACTAGTTGATAGGGTGAAAAACCAATTGGGGTCTTGAATGATGTCCAGTAAGCCCATAATGCATCATCTAATTTCCATGACCAAGTAGTCCTATTGGTATTTACAGTCTTCTCCAAGATGGACACAATTTCTCTATTGGATACCTCAACTTGTCCACTAGTCTGTGGATGGTAAGGTGTCGCCACCTTGGATTTCACTCCATACTTCTCAAGAAGACTTACGAATATACATTTACAAAAATGTGATCCATCATCACGAATGATCGCACGTAGGATGCCAAATCGAGAAAAGATGTGATTTTTCAGGAATGTCACTAAAGAAACCATCATGAAAGTGTTCCAAGATTGTTTTAACGGCTGCACAAGATACAAGACATTAGAATTTTCAACAACACTAAATGGACTCTGATTGGGTGATTGGGATTCATTTAGAACTGCTCAAAGATCATTTCAAAAAATAAGGTCCCCAAACCAGTGTGCTATTTTAATAAACTTCCATCCAATAACCTAAAACAAGTGTTGAATCTTAGGGACTACAATCGTTAAGAAAGTAATTTAACTAAATAAAATCACATTACATGCAAGAACATCAATCAGGAAGGACTTTTCACTTCCTCTACTCTGTTATTTCATCATTGTTCCCACAACCCTAATTAGGTGGTTTAGTTGCTCATGTTTGAAAGAACATCCATTAAATTTATGAAATAAATCATATGAATAATCTTACAATAATGGAAAAACAAAAACCAAAATCTCAAATTAATATTCCACCATACAAGAACAATGGATTCCAAGATCAAAGTTAAATCTCATAATCAATATAATGTTGTGAGTATATAAAGTGCATAAACTAATACAAAAACATAAAAGAGGTATTTATAGAATACATCAGAACCATAAAAATCCTAACCAAAATAAAAAAGGAAAACTAAGTCAGCAACAACTTACAGACCCAAATACGGGATGTAATTACAACTTACGGACCCTAAGTGGCTCCGTAAGTCTTAGAAATCAATAGTCTTTAGGTATTCAACCTATGATGGCACTTAAAAGGGACATAAGTGGTACTTACGCCCCATAATTAGGTGTTGTCATTCTCAAAACACATCTTTAGCTTTCAGAACTTTCAATCTGACACCTACGGAGGGACCTATGACCATCTTAGGTACTAATTACGGGTCGTAAGTGGCCCCATAAGTGGTCTTTCTATCATTCACCATCTTCTTTTCTTCTCTTCAACTCCAAGACCTATTTTCCTAGAATGAAAACATAAACACACATCATATCTCACAAAAAGGACCTAAGTACTTGCATATTTTCTAGTTTTAAGTATCAAAAGTTGCATGAAACCATGGCACATCAACACCCTCAACTTAGAACATTTTTATGTCCTTAGGAAATAAACACATAACAAAACAACATGATTCCTAACTAAGAAAAACCTAAGGCACCTACGGTAGTCAACTCAATTTTAGCTCAACAAATTTTTACCCCTTCTATTTCTAACATATTAAAACCAACTATGTGCATCCATGTAACACAATTGTATTACAAAAAGAAATTAAGCTATGGAATTACATTAGAAATAAATAATCAAGCAAGTATGTGAGTCACACTCCCCGAACAAATAAGTAGCTATCAACACAACCCATGTACCCTCACAACAAATAAATCCCACTCATACATTATAATCATGTACGTCAATGCAGGGATGATATCGAGACACTCATACTCACAAAAAAAGTTCCAATAAATGTGCATAGAATACCATAAGGTTGCCCTTATTTTCTTTGCCTTAGTTTTTCAGACAGTTGGACTAGGATCACTATAAGATTTTACAAGGGTTGTAACGTAGGCTTAGGGTTTGTATGGTACATTTAGGACTATAGTGAATAGGCCCTCCTTGACACTACAATTCCATTTAGGCTCCATTTCTCAACCAATTTTTCTTTTATTTCTCCCTTTACATTGCTTATACAAGTTGAGCATGGTTTCCTTATTCTCTCTTTTTTCCTTTTCTTTTTTACTTTTCTTTCTTATTACATTTCTCTTTTACCTTTTTATTTCTTTCTCTTTTACCACACCCAACCCTAATTTTTTTCTCTTATTCAACCCTTCTTCATACCCAATTTTAACTATGCACCCCTATGATAGCCACCCTCAACTTAAACAATTTTCCTAAGTTAAGGTACACAATGTCCAAGGAAGGAATAGGGCCAAAACAGGTTCATTGTAATTAAATTGGAAAGGTGAAAAAGTAAAAACAAGAAAATGGGTCAATATAGGCTCAAATTAGGGATCAAGAGATACTTATTCACATTTAGATAGTCATTTAGGCTAAGAGTGGACTAAATCAAAAATTATGACCATGTCCTAACCAACTATCCTTTAACCTAGGAAAGACTAACTGGGTAAGTTCTAGATTAAATACACAAAGAAAACTAGGTAAGTATCTCGCGCGCACACGATACAGGGTTATATTACCAACTACTACCTATCTTGTTCATGCAAATTCTAAGCTATGATTATTTTGTTCCTAATCCTAATGTCATAACATGATTCATAATAGTCACACATATATTTACATCACATAGTTCACAAAATCTTTTTAGAGGGGTTTCATTTTTCAAAACACTTACGAACATCAACTGCCCTTAGGTTCCTAATTTTTCTCCTTATTAGACACAAACATAAAAAACACATAAAACAAAATACAATACAACCTAAACATGCCAGTTCTACTAAAATAATGTAGTCGGCGAGAAAAAACATGGAAGAAAAATCCTTGATTGTAGTATAACCCCATTCCTAACTAAATACTATGCACTATCCTTAGTGCATACGTACCTACAATATAAAATAAGGGATGAAGACATACCTGGGAGGCTTTGGTCATCCAAATAAGACTCCCTGATCTAAGGCATATTATGGCTCAACCTATGGATCTGGGGTAGGGCGCAACTAGAAGATGTGCCTACAGCTATCAAAGCTCAACTCTGCGCATCAACAGAGTAGGACACCCTAGAATCGTGGACTTTTCTTTTGAGGTCCTGATCAAAGTCCATGGTGGGGTTATGTAGCTCCTCTTCCAAACCTCTATTGGCCCCAACAATCAGGGCTACATCATCATCAGCAAATAAATCTAATGTCATAAGAGGAGGAGGAGGTAATGGTTTTATAAATGTTGGAATGACTAGAGAAATAATTGGAACCTATCTATATACTAGTGATCGCACCTCCTAATGTAATATATCTATCTTTTTATAGAGGCCATATAAATTAAAAGCTCAAACCCCACACAATAATGTAGTCATTCAAATCTTAAAGAAATCAATTCGAGCATGAAGTTTCCTAGTATACTCTGCCATCTCTTCCCTCAGCCTCTCCTCAGATCGAGCCTCAGTAGTCTCTAGTGAAGTCCATACCCAAGTTTGGATCACCATATAGCATGGGTAACTAAGTCACCACCTGAGTGAGGTAGGTTGTCACCTCATCCTTTCCCTCAACCATAAACTGCAGAAACTCACGTGGTATGCTAATCAAACCAAAATTTGTAGCGTGAGGGGGAAAAGTATATTCCCTAGTTGGCTCGAAAGTAGGAGTTGGAGCTGTGTAGATATGTTCATGGCCCCCTCACCAGTAATAGAAGTCTTAATCCTAACTCTCTTCTCATCTATCTTAACATCAGTAGTAATATCTAGCCTCTCAACATACTCTACCAAAATAGAGGTCCCCTTAAATAGGTTAAAATAGCAGTAAGAGGTGGTTGCGCTCTCTGCAAAAGGATCAATTTTGCCGCATCTTTTATCAAGCTTACATCAGTGGTGTGTGTTAACCCAATCCTATGATCTATGTAATACCCCAAATTTTAAATCTCAAGAACCATTAAAAGATAGGTCATTTACTTATCTCCCAAATGCCACTAGTCTCTCTTTAATAGGATATCACGAGAAAAAGTTATGGAAAATTTCCTGAGGGTCTATCAACTACCAGTGAACAAGACTATGGCAACAACCCATTATCAGTTATAACGAGTTATTATATGGAGCCGTTGCGACAACAGTGAAGGATCCTAAATTTTAGCCTAGTGGTGATGAGTACAGCATACGACTCATTACTAGTCCTAACAAGTTGTTAGGTGGACCCATCATCACAATCGGAAGAAATCTATAAATCAAGTCTCTAACCATGACATCTCCTAGCGACTCGTGATCAGGCCTAATGAATTATTAAAAGGCAAGTTATTGTCATAAAAGAAGAGACTTAGAACTCTGGACCCCAGGTCATGACTCAGACCAGACTCGTGATCTTTCATAACTAGTCATTACCTGATTTTTGATGACTACTTAACCAAAATTCCTGAATGATTTAAATGGGGCTTTTAAGTCTTTTCCCATTCTTTTAACCTTAAAACCACATCGTTTGAACACTCTAAAACTAGTTATTAGCGGTTAATATTACCCTTACCCCTCATAAACTTAGAATCATTCTACACTTATCCAAAAAAAGGCATTTCTCTCATCTCCAAATCAAGCTAGGGTTCTCCATCTCAAGTTCAATTCCCAGGATTTTCTCCAAGGCTTCCATTCCAAGTATGTGAGATTTCATCAATGGGTCCCTTCCATAAATTGAGTCCCAAAAGCTTCTAAAATCCTCAAGTTTACTTTCCCTTCAAGTTTAGGGTCCAGGTCAAATATGAAGTTTTTTTTATTTTTCTCAATTTACTTTGTAATTAAACTAGGAGTATATGCTTTCCCATAGGATTTGCATCTTCCATGCTCACCATCATGAATTTCCTCATTGTTGATAAATTATTGAGTTTGGGATATATTTTTGTAATAGTCTCTACAATGATCAACTTTAAACTATTATCATGTTTAGTTGCATTAGACAAGCTAGTGGGTTATGAACACCCGATACCTAGGATTTTGTAAATAAACTAGTTGACATGTTTTGAATACTTTAGATTATACATATGTTGCTATTTTTCAGAATATACTATATTGAGCACATATATATATATTAGTTTTTTGTGTCATTCAATTGTAAGTAGTACTTAGCATCGAGTGAATGCATGGATGAAGGCTCACCCGCCATTTGAGGATTGAGACCTTTAATAGAAGTCCCTAAGTTTGAGAATCATGGCACCATCATAGGTTATAAGGGATCACCCTCCAGTTAAGGACTAACACCCTAGTCCTTTAGTACTTCAATTTAGTGGATCCATTCCAACCAGCATTGGTACCCTTGGCAACTTCCTAGCACTCTTCCAACTGGGGTTATAGGTTAGACCCTGGTTTTGCTTATATTGGGCTATGCCTGTCATTGTTAGCTCCCACAATCCAAAGTTTATGTTTAGTTTTGGTTTGCTTGATCAAGTATTATGATATTTATTTATTTAGTATTTAGTTTTATCCAGCATATGTTTATACTTGGTTTACATTTAATTTACATGTTCATGCATTCATATTCAGTTTATGTTAGCTACTTTCCCATGTTATGTACTCATTACATTCAAAGTACTAATTGCATACTTTCATACGCTATATTGTCTCATAATATAGATTGGAATACTCAGTGCCCAAACTATACTAAGCACATTTCTATGCCACATTCAACAGCAGTTGTTGGTGAGTCCTCATTATTTGAGGACTGGTTATTAGTTCTTTATTTTCTTGTCAGTTTATTTCAGTTTTAGTCAGTTGGAGTTAGTTGAGGGCTTTTCCCAAAAACTCCTTATGAGTAGAGGCTTTCAAATAAATTTTTAGCATAATTTGTTATCAAATAGTTCTTAGTTCCATTTCCAGTTTTGATCAACATTCAGTTTTATATTACTTATATTAGTTATGTTTATTAGTTTCCACCTAGTGTTTTGTTACTTTAATCATTATTCTAATACAGCCAATCCATGGGTTAACTTAGGCTCACTTGTGACCTTAGGCACCATGTTACGACTAAGGGATAATCTTGGGTCATGATAAACTTGGTATTAGAGCATCAAGTTTAAAGTGCCCTAGGGTACCTAAAAGTCGTGTTAAGTGAAGTTTTGCTCATGGGTATAAAGCGTGCCACACTTATGAGCGAGAGGATATAAAATATTTAAGGAAAGTCTCACTTCTTTCATGATTCATTTCGTGTGATAGAGTGTGAGCTCTATTAAAATTCTTCTTATAACTCGACCTCTATCCATTTATAAAAAATGCTACCTAAGAAAACTAACAAAAAGAGGAATGGGAACTAATAAGCCCACCGCCAATTCCAACAGATCCTCTGAATGAGTAGGTCTCTTATGCTGAGTTTAGGGCTTTTTTCATAGTGCTAGCCCAATAAACGACTACTCAAAATATCCAATAAGTTATTTCCCCCACTAACCCAGTAGTGATATGGCGGCTGCTAGAGCGTGACTAATAGTTGCACCAATTGAGTTTGCAAAAAATATGGTATGAACCACATAGGTGAGTAAATTATGGGTAGCGATACTTATTTTGGGTGTGGTAAGTCATGCCATAGGATAAGGGATAGAATTCTTGGACAGTGTTCAAAAGGTGACTAATATCATAGGTGTTACTTCTACTGAGAGTACTAACCTGGATACTTACCAACTGCAAGGGATGGCTCATACTTAGTTCAAGTAGTGGAAGAAATATAGAGGTGTAGATATAAGGTCAATAGAGTGGGATGAGTTTGCTAATGCATTCTTAGAGAGGTTTTTTCAACTTGAGTTGAGAGAAGCAAAAGTACAAGAGTTTACAAACTTGAAGAAGGGCAATATGAGTGTTAAGGAATATCCACTAAAGTTTACTAAGTTGGTGAGTTATACTCATACTATGGTGGCTAATTCTAGGACCCTAATGAGTAAGTTCTTGTATGGTATTTCTGAGGATGTGGTTAACAAAGGTAGAATAGACATGTTGATTAAGGAGATGGATATCACCATGTTGATGATCCATGCTAAATAGATTGAGAAGGAGAAGCTCAAAGAGAAACAAAGGGGAAATAAGAGGGCCAAAATGAGAATTTTTAATTTCTCACAGACGAGGTCAGATAGTGGGAATCATTCTCAACTTCTCCAGAAATCTTTAGTCCCAACTCCATCTTCTGTTAGTGCCTCAGTGCCCAATTTCAGAAAGGATACTCATGATAGGCTATTGATATGGTTACTGGTATGTTGCAAGTCTTTCACCTTTATGTTTATGTATTGTTAGACTGTGGAGCCATACTTTCCTTCGTAACTCCCTATATAGTCGTAGATTTTTTTGTCAGCCCCAAATCCTTTTAGATCCCTTCTCAATTTCTACTTTAGTTTGTAGCTTTTATCATAGCCAAATGGGTATACAAAAAATGCCCAGTTACAGTATCTCAGAAAGTCACTTTAGTCGTTCTTGTAGAATTAGAGATTACCAAGTTTGATGTTATTCTTGGCATGGATTGGCTCCACTTTTTCTATGCCTCAGTTGACTATAGAAAATAAAGTAGTTCAGTTTTAGTTTCCTAATGAGCCAGTCTTATAATAAAGGGGTAGTACCTCAGTGCCTAAAGTTCAGTTTGTCTCTTTCCTTAAAGCAAGGAAAATAATTTCCAAGTGATGCACCTATCATCTTGGCAGAGGCAAATACACAAGTTTAGAAATTCCAAAGTCTTGATTTAGTTCCAGTAGTGAATGATTTCCAAAAGTGTTTTCTGAAGATCTACTCGGAGTTCCTCTAGAGAGAAAAATCGACTTTGAAATATATCTCCCTCCAGATACCCAGCCTATCTCCATTCCGCCCTAAAGAATGGATCTAGATAAGCTTAAGTAATTGAAAGAGAAATTGAAATATCTCTTATATAAGGGTTTCATCAGGCCTATTATCTCTTCATAGGGTGCTCCAGCTCTATTTGTATGCAAGAAAGAGATTCTCTCAAAATATGTATCAATTATCATCAGTTGAAGAAATTTAGAATAA
Source organism: Capsicum annuum (assembly GCF_002878395.1). NCBI lineage: Eukaryota > Viridiplantae > Streptophyta > Magnoliopsida > Solanales > Solanaceae > Capsicum > Capsicum annuum. The sequence goes on from NC_061116.1 coordinate 50,322,377, forward strand.
AGAATAAGTATTCCATCCCCAGTATTAATGACTTATTTAACCAACTTTAGGGTGCTAATCTATTTTCAAAGATAGATCTTAGATCCGTCTATTATCAACTAGAAGTCAGAGAACGTGCCTTTCCAAAATAGCCTTCAAAACTCGGTATGGTTACTTTGAGTTCATAGTTATGTCTTTTGGATTAAGGAATGATCTTACACCTTTCATGGACTTGATGAATAGGGTGTTCAAGCAGTACTTAGACATGTTCATTATAATCTTCAAATATTACATTCTAGTTTATTCTCAGAGTCAAGGTTAATATGCAGATCACTTGAGGATTATCTTACAAACTCTTAAAGCTTACTAGTTATTTACTAAGTTCAGCAAGTGTGAATTCTGGTTGAAATAAATAGCCTTCCTTGTTCATATCATTTTTGGTGATGGCATTTGAATTAATCTTCAAATAACCGAAGCAGTAAAGAGCTGGCCTAGACTCTTATCTCCACAAGATATCAGGAGTTTCTTGGGTTTAGCCAGCTATAGCAGGTAATTTGTTGAGGGATCATGATATGAGTATCTTGTATCACCTGGGTAAGTCTAATTTCATGGTCAATTCCCTTAGCATATTGTATACAGGAAGTGTTGTTCACATTGAGGATAATAAGAAAGATTTAGTTTGTGAGGTCCATCAGTTTGCTAGGTTCACAACTCAATAAGTTTATTCGGTTGAAGGTATTGTTTGGGTTCAGAATGGGTTGGAATATTCTTTGGTGGAAGGGGTAAAGGAAAATCAAAATAGAGATCCTATTTTGCTTATATATAAGAAAGCAGTTAGAAATTAGAATATTGAGGTTTTCTCACAAAGGGGAGATAGTTTCTTCGCTATTAGGGCAGATTATGTGTTCCAGATATGGATGACTTGATGTAGTGAATGTTAGAAGAAGCTCATGGTTCTTGATATTCTATTCACCTAGGAGCCACTAATATGTACTGTGATTTGAGGGAAGTTTATAAGTGGAATGGCATGAAGAAACATATCACCAAATTCGTGTGAAAGTGTCCAAATTTCCAGCAGGTTAAGGTTGAGCACCAGAGGCCTAGTGGTACCCTTTAAGAGTTTAGTATTCCTACTTGGAAGTGAGAAGTAGTAAATATGGACTTCATCACAGGATTTCTTAGTACTCATCATTAGCATGATTTTATTTGGGTTATTATTGACCGAATGACTAAGTCAGCTCATTTCTTGCCAATAAATACTTAAGATTCAGGCAAATATTATGCTAGACTCTATCTCAGGGAGTTGGTGATGTTACATGGAGTCCCTTTGACCATTATTTTAGATAGAGGAACCCAGTTTACCTCTCATTTTTGGAAGGCTTTTAAAAAGGGTATTGATATCCAAGTTCATCTTAGTATAACTTTTCACCCACAGATAGATGGTCAAGTAGAGAGGATCATTCAGAGCTTAGAGGATATGCTTAGGGCATATGTACTTGATTTCAATGGCAGTTGGGATGATCACTTGCCTTTGATTGAGTTTACTTACAACAACAGCTACCACTCTTGTATTCAAATGGCCCCATTTGAGGCTCTTTATGGTAGGAGGTATACGTGTCTGATTAGTTGGTTCAAGGCTAGTAAAGATTCTTTGATAGGGCTAGATTTAGTTCATGAGGTAGTAGAAAAGATTTATCTAATTAGGGAAAGGCTGGAAATGGCCCAAAGTCGTCAGAAATTCAATTTAGATATGAGAAGAAGGGAGCTTGAGTTTTATGTTGGTGATTCTATCTATTTGATGATTTCACTCATGAAAGGGGTGAAGAGATTTGGTAAGAAAGGAAAGATCAGTCCTTATTTTTTTAGACCATACAAGATTTTGAGTTGTTATGGAGCATCAGTGCATCCAGTCTTCCATGTCTAATTATTGAAGAAATGTATTGGTGACCCAGCATTAGTAGTCCCTTAAGAAAGGATTGGCGCATATAAAATAGTCTCTCTTATGAAAAGGTCCAAGTAGAGATCCTTGATCGTCAGATTCATAGGTTGGGGAATAAAGAGATCACTTTAGTAAAGGTTCCGTGGAGAAAGCAGTCAGCTGAGGAAGCTACTTGGAAAGCGAAGGCAGATATGATGACCAAGTACCCTCACATTTTCTCTTCGAACCCAGTTCTAACGTGAGGTAATGGTTTTTTTAATTAATGAATTCTCATATTTCTATCTCAAACTATCTATCTATTTTCATATCTTAGTATGCATTCATAAGTTCAGTTCAGTCCATACATCAGTAGTAGTATCAGCTATCAGTTTATCATACAGCTTGTAAGTAATCGGTGAAAAATTTTAGCTTTCCCCTTGCTTCTTTACTCCATTAATTTCATTTGATTTTGAATGATCCCAAGGGGAAGAAATTGTAATACCTTAAATTTTCAAGCTCTAGACCCATCAAAATATATGTCATTGACTTAGCTCACAAATTCCACTAGTCTTACTTTAATCTGATACCATAGTAAGAAGTTATGAAAAATTCCTGAGGATCTATCAACTGCTAGTGACAAAAACTCTTGTAAAACCCATTATTAGTCATAACGAGTCATTGCCATAAAAGTGAAGGATCCTAAATTTTAGCCTAGTGATGATGAGTCCATCATACGACTTGCTACCGGTCCTAATGAGTCATTAAGTGGACCCGTTGTGAAAATAGGGAAAAATCCAGAAATCAAGTCTCTGAACATGACTTCTCCTAACGACCCATGATCAGACCTAATGAGTCATTAGGAAGAAGTCATTGTCATAATAGAAGAGACTCGAAACTCTGGACCCCAGGTCACGACTCATTACCATGACTCTTGACCAGTGGTAATGAGTCGTTACCTGAGTTATGACGACTGCTTAGCCGAAATTCCTAAATAATTTAAATTAAATCTTTTCCCATTCATTTAACCCCAAAACCACATCATGTAGGGACTCTAAATCCAGTTATTGGAGGTTAATATTACCCTAACCCCTCATAAACTCAGAATCATTCTATACTTAGCCAAAATAAAGTGATTCTCTCATCTATAAAAAAGGGCTAGGGTATCTCTATCTCCAGTTCAATTCCCAGGATTTTCTCCTAGGATTTAAATCTAGGTATGTGGGATTTCATCAATGGGTCCCTTCCATAAATTGAGTCCCAAAATCTTCTATAAGCCTCTAATTTACTTTCCTCTCAAGTTTGGGTTCCTGGTTAAATATGAAATTTTCTTTATTTTTCTCAATTTACATTGTAATTAAACCATGCGTACATATTTTCCCAGAGGATTTGCATCTTCTCATACTCACTATCATGAATTTCCTCATTGTTTATAAATTATTGAGTTTGGGATATGCTTTTTAAAAGTCTCTATTATGATCAACTTTAAACTATTATCATGTTCAGTTGTATTAGACAAACTGGTGGGTTCTATGCACTTGGTACCTAGGATTTCATACATGAACCAGTTGGCATGCTTTGAATACTTCAGATTATGCATATGTTGCTAATTTTTAGACTTTACTATATTTATAAAAAAAATACACATCATTTTTCAGTTTCATTCAGTTGGGAGTAGTACATAGCATCGAGTGAATGCATGGATAAAGGCTGACCCTTCAGTTGAGGACTTAGACCTTTAGTAGAAGTCGCTAAGTTCCAGAACTACGGTACCACCGTAGGTTATAAGGGATCACCCTCTAGTTGAGGATTGACACCCTAGTCCTTATGGACATCAGTTTAGTGGATCCACGCCAGACAGTATTTGTACCCTTTGCAAGGTACGAGTACCTTTCCAACTGGATTACAGGCTGGACCCTGATTTTTCTCAAATTGGGGTATGTCAGTTATTTTTAGCTCCCAAAGTCCTCAATTTATTTTCATATTATGTTCAATTCAGGTTTACTTGACCAAGTATTATGATATTTAGTTATTCAGTATTTAGTTTTATCCAGCATATGTTTATACTTGGTTGTGTATTCAATTTACTTCTTAATGTTCAGTTTAGTTAGCTAGTTTCCTATCTCACATACTCATTACATTCAAAGTAGTGAACGCATACTTTTTTTTGCTATATTGTCTCATAATATAGGTTTGAATTCTCAGTACCCGGACTGCACTTAGCATGTTCCCGTGTCACATTCAGCAGCAGCTTTTGGTGAATCTTCATCATTTGAGGACTAGTTATTAGTTCTTTATTTTCTTGTCAGTTTATTTTTGTTTTAGTCAGTAGGAGTTAGTTGGGGGCTTGTCCCAATAACTCACTATGAGTAGAGGATTTTAGACAGATGTTTAGATTTTTAGCATGATTAGTCATCAGATAGTTCTTAGTTCTATTACTAGTTTTGATCGATATTCAGTTTTATACGATAACTTATGTCACTTAGTTTCACCCAGTGTTTTGTTAGTTTATTCATTATTTGAATAAATGTTAGTTCATGGGTTAGCTTGGGTCAATTGTGACCTTAGGCACCGTGTTACGACTAGGAGTTAGTCTTAAGTCGTGATAATATACCACATGAATATGAAACACTATGATCGTATCGCACAGCTACTAAATCAGACACAAAAAAAGAGAGGGTGGTGGTCTCACTGAATTCTCTAATATGGATCTCCAGTTGGATCAATCGCACAAAATTTAGGTCATAACTAGCAATCAGGCTTGAAATCAAGGTTGCTCTATCCTATGTAAGTATGTTGATTGAAGAAGTCGTACTCACTCTATAACATACCATGGTCCACCAAAACTTTATAGTAAAATGCAGTGACGCCTTCTTTATCTCTTATTTTCCCTCAACCCATGGGGCATCAACGCCCAATTCAGCAATATGGGTGGCTATCCATCTAGCCAAATCAAGTATTTGTCGTTTGTGCTTGACGTCCCTTATGGTGTGCCTATCTAATGCTAGTCTCATCCAGTAATCTAACTTAGTTGTTGATGTTGGTCCCTCATACTCTGTCCCAAATAACACTTAGCGGACGGCCTCCTTATAAATATCCACTTGTACCTCCTAACCAAAGTGTGGGTCGGCTGGGGCTGCTCAACTCTTCTACCATCAAGCGATGTAATTAAATAGATCATCGAAGCATATGATTCATAGGATTACTAACCTAGAGTTGAGTTGTATGAACCATAGGGCCGAGTCATCCACCCCAATTGATAATTATCAAATGAGGCCTGCATGTCTGGTTTTCCTGCTAGCCCCATCAAATCAATCCTATCCTCTGATGCAATACTCCACTTCAGACAACCTTGATCCATGATGAAGCTATCTCTTTCAAAGATATTTTGCATCCCCTACACATACCATCTTGGTAAAATCTCAGTAATGGGCATAGCCGAGACATGTGTGGACTCAGATGTTAGGGAAGCATATGGTGGAATAGGAGGCTAAGTGTCCTGTGTGGACAATCCAGTATCATGTACTGATAATGATGAAATATATTAAGAAACTTGGGCTACACCCTCCTCAGACTAGGTACAGAAGAATCAAATGCCGACTCACTGTCTAAATCAGATGCATCCCCCTAACCCTCTTCAGACTGGGAGCTGGGTGCATCTTCCTCATCTCAAAAACCAAAAATTGATCCAGACTCAAATTTTTCTCTGGCCCTGATCCTAATTCTACCTCATTATATGCATCATCCTCTGAATCACCCTCTTCCTTCTCAGACTAGGAAGAGTGTGGTCATGATGTTTGGGCTGAATTCATCCTTGACCTCGAAACAGGTCTAAGCGGTGAAGTTTGGGCCTCTGTTTGTTCTGGTAAGGGAAGCATACCCAGATAAACAATAGTTGGTAGGGGCTAGGAGGCCATTTGAATAGGAAATAGGGTAGGCTGAGTGCCCTATGTGGCAACAACTACTACAGCTGCAACCTGTCTCTGTGAACGGCCCCGAGTTTGTCGTGGGATAATGAGGTGCTGTCCTAAATCACGGGGTACTCCCCCATCAAACCACTCTACTTAAGAGAATCATCTCTAATCCTAAAATGAACTCTCCTTTCCTATGTAGCTTTAGAGCCATCGTACTTGAAAAGGTGATTGTTAGTGCTTGAAACATAAGAAAGGAAAAAAGATTTTGAAAAAAAATTAGCAACCCTGAGTTGAGCCACCTACGACCATACCTACGGGTCATATTACCCTTTCAAGATCCATAGGTACCCTTAGTAAGTACCATATAAAGGCCTAAAGTCTCAGGGTTTCAGGTCCGACACTTACGACACCACTTATGTCCTCGTAAGTGCTACTTATGAGGCCCATGAGTGTTGTGTAAGTACCCTCCCGAGGGTAAGTAAATTTTTTTCTCAAAATTTTTATCCCACACAGTGTATATTAGTACACTACAACATGTATCAATTTAAGTTCAATAAGTAATTCACAAGTATTGTAGGCTTTCATCTCATTATTCAGCTTTTACTTTGGTGTATGAAATGATCATCGGTATCTTAGTCAAGAATCATGCAACAATTTCAAATTTTAATCATTATAGGCTTCCTAAATATCAAGACTCATGAGATTTGATCTACTTTCAGGATTACTTTAAGTACTATCTCAAGTGCTTTTTAATAACACAATGCTTAACCAGTAGGAGCCAAGAATTTAACCTTTAATTACAGTTGTTTGGAAGTAGAAGTTGATTAATCTTGATAAAAGCCCAAGGTTTGTTATCTGTGTAGGCAAGTGAGGGGGAGCAGTTGGGTTTCTTTGACTTTTATAGTTTTTAAGTGAAGATTTAAGGATTTTCAGTATAAATAGGAGTTTAAATTTGAAGAAGTAAGGCAAATATTCTGGTTTAAGGGTTTTAAGGAAGGGGGTCGAGTCGGATAGGGTTGTCACTTGGACAAGACACAGATTTTAAAAATTTTGACCCTCTGAATTTGGTCTACTTACGGCCCATAAGTGGTACTTACGACAGTCGTAAGTTCCTCCATAAGTGACCTTTTAGTCATTTGTTCCTCTAATTTCTATGAGGTTGTACTAATGACCCCCATAGGTGGTTTGTAAGTACAACTTATAGACCCAAAACTCCTTAGAAATTTTATCTGACACCTACGACATAACTTACCTACCATAGATGGGACTTACAGTCCCTGTAAGTGTGTCGGTAAGTCCACTTACCAAGACTTGTCTGAATTTTTCAATTTTTACCAGCTTCCAGGTGTTTTTCCATGATTTAAACCTACAAAAAAGAAAATCAAGTAAACACTAAAACATTGGGTTTCCTCCCAATTAGTGCTTGATTTAACAGTGCAACATGACGTAGCTATGTTGGATACTCAGACTTCACCAACAAGCTGGTGGTTGCCTCCCATAAAATTCCTGATTTAATGTTGTGGCGTGACTCGGTTGCCTTGACTACTCAGGCTTCGCAAAGGATTAAATCAACACAAACCTTTACTTCCTCAATATGTCCTGTATAGTTCTTAACAAGTTTCCCATTTACCTTGAAAGGGGCTTCTCCATCTTACTTTAACTCAATTGCAGCATGCGAGAATAATCTAACCACAGTGAATGGTCCATACCAACTAGACTTCAACTTGCCAGGAAACAAGCAAATTCTCAAATTATAAAGCAGGACTATGTCACTAGGCTGGAATACTCTTTTCTCAATATTTTTGTCATGATATAACTTCATATTCTCCTTGTATAAAGCTGAAATCTCGTAAGAACGAAGACAAAATTCAACCAACTCATTCACCTTACTCATCCTCAAATTTGCAGCATCATTCTACTAAATATTTAGCTATTTCAACGTACATAGTGTCTTGTGGTTAAATTCAACCGGCAAGTGACATACCTTGCTTTACACAGGCTGATATGAATAGGCACCTATAGGACTTTTAAAAGTTGTCTAGTAGGACCAAAGTGCATCATCTAACTTCCTCGACAAATTAGTCCGATTGGCATTCACAATCTTTACCAATATGGACTTAATCTCATGATTGGAGACCTCAACCTACCCACTCATCTATGGATAGTAAGTTATTTCCACCTTATGTTTCACACCATATTTTAAATCAGGGCCTTAAATAGATGATTACAGAAGTAGGATCCATGATCAATAATAATAGCAGGTAGAGTACCAAAATTTAGGACATGTTCTTCTTTAAGAATACAGTGACACTTCGACCCTTATTATTGGAAAGCTTAACTGCCTTCACTTTGAGATGTAGTTGGCTGCCACCAATATATACTTCATCCCATTAAAACTCACAAATGGACCCCATGAAATCAATTCTCCATACATCAAATAACTCTAACTGCAAAATAGGTGTCATGGGGCATCCGTGAAATAATTCCTTGCCACTAACACTGATCATAGGCCCGAGCATAATAATGAACATCTTTGTAAATAGTTAGCCAATAGTACCCATACTGCCGAATTTGGTAAGCTATATGGGCACCACTATGATGATCCTCAACTAGTGATGAATGGCAAGCCTCAAGAATGCTCATTATCTCCACCTCAGGAGTACACCTCCAAATAAATTCTTTCATACATACCCAAAATAGATAAGGGCCATCCCAGGAAAAAGTGCCTTATGCATGAATTGCTTGTGTTGCTAAAACAACAAGTCTTCTAGACAAGATCACTTGCCAAATAATTATCAAAATTAGCAAACCAGTAGATTAAGTATTGTGATGTTGCCAAGACCCTCTCATCTTGAAAAGTATAATCAATTTCAAGTTTATTTCCTAATTTTAGCATTACCTCCTCTTCGAGGTGGGATAGGTGGTCTACAACTTGGTTTTCTGTGTCAATCTAGTTTTTCACCTCAAAGTCAAATTCCTATAGCAATTGTACCCAATGAATCAACCTTGACTTAGCATCTTTATTTGACATAAGATACCTCAAAACTGCATGATCAGTGTGAACTACGACTTTGGTTCCAATAAAATAGGACTAGAATTTATCAAAAGAAAAAGACACCACGAGTAAATCCTACTCCGTAACTAAATAATTTTTCTCTGTGGGGTTTAGTTCTTTGCTAGCATAGTAGATTGGGTAAAGGATCTTCCACATTGTCCACCCGATGACTCTTTCAAATATCTGTAATATCAAGATCAATACCTCGATAAGTGTAAGCTTCTTTGAGGGTTGAGCAAGTGGAGTCACTCTATTCTTAAAGTCCAATTACAACTTCTTTGGTGCATAAGTGTAAGCTTCTCTACCAATAAGAGAACTCACCATCTCATCATAATCATTAATTATGTCATTATTGAAGTTTATGATCACCACTGCTGGTGCCTCAACACCAAGTCTCTCCTTAATGGGTGCACAGTCACTACATTATCCTCAATGATTGAAATCAATATGATATGAATACTACGATTGTGTTCCCCTTAATTTTCTAACTCCGTAGATTCATCATGCTCTGTGAAACTATCTCAATGCCTTACATATAGAATCTATTAAGATATGTATCGGCAACCATCTTGTGAATGCCTTTGGTAAATTTTACTCCTCACCTTTTGAGTCTTAGAGTGTCGCCTTACTAACCCCTATCATGGATCCCAAATTAACTATCTCCTTTTGGGTGTCAAGTTAATTAGATAAGGGTTGGTAGCCTCAATTACTATTGTGATCATCTTTTTCTAATATCAACCTCTCTTCTGGAGATGTTGTCAAATAAGTGGAGATGGTGTCAATTATAGGTAGGTTCTTAACTTCTGCAGTCGTTAAAAAAGCAATCTAACCGAAGAAAATCACAATACATGCAAGAACATCAATCAAGAATGACTTTGCACTTTCTTTACTTCGTTATTCCATCAAGGTTTCCAAAACCCTAATTAGGTTGTTTAACCTCTCATGTTCTTAAGAACATCCATTGAATTAATGAAAGAAACCATACGAATAATCTTATAATAATTAAAGAACAAAATCCAAAATCTCAAATTAATATTCAACCGTAAAAATCAAAAATAATGGATTACAAGATCAAAAGTAAAATCTTAGAATTAATATAATATTATGAGTAAATAGAGTGCATAAACTAATACAAAAACATCAACGGAGTATTTATATTATACATTAGAACCCTAAAAATTTAACCAAAATGAAAAAGAAAAATTGAGTCGACAACCACTTACGGACCCACTTACAAGTTGTAAGTACTACTTACGGACCCTAGGTGGATCCATAAGTCTCATAGAAATTAGTAGCCTTCAGGTCTTCTACCTACGATAGCACTTACGAGTGGCTTAAGTACCACTTACGGCCCATAAATGGGTGTCTTCATTCTCAAAACACATTTTCAGCTTTCAAAATTTTCACCATGACACCTACAGAGGGACATACCACCATCGTAGGTACCACTTACTAGTCGTAAGTGATCCTTTTATTACTTTATCATCTTTTTTATTATCTTCAAATCCAAGACCTATTTTTCTGCAACATAAAATAGAAACTCACATCATATCTCACAAAAAGGTCCTTATACTTGCATATTTTTTAGTTTTAAGCATTGAAAGTGCCACAAGATCATGGCACATCAGGACCTAAACCAATGGTCCCCCTAGACTAAAATCCATGTTCCAAAGCTAATGGTGTTGTCGGAATTCTCGTCCGAGGTTATTTACTAGAAGTTTTAGTCTGAGACTTATTGCCTCAAAATTAAGTTTACGGTAGTTGAATGAAATTAGATATTGATAAATAATGGTAAGATACCCAACGAGTATAGGATGCCATAGAAACTTTTGGCACTACGGAGCTATAGAACTTTGGTTATAATGTTTATCGTGGAAGGGTTATTTTGCATATTCCAGATTCATAATGTGTTGAAAAATAAGAAAATCAGAAGAGGTCTATGAGCCTCTTTCTTGGACCGCTGCAATTGAAAAAGTAATTATTGTAGCAGTACCACAGCACTGGCCAGAAAAATCGTAGCGGCGACCTCCAATAAATTGGGTGCAAATTATGGCAGCAGAAATTTAATCCCTGAAACGGTGTTGTTGCAGTGGTAATTATCCACTACAGCAGTAACACACTGTATAATATTAGTTTTTAAAAATCAAAAGATGTTTTCATTCTTCACTTTTCAAAAAATATGACAGGGCGTTAGTGATTTTTCAGAGAAAATTTGAGGCTGTTCATCTTTAGAGGTAAGTAATTACATTCTAGACTTGAATTTACTATGTTTAATCTTAGAAAATTACTAAAAATAGATTAATGATGAATTTGGGATTTAAACCCTAGTTTATGGAGTGATGTGAACGAGAAAATTGCTTATGAATTCGTATATAGCGATCTTAGGGTGTTAGAAAACACTAATGGGACTAGAATTATGACTAAATATGTTAAATTAAGTGGTTTTCAAGAAATTAAAATGATAAGAAAGGGTAAATTATGATTAAAATCAATAATTTTTAATCCTTAATTATTAAAAAGAGATGAATTATTGAGATGTGTGTATATCTGGTGGTTGTATAGATCAAGAATAAGTTGAACGAGAATGAAAAGAAAAAAGTATGGCTTAAAAAGATGACTTTGAGCAAAGGGGTTGAGGTAGGCTTGGGTTGAGGTAGGCTTGGTTTTGTGTAGCACTTAGACTTTTTTATCTTTGTGCTTGTTTGTGATTTAAAGATCTATGATTGACTTGTGATGAGGTTTGTATTTTAATGAATGCATTATATTTTCATTCATTGTGAGGAGGTGTTGACGTGATGGTTAGATCAACGTCCAAGTTACACATCCAGTTGAGGATAAAACAGTCGCTGTCAAGTATAATGATTGATCTGAGGTGGTTTTATATACTTTTGTATTATTATTCCAGCATATTTTGCCTTGTTTTGAAAGCAATTCGTGTGCTTAACGTGTTCATATTGATATAAATAAGCATTTAAGTGTCCAAGTGTGTGATTATAATTTTCAAAGAATTTTTTCAAACAAGTTGTGCGTAATTGAGTCATTTAAAGTTCAACCCGGAAAACTAGTTTTACTAGCTTCAGCTAGGTGTGTGTCTAGTTGGTCTCGGTGGATTTTAATGTGTTTAAATTGTTTCAAATATTTTAAATGTGTAATTATGAGTGGAATAACTTGTTTGTAATGTGCAAAGCTCAATTTGATTAAGTTAAGAGTCAAAATAATAAGTGAAAGATCATTGCAAATTAGCCATATCTTTGCTCTTGTTTTGATTTATCGTTGAGAATATTATGTTGTTTTGATCTTTAATATGTGGTGTATGATATTGTAGGAGGTTTTGTGAACTAAATATGGTGATATGTTGATGATTCAAAGGATAAAAATTCATTAAAAATACATTATAAAAACATAGACAAGGGATAAAACGTTTAACACTTAACCAAAATTTTAAAAGTAAATTTCAGTGAGTCGACGTGAAGTCCACATGTCGCATCTACATTCTCAGTGCTTCCAGTTCATTGATGCATTAATTGATGCGTCACGTCGCTAATTATGCATGGCAAATTTAAAGTTGCCGACACAGTGAAGGACTTTGTCCTATTTTCAATTTTACTGACACTTCATGCATTTTAAGGAAAAGAAAGAGGGAATCTTAGCTGGAAATTTTCTTGGAGCACGTGCCAAATTCCAAATCACATAATAAGTGGGAATATAATTATGGACAGCTGATCACAACTGAGGATACTTGGACATTATTAATTATAAGAGGAGGGACACGTTATTGGACAAAGGGGAATTCGGTGAACACTGTTTTGGAGAAAAAAATACGGAGGCTGCTACACGATCTATTAGATTTTAATTATTTTATTTAGTCTAATTTTTCATATTATGTATTCAATTAATTGAATCGTGATTATGAATATTATCGGCTAAATCCCGGTTAAAACCAAGAACATGATTGCTATTGTTTTAGATTAAATTCGATTAATTTTGCTTATCATATTTGATTGCCTGTTTATTCTTGTTTTAATTATTTTAAGGATTAGCTACCCTTAGAATATATTTATTGTCGACGTTTTGATCTTGAGAGAGGGAATAGAGAGATAGAACATGGTAATAAATAAAGTATTGGTTTTTATTCTTTTATCAAATAAAGAATTAAACTTAGCGTCTAGGACAGGAATGTACTTAGGTGCCTTACTTGATTCAACCATAGGATGATAGCTTTAATTCACTTAATTGGATTATTACATCCCCGCACAATGATGTAGTTGTAATGTCCATATTAGGTAAAAAATTAGAGGTAGGGAAACCATGATCATGTAATTAACCCTACGAATCAATGACCAAGATAAGCAAATTAACAAATGAAATTCAATAACATAGTATGATTGTTCAAAGTGCTTAAACTCTGGGTTTTAATTCATTGATTGTCCCAAGACTTTTGTTTTTACACATTATTTATTTTATTTTTTTATTTACAATTCTAAAACTCTATTTGCTACTTGTAATACCCCGATCGTTTCTTAAGCCTAAATCCGTCTTTTAAGTGGATATGTATGACTTCCAAAGTGATTGATATTTAAACCATGTTTTATTTCTCTAATTTGTACTTTTTGTCATGTAGAGCATTGAATAAGCTTTCCATCGATACCAATTTCATCAAAATCCAACATCGGATGAGTGAGTTATGGCCATTTTACTCAACGGTATTGGATCACCCAGGTTTGACGGTCAACCTGGCGGACCGTCAGGTCCCTGGTGGACCGTCAAGAGCCCATCAAGCCAAGATAGTGACTCTTTTTTTAGTCCATCGTGCGACGGCCAAGATGGTGAACCGTCAAAAAGTTGACGGACCGTCAAGGGGTCCATCAGGTCAAGACAGAATGTCTCATTTCTCGCCCTCAGTGACGGACGACTTGGTGGTCCGTCAATTTCCTGAATGACCATCATTCGACCGTCACGTCAAGGAAGAATGTTCCATTTTTGGCGTTCTAGTGATGGACGACTTGGTGGACCGTCAGTCCCTCTGGCGAACCGTCAGGTCGACCGTCATAGGCCCCAATCAGCAAATTTCAGCATTTTCAAAAAGGGCATTTTGGTTATTTCCTCCCCATGTGGCCTTATATATATATATATCAAAATGGAGAAGAGCCACTCATTTTCCTTCTTCTTTCTCTTCCATTCTTCCAAGAATCTCCTAGAAACTAGGGTTTCTACAAGATCCAAAATCCAAATCCTCTTCCAAGAAATTCAAAGAAACTTCCATGACTTTCTCCAAGTTGTTCAAGAACTAAGTTTCTCAAGTCAAAGGCATCAAGAATCTTGGTCTAAAAGTGTGAGAAGAGTTCCAAACAAGTTTCTACATCTTCAAATCAAAATCCAAGGTATGTGGGGCTTGAACAAGAACACTCTTTTCATTCTTGTGCCTAAAGATTTACTTTCTATTACTGATTTACATGATTTTGCAAGTGGGTTTACACCCAAATTTCTTTAATTATGATTTATGAGATTTGAGTTAAATAAGTTTGATATTTATGATTATTTCACCATCATGTTTCTTAAATTGAGAATTTATTCCATGTTGTATATTGTCATTATGTATTGATGATTTCTAAGCAATTTAAGACAAGTGTCATGAGTTATGACTTTTCATGAGAAATTTGACTATTGAATATATATCGATATTTGATATTGAAAGTGAAGAATGAGTCCTATGACGTTTCCTTGAAGATTTTGATATTTAAAAATGATTCGAAAAGCAAATGTACTTGATGTTGATAAAGATTGGGTTGAGTTGAGTCGGGTTAGGAATCCACAAGATGTTTATGATTTACAGATGAGATATATCTTTAGGTTTTGGCCTTTAAAATAGACCCATGAGTTGATATTGATTAAGGTGGATTTCCTAACGCATTCTGAACTGAGTCTGGGAGGAGTATTTATCACCGAGTGGGAAATTTGGTATTTCTCCAAAACTACGTGCCACCGTAGGATTGATGTTGATAATTGTGGGCCAAAGGCCGAGTATGAGATTGTGATGATGAGATTGAGGTTGTACTTCTTGGCAAGAGTATGACACCCCTGCCAATGTGGGGTTCTCTCCTTAGGAGGGCAAAACGTTGGAATCTATGCGGCTCACATGGAGTAGTTATTCGGTTATAAAAAACTCTCACGTCCGTAATGATCTAAGTACCATGAGTTACCGAGTCACTCTAAGTCATGAGTCAAAGAGTTTGAGTTGAATTAAATGATTTATGAGATTTATAAAGCATATGTAATTACTGATGTCTTACGGAAATAATGTTTTAGATAATTCAAGCGAAGAGAGTTATTATTGTCAGCATGCATGATTTTCTTATACACTTATGATATTATTTTAAAATGTTGCATCCACCCCCACATACCCAGTACATTCCCAAGTACTGACTCTCATACTCTTTTGTACTCTATATTTCCTCATGATATAGGTTCAGGTGCTCAGTCTCAGTAGCGACAGTGATCTTTGAGTACCTTCACCTGCACTTCTGTGGTTGGTGAGTCCTCAGGGTTTGAGGACCTGTGTCTCCAATATTTTCTTGTTATTAGATGGTTGTTTACTTTCAGTTCAATGCGAGTCAGTTGGGGATCTATCCCAATGGCTCCTTAGTCCTATGTAGTATAGGCTTTGTCAGACTAGTGTGCCAGCATGTACAGGGATTTCAGTATTTTATTGTACAGAACAGTATTACTTTGTATCTCAGTATGTTCATGGCATGATTATT